>NC_063446.1:33691455-34003420 GCF_020379485.1 Brassica napus
CAATTACTTTATTAATATATTATCAGCTTTATATGAAAAGTAGTAATGTAATATATCGTTTTGTAGAACTTAATAAGAACGATGATGTAATAATTTTTTTTAATAAGAACGATATGCTTATCACTTCCAAAAGCGCTACATAATATCATCTTGAAACAAGTGATTAAGAAATATTTTCGACGACATACCAACATACGGCTTTCTATGTAAACTATTGACTATATTCTTTATTAATTTTTTCCAGTTATATATTTTTCTTTAAGAAATTGATTTCCAGCATTAATTTGTTGCAGAAAAGGGGAAAGTTTAGGAAATAATGGTGGTTTTGGAGTAAAAATGATAAGATGCTCAAGTGGTCACATTGCGTCACAATAATGGAGTCGAGTCCCCAATGATGCTATCTATATTCGGCAGCAAAAACTGATAAAAATATTGTTTTTCTTTCCGACTGGTTGGTCCTAGTCTAATCATGGATTGTTTTGTCTATATTTCAAGGATGAAAAGTATTTCTAAAACAAATTAGATCTTCATAATAAGGAAAATTGTATTAGACTACTAGATTGAACCTTTGAAAATTGGCATAAAAGGTAGTGAGATAGCACAACGATAGAAAATTACAAACTTTTTTAGGAGGAGAGTTAGTAAAAGAAACTATCAACTAACAAAAGTCATTCAACTAAAAATACAATAAAAGTATTCAAATAACTGAATATAATGTTTTGAACTTTTGACCTTTCCGTATACAATCAAAACTGTACATTTTGAAATATATAAAAACAAGGGACCCTAGAAACAATATATATCTTTCCTAAAATAAGACATGCTCGCTTTCCACCTCTGGACTCGGTGTTTACAGTGTTTAGAGGAAACGTAATGGGAGAAGGCACCAGAAATCTTGGTCGACAGCTGTTCAGGTTACTCGTTGCATTGATAGAACAATGCGTAACCGTATTTCTTCTCTTAAGTATGGAAGCGATCACAAGTTTGAAGAGCTTATGCGGGGATGGTTTGAAGTGACTCCTTAGTTTTCTTAACTGCTTCATAAAATTTCTTTTTGACCTTATTAGTCTACATTCTTTTTATCAAACTCATTTTTTTTGTTGTAAATGTTACTCTTTTGATCATTAAATATGAAATTTCATCAAAAAAATGACATGCTACCTACTTAAAACCAACTGATAAAAATACTTTTCAAATAAAGATCACTTGGTACTTATCAATTAAAACTAATGTAAATTTTTCTCAAATAATTATTCGTTGATATTTTAATTCCTCAGCTTACAACGCTATTAAAACTTAATAATCGTTACCAAATATAAATCATGTATTTAGAAAATCAAGACTAACATATGTTTAAGATTTAATTCTAACAAAATAACTAATTCATAATTAATTTGAATCTATTACCCCCCCCCCACCCCCCAAAAAAAAACGTCTTTAAATTGAAAGTCAAAGTTCTTCTTTTAAACCAAACTAAGACTAACAATAAATTTTTGTAAAAAATTCCTTAGTAATATTTTTAACCAAAATGTATTCAAAATATACACTAAATTCTTGGGTATTTATTACTTGTTTGAGCCTACTCGCAACCAAATTTTATTTGAAAAAATAATTTTTTTTCAGTTTGGTTTTTTTTTTCTGGATTCGGATTCAGATTGATTTTTTTCCTCACAACCCTTAAAATATATATCTTTTTTTATTCTAAATATACAATTTAATTAAATAATATTCATTAAAACTTTTGTGATTTATAGAATCAGAGGTTAAAACACTAACAAACAATTATTTAGGATTTTAGTTTTTTTAGCTGAGAGATTTTTAGCCAATCATTTTTAGTTAATTGCATTTTCATTAAACTATTCTTTGTCAACAACATAAACAAGCGGAAAATTAATCAAGAAATTTTGTATGAATTTTTAATGAATGATTCTTTTATCCCAACTATGTTTAACTGAGAGGCTTTTAATTAAGAACACTATTTTTACGGATAATCCTGCTATAATTATAGTTTATCAAGTAAATAAAATATTACTATAGCAAATCATACTTAAACATGCATTATTATAATGAAAAAAATCAAAAATAAAAAATTATAAAATTTGACTAAATAACTATAAAATTTGACTAAATTATCTATATGCCTGAAAATAAAATAATTCCTCATTTTAATCATTCTATTTAAAGTTCTCTTTAAATTATATTCCAGTTTACATTTGGAAACCTTTAATTTTACCTTGCAATATATCTTCTAAAATGTGTGAAAGCATGTAGAATCCCTTCAGAGCTGTCGACACAGAAAATGAGCTGTTGGATGGAACAAGAAGATATATATTTAGGAATATGGGCTGAGCTATTGGAACATCCTCTGAATTTTTAATAAGTATCCGTGAGATTCAAGAATGTATTGCTAATAAATCTACGCCGAATATAGAGAAATAAGAAATTTTTTTTTTTTTTTTTTTTTTTTTTAATCTTGAGAATACAAGTTTTGTCTAAGACTATAATCAGATGTATGTATGTCCAATGACGTGTGTTTAATAACAACTTATAAGATTTTAACTGATTTATTAGATGTATGTATGTTGTCAAAAAAAAATGATTTTGCTTAAAAAATAAATAAATATAGACATATCCGAAATATCATAATTATGCAGTAAAAATATATTACGCATTTGCATATAATATTTTTCTTTTTAATTAAAGAAACCTTAGAAACTGTCATAAGTTTAAAAATATCATGGTGAAAAAATGTCTGATGTGAGAAAATATGTTCAAGTCATGTTATCGAAAGGCTATAACTCTAAAAACTATATTCAAATCATATTCTTGACAAGAAAAAGCGATAGAAGAATCTAAATCCGGTAAGGTTGAACTGCACACGCGAACATGAAGATAACGTAATGGACCAATGATAGAATGACAAATTAGACAACATCCTTGGTTTCATATGATTCCCAAATGGACCCATTCCCTACTTTTATCCATGTCTTTGAATGCATCTTTGCTAGTTGCTACCAATATTTACATACGCGTGCGTGCGTGGAGGTTACTTTACTTGTTTTGGATGCTAACTAGCTAGTAAAGGTAATTGAGAACTTGAGATCCCAAAATCAACGTTTTAATGTGGCACCACCACACCTTCTTTAATTTACGACGCTCGTATCATCCATGAATTGGTTTAAGTCGTTCGAACTTACATATTTTTATTGCTATATCGATTAAAATCCTTTGGATAATGGAGATACCATACATTTTCACCGTGACAACTATAATCTAGAAATGTAGATTAGATCAAGCATTGGATCGTTATCTCAAAATTACTTAACTAAACGTTGCGAGTGTATAGAATTACTCCGACTGGCATTTGACATACACATTAAAACGCATTTGTATGTTTTAAATTGAAAGGAAGTCACAAAACTTCACTAACTAGACCTATAGAATTCAGTTGTCTGTACAGAGAAAAAAGGAAAACTAAGTTCATTGGTCCTTTTTCTTGAGTTTTTGGTAAGGCTATTATTGAAATTATTGACATGAAAAAAATACAAACGTATGGAATACAAAAATAGCTTTTACGAATAGTCCTGTAATTGCTGACAAAGAAAAGAATAGTCCTGTAACATAGACATAATAATCAAGGACTAATAAAAGTACACAAAGCCAAATGAAGGACTCTTACGTGCCACGTAAGAGTTAGAAGGTAGCCTACACTTTTTTTTTGAGCAACAAGGTAGCCTACACAAGCGGTTTTGCAAGCGTATTAGTTTATCAACATTGGATACAATGCAATACAGGAAAGACGCAAAACGGACCACAACTTGTATTCATTGCTTGAAAATGCTCCCTAATTCATTATGCCTTCTTCACTCCTCAATATACTTCCTAGCCATCCCTAATTTTACTGTTATGGTTCTCTTAATACTGTCATGGCATGTTTTAGGTATTTTTTCTATCTTGATGGATGTATTTGTGGCAAGTCATGTTTGAGAATTTATGAGAATTAAGAAAGATAAGAGAAATTAAATGAAGAACATAGAAAATAATGAGAGACTCTCTTGAAAGATAATGAGAAAGGAGGAATTGAATTGCTTGATTGTTTCATGTATCAAGAGTACCTATATATATACATCAAATGGGGAGCCAAAAACAAAGAGGCTCCCATGCACTAAATGAGGCTCTCTTGCACTAAGGAGAGACTCCCTTGCATTAAGGAGAGGCTCCCATACACTAACTAAATAAAGAAATGATAGTGCATGATATGTGGGCATGATACTCCACTCACCAAACAACCTCATTTTACATTTACTACAATTTACATTCTTAAGTTTACTCATATTTGTTTTATGATCAACACACCCCCTCAAGCTTGACACAGGTAGATATCAAGCTTGGAAACCATGAAGCATTCCCTCATTAAAACCTTTAGCTTGGAAAAACCACATGGGATAAAAGCCAAGCTAAGGAAAAGAGTAGATCACTTCATGGCTAAGGATCAGTGTGATGGGAGATCCACAAGTCCCAACTTAGAATGTATGAATTCACAAACCTTAGTGCTTGCAGCCTTGGTAAAGATGTCAGCCAGCTGATCTTCACTTCTTGTGTAACAAGGGAGGATGATTTTCTGTTCCACAGCTTGCCTCACCTTATGACAATCTACTTCAATGTGTTTAGTCCTCTCATGAAAGACTGAGTTAGTAGCGATGTGTATGGCAGCCTGATTATCACAGTGCATAGTGATTGGTGTTGTAGTCTCAATCCCCAGGTCTTTAAGCAGCCCCTTGATCCATATCAGTTCACTTGTGAGATTTCTCATAGCTCTATATTCTGCTTCAGCACTTGAACATGACACTACTTTTTGCTTCTTGCTCTTCCAAGTCACAAGGTTGCCACCAATAAATGTGCAATATCCAGTGGTTGATCTCCTATCAACTCTATCTCCTGTCCAATCAGCATCACAATATCCCACTATTTTAGTACTCTTGTTGCATCCCATCCAAACTCCTTGGCCTGGTGCCTCTCTTAGGTACCTTAATATCCTTTCCACCATGTTCCAATGGTGAATCTTTGGCGCCTGCATCTGTTGGCTTACTTGGTTCACAGCAAAGCAAATATCAGGTCTTGTAATTGTGAGGTAGATGAGCTTTCCCACCATTCTTCTGTACTGCTTCTCATCTCCAAAGGGCTTATTCTCAAACTCCCCCTGTCGCAACACTTTGTAACCATCTTCCAGTGGGGTCTTTGCTTTCTTTTCTCCAAGATCACCTGCCTCACTCAACAAATCAAGTGTGTACTTTCTTTGAGATAGGAATAACCCCTCTTTAGATCGGCATATCTCAATCCCTAGAAAGTACTTTACCTCACCCAAATCTTTAATATCAAAAGAGGATTTAAGAAAAGCTTTAGTTAAGATGATACCTTCCTTATCACTTCCGGTAATGATAATGTCATCCACATAGATCAATATGACTACAATCCCACGCTGAGATGTGATGGTGAATAGAGTGTGATCAGCTTCAGACTTAATGAATCCTCTTCCATTAAGAGTTGTACTCAGCTTGTGGTACCATGCTCTTGGTGATTGCTTTAACCCATAGATTGCTTTCTTTAGCCTCAGCACATTCCCTGGTTTGACAAGGTTTTCAAGCCCTGGCGGTGGTCTCATGTAGACTTCATCCTCCAATTCTCCTTGAAGAAAGGCATTCTTCACATCCATCTGCCATAAGTCCCACTCTAGGTTGACAACCAATGAGAGAATGATCCTTATGGTGTGAAGCTTGGCTACTGGTGCAAAAGTATCCAAATAATCCTCTCCATACACCTGAGTATATCCCCTTGCTACTAGCCTTGTCTTCTTTCTTTCTGGTTTTCCATTTGCTAAGTACTTGATAGTGTGTATCATGCGGCTTGTCACTGCTCTCTTGCCTTTGGGGAGTTCAGCTTCATACCAAGTGTCATTTCTGATCATGGCATTGACCTCATCTTCGACGGATGCTCTCCATTCATCATCTACCATTGCTTCTTCATAAGACCTTGGAATGTACTCTTGATCTATGTTGGCGATGAAAGCTTGATGTTCTGTGGGATAGTGAGCAAGAGAACATACTGCTTGTATAGGATGAGCTACTGCTTGGCTGTTGAAGTAAAATTTTTTGTTGATCCAGTTTGAGGCAGGCTTTCTCTCCCTTGTACTTCTCCTAAGTGACTGGACTTCTTCAGTAACATGCTGCTCATGTTCATCTCCACCTGAATGTACCTCAGTGACCTCGGTGTGCGGCTCCTCCACTATCTCTTCTTGTTGTCTCTCATCCTGATCATGATCCTGACCAGTATGTGTATCATCTTGTCTCCCCCCATCAGGATCAGGATGGGGATTGTCTCCAGTGTGATCAACCACTTCAATCACAGTCCTTGGAACCTGTGTATCCTCTTGATCAGTTCCAGTCTCTGATGGTTGAGCCATATTGATGCCAATACTCTCCATTATACGCCTCAGATTGTTTGCCCTATCAGTAGATGATTGAGAGATGTCCTTGAGCTTATCCCAACTTTTCTCTTCATAATATCCCCTTGATTCCACAAACTTTACATCTCTAGAGACCAATACCCTTCTCATGTCTGGGTCATAGCACTTGTAGCCTTTTTGGGTTGAAGAGTAACCAAGGAACACAGCCTTAGTACTTCTAGCCTCAAGCTTATTTCTTTGCTCCATTGGCTGCAAAACATAACACAAGCAACCAAACACACGAAAGTGATCAATTGATGGTTTTCTATTGTTTAGTACCTCATATGGCGTGAGATCATCTAGCACCCTTGTTGGTGTTCTGTTGATGAGGTAGCATGCTGTCATGACCGCATCACTCCAGAACTGCTTAGGTTCATTAGTCTGGAACATCATAGATCTTGCCACTTCCATGAGGTGTCTGTTCTTCCTCTCCGCTACACCATTTTGTTGTGGTGTGTATGGACAACTGGTTTGATGTATGATCCCATTCTTGGCTAGGTAATTTTTGAAAGAGTTGCTTGTATACTCCCCCCCATTATCTGACCTGAATACTTTGATCTTAACATTAAATTGGTTAGTTATGTGGTTATGGAAATTAATAAAAGCATCTAGCACTCTATCTTTAGTTTGAATCATAGTTAGTCAAGTATATTTTGATTTTTGATCAATAAAAGTGACAAAATATCTATGATTCTCCCTAGATATGCATGGTGCAGTCCAAACATCAGAGTGTATAAGATCAAAACAATTTTCATAGATAGTAGATGACTTAGGAAACACAGTCTTGCAATGTTTGCCTAGGATACATGCTTCACAGTCATCATTTTTAAAGGAAATATCAGGAAGCAGCAGGTTTAGTGCACGAGAATGAGGATGACCTAGCCTAGCATGCCATAAAACACTTTTATCTAAAGCAGGAATTGAACTGAAAGCTGAAGATAAATTTGAAACAGTATTGGTGTCTTCAAGTAGGTACAAGTCATCATTTATAACACCTTTTCCAATCAACTTAAGAGTCTCAATATCCTGAAAAACAACCTCATTAGGACTGAAAATCACATTATAATTTAAATCAGTGGTAGCTCTTTTGACAGATAATAAATTTGATGCAAAAGATGGCATGTAAAATGCTTTTGTATCTTTTTCAAATAGCTTAAGAGTTCCTACACCTTTAATTGGTATTTTGTCTCCATTTGCAATCATTACATTACCTAATACCGGTTCTACATTACTAATCAACCTAGCATCACTAATCATGTGGTGAGAGGCTCCTGAGTCTATGACTAAAGGCTTAATACCACTAGATGAATGAGATGCATGTAGAGAAGTAACCAGAACTCTAGGCGGTTTAGATGATGCACTAAGGGAAATACCAAGTGTGTTACCAGACTCTTTTAGAGCTTTGATGAGAGCCTCTGGGTCTGACTTCTTGATAGATTCATCTTGTGTAGTTCTCACAGCTGAGCAGCCGCTGAAAGACATTCTCTTTCCTTCACTAGCACCATTAGTGCGCTTAGGAGTAGATGGCTCTCCTACTTCACCAGAGAAGTTTGCCCTTGCATCTGCATATGGAGTCCGGAATTTCTGAGGTTTAAGGTGTGGATGGAGGATCCAACATTTGTCTTTGCCATGACCCTTCTTCTTACAGTGATCACACACCCAAATCTTCTTATCTTCTGGTTTGTAGTACCCCTTGTTAGCTACGCCTTCTTGTTTGGTCTCTACCCCTTCAGCTTGATTTACCATGATGAGCTCTCCCTTTCTCCCAAAGAGCACAACTGATCCTTGCTCCTTTTGGATCTGAGAGCACACTTCATCTAGAGATGGGAGCTCCTGTCCTCTTAGGATGTGTTTGATCAAGTCATTATACCCAGGGTTGAGAGTGAAGAGAAGCGCAAAGACCTTATCTTGCTCTCTTCTCTGGTTCAGTACTTCAAGATCCAAAGTACTTGGCCTCAACATCTCTAGTTCAGCCCACAAAGACCTAAACTTTCCAAAGTGTCTATCAAACTCAGTATCCTCTTGACACAAGTTATTGATAGCCCTCTTGACTTCAAACACTCTACTGATGTTGGAGACATTTCCAAACACCTTTTGAAGTGTATCCCACAGATCTTTAGAAGTTTCACAGTAGGAGTAAGCTTCCAAGATTGAGGGTTCAAGACTGTTGTGGATGATAGATAACACCATGAGATCTTCTTGAACTCTTTTCTTATCACCAGCTTCAGCCACCACTATCTCCTTACCATCCTCTCTTAGGATAGTCTTCTTCTTAAGGCCTCTGCCTTCTTCAACAATTTCCCAGAGACTTCTGCCTCCAAGAGCTGTCTTAGTTAACCTTGCCCAAAGTAAGTAGTTAGCTCCCTTGAGAGTAACTGGAATCACAACCATCTTTGAATTTCCTCCAGAATCCATTAAGAACAGTTCAAGCACAATGAGAAGAACAATTTTTTTTTTTTTTTTTTTAAAGTAAATAGAAACAGAGTGAAAGATTGAAAGATTGCGGAAGACTTAGGCTTCAAGAGCTTGTTGCTCTGATACCATGAGAATTTATGAGAATTAAGAAAGATAAGAGAAATTAAATGAAGAATATAGAAAATAATGAGAGACTTTCTTGAAAGATAATAAGAAAGGAGGAATTGAATTGCTTGATTGTTTCATGTATCAAGAGTACCTATATATATACATCAAATGGGGAGCCAAAAACAAAGAGGCTCCCATGCACTAAATGAGGCTCTCTTGCACTAAGGAGAGACTCCCTTGCATTAAGGAGAGACTCCCATACACTAACTAAATAAAGAAATGATAGTGCATGATATGTGGGCATGATACTCCACTCACCAAACAACCTCATTTTACATTTACTACAATTTACATTCTTAAGTTTACTCATATTTGTTTTATGATCAACAATGTTTGCCTTGTCCTTGCTGTTTGTATGTTTCTTTAGAAGAATGAATCACTTTGTCTTGAATCTTTTTGGGCCAGACCTCTGAATGTTGACTCATTTTGTTCTGAGAATGCAGAATTCGAGCCTGGCCTTACATAGTCTGCTAAATGTGGCTTGAGGAATTACAGTTAGCTGGATGGATAGAGATACCGAATTGTTGTAGCAAATTGAAGAACGAGAATAAAGGAGATGGTGGGGTTTGGATGTGTCTTTGTCGTTTGTCATGGTCAATAATCAACCGAGTCTTTAGGCTCAAGTGTGTTAGTTGTTAGCTCGTTTGTTAGCATAAGTTTCGGAGTCTTCTGTTAACTTTGTAGGCTATATAAAGCCATTTGCTATTGATGAATAAAATCAGAGTTTTCAGAACAATTTACAGAGCTTTATAGATTACACGAATTTGGTCCAAGGATCAAATTAATTAGCTTTGTTGATTACAAAAACTTGAGGAAAGTAACCATGGCTCTGTAGCATGATTGACACAGTAAGTAGCTTAATGAAACTATGTTACTAACTCTCAAGTTTGTGCTTAAAAGACTTGAGGATAGTGAAACTGTGTGTTCTCCGTTGTAACTGTTGGAAGTATCCCGGTGACGTAATTACTTGCGAGTTACTAGAAGTTTCGGGCACAAAAAGAAACAGTGTTGCGTTAAAACAGTGGATGGTGTCATGGTGCTAGAGTTAAATATCCTCGGATATTGACAAGATATGAATTGCTGAATATCAACTTGTCTTATTAAGATAACTATGTCAAAGTATATATACAACTAGTTGGTCGGTTACTAAACCTAAACCGTGGAGAAGAAGAACTCCAGAATAGGAAATATTCAAGGAACGTATATACACAAGAATATATGGTAATGTTGACATATTATATCGTAATACCTCTCCTCAAGTTGGAGTATGTAAGTTTCGAATACCCAACTTGAAGTGAAATGCATCAAACTCCTTTTTCCCTAATGCCTTAGTGAGAATATCAGCAAGTTGATCCTTAGTCGACACAGGTCTTGGTTTGATAACTCCCTTCACTATCTCGTCTCGAATAAAATGACACTCCAGCGCAATGTGTTTGGTTCGCTCATGAAAGACCGGGTTAGAACTAATATGAATGGCAGGCTTGCTATCGCACAACAATGTCATCGGACCATCATGCGTCACACCAAACTCTCTGAGTAACGACTTTAGCCATAACAACTCCTTTGTGAGTGCTGCCATAGCGCGATATTCAGCCTCAGCGGAAGAACATGAAACTGTATTTTGTTTCTTGGCTTTCCAAGATATCGGAGAAGCACCAAGTTGAACTATCCACCCAATGAGAGAACGTCGAGTAAGAGGACAAGCCCCCCAATCTGAATCACACCACCCGGTCAAGTGAAACGATGATGAAGCGTCAAGAAAGATACCTTGACCGAGTGTGCCTTTGAGATAACGAACCACCTTCAATGCTGCTAACCAATGTTCTTCTTTCGGAGCCTTCATAAACCTAGACAACATGTGTACGACATATGTAAGGTCTGGGCGAGTGCCTAAAAGATAAATAAGCCTACCAACCAGACGTCTATATTTCTCTGGATCCGACATGAACGGACTCTTCGAAAGACTCAGTTGATGATTTTGGTCAATTGGTGATCCACCTGGTTTGCAACCAAGAAGACCAGTCTCGGTTACAATGTCGGTGGCATAATTTCGTTGACACAAGTAGAAACCAGTTGGGCTACGAGCCACTTCTATCCCCAAAAAATATTTAAGAACTCCAAGATCTTTCATGCGAAAACATGTCGATAAGTAATCCTTAAGTAACCGAATGGCCTCAGGCGTACTCCCAGAAATAATTAAATCATCGACATATGCTAACAGACGAATATACACTCCACGTTTAGAGTACACAAAGAGAGAGTAGTCTGCCCGAGATTGAGTAAATCCATAACCAAGAAGCGCTTGTGTAAGCTTCGCAAACCAACAACGAGGAGCTTGTTTCAAGCCGTAAAGTGATTTCCGAAAATGACAGACCCGAGTTTCATTAGGCGAAGAGAACCCCTGTGGAATCTTCATGTATACTTCCTCATGGAGATCACCGTGAAGAAATGCATTGTGCACATCCATCTGATGCACCTCATAATTACGTTTTGCTGCGTGATCAAGAAACACACGGACTGTAGTCATCTTTGCAACCGGTGAAAAAGTATCTGTATAATCAATCCCCTCCTTTTGTCTATTGCCGCATACAACCAACCTTGCTTTGGGACGTTCAATGGTTCCATCGGCATGGTACTTCCACGAGTAGATCCATTGACAGTTAAGAGCTCGTTTGTTGGGTGGAAGGGGTTCAAGATCCCATGTATGTTGTTTGTCAAGAGCAGTGTACTCGGATCCCATCGCTCCCTTCCATATGTCATCTTCCATCGCTTCCAAGAAAGTGCGAGGGACAGTATGGGAAGAGATCGAGGCCAGGAAGCTGCGATGGTTAGGAGAGAATTTATAAGAAGATAAGTAATCAGACAGAGGATAGACCGAACCTGAAGACAGCTGTGTAGTGGGTGAAGTTGACGAGAGAGAGAGAGAGATTGCTCAATAGTAACTGTGTTGACCACATAGTCCTTGAGACGAGTAGACTGAGTTTTCTGTCTGTGACCTCGTCCTAAGGACGTCTCAACTGGAGCATACGATGTAGGAGGCTCCGTGACAGGAACCTCAATATTGTTTGTCGGAATCATCTCAGCCGGAACTGCAGAAACCGTTTCATTATGCACTTCAGTAGATGAATCATTCGGTGCTGCAGGAACTGTTTCATCCAGACTCTGTTCGATACTCTGTTCCTCTGTTACAGTTGCAGTCTCAACATCTTCTGAAGCAGAGTCATTGAATGATACTTCTCCAAACTCTGGTGTTATTTCTGGTGTGATAGAGACTCTTCCATTAGACTGATTAGCGAATGGAAATTGATTCTCACTAAAGACAACATCTCGAGAATGGAAGATGACTCTTTTCTCCAAGTCATACAACAGCCAGCCCTTCTTTCCAGAAGGATAGCCTAAGAAGACACAACGCCGGCTCCTAGGCGCAAATTTATCACCAGCATGATTAATGTTGTGAGCATAGGCGAGACAGCCAAATACTCGTAGATGCCGAACTGATGGCTCACGACCATATAATTTTTCGAATGGAGTTTTACCATCCAATAACTGTGAAGGTGTCCGGTTCATAAGATATACAGCTGCTTTAACACATTCACCCCAATACTCAATAGGAAGATGCGCTTGAAATCGCAGCGCCCTTGCCACATTCAATATATGTCTGTGCTTTCGCTCCACCCGTCCATTTTGTTGCGGGGTGTAAACACACGAGGTTTCATGATGGATACCATTCTCCAGAAAGAAACGGGTGAGACAAACAAACTCCGTACCGTTATCACTTCTTATTGTCTTTATTTTCTTTGAAAATTGTGTCTGCACAAGCGCCACAAAATCTCGTATATGGAGGGAGACACAAGTTTTATCTGGTAAAAGATAAACCCAAACTGCTCGTGAGTAGTCGTGTACAATCGTCAAAAAATATCGTGTACCACAGAAAGCAGTTGTACGGTACGGACCCCATAAATCACAGTGAATTAGATCAAAAATTGCATCAACTTTATTGGAACTATCAGGGAAAGGTTGGCGAGTTTGTTTCGCACGAAAGCACATATAGCAGTCTTTAAAAAAAAACTATTACTACTAACACCAGGAATTAAACCAACAACACGTGAAGACGGGTGACCCAACCGGTTATGCCACAAAACTGAGTCCTCGCGAACCTTCGTATGTAGCGATGTTACTTCTGCAATTCCACACAACCGGTAGAGTCCCTCTCTCTCTCTTTCACCCACTCCAGTCAGCGTCTTCGTAGTGCGGTCCTGCAACATCAACAGCTTATCAGTAATCTGCCCAACCAAATAATTATCAGTGACCAATTGGCCAAACGATATCAGGTTCGTATCAAACCCGTCAACTAGATAAACATTATAGAGTACTAGTTTGGGATTCAATCGAACTGTCCCTTGCTTGGATGCAAAGACATTCGATCCAGCAGGCAGCTTTACAGAGACTGGAAGTATCGAGTGAACATCCTCCAGTATGTCCAGTCTTCCGGTCATATGGTGAGTCGCACCTGTGTCTAAAATCCATTCAATACCATTCATCTTACCACTCAGAGTTTCAGGCTTAGATGAGTTCCCCACCATGTGTTGAATGATCTTCCACTGCTCATCAGAGATGCCACTTAGTCCTTGCCTGTCACTCTCGGTAAGAACAGCAGAGGATGGAAGAACCGCCGAGTTAGCTCCCACTATTTGTGTGCTATTTGCACGAGTAGTTCCACCTCGTCCTCGTCCAGAAAAACCACGACCCCGAGCAGGATTCGTACCATACCATTCAGGATAGCCCACTATCTTAAAGCACGAGGTTACATCATGTCCCGTACGACCACACGCAGAACATTTGCGAGTAGAGTCTCTGTTAGTTGGATGCACCGAACGTGCTCCAGCGCTCCCTTGTTTGTTGTACGCAGGAGGCGTGAGCTGAGAAGCAAAACTCATTACTTGTGTCTCTTGTGTTGCGGTCGCATTCGATCTAATCGTCTCATTCTGCACCACAGTCTGATACACACTGTCAAGGTCTGGAAGCGGGGTTATGGCGCAGATTTGTGATCTGATCACACCATGTACCGACTCATCAAGACCTGATAAGAAATCATGAACTCTTAGTATCTCTCGTTCGTTTTCATGAGCTGTGTTGAGGTCGCATTCGCACTTCCCACAACTACACTGTTTCGAATTCATACATTCCTTTATTCCATCCCAGATCTTCGTCAGGCGCCCAAAGTAGTCGTCCACCGAAGTCCCGTTCTGTTTGCAAGTGCCTAGAGAATTGCGGAGCTGTTGGAGTCTTGCTCCACTCTTCACCGAAAACATCTTCTTGATTATATCCCACAGCTCTTTTGCAACTTCGCGAGTAGATATAGACGATCGTATCTTAGGTTCGATAGTCTGTTTTATCCACCCCACCAATAGATGATTATTGGCAATCCAATCTTTGAGATTTGGCGAGTCAGCTGCAGGTTTGGCTATGCTTCCATCAATGAATCCGAATTTCTTGCGTGAGCTCAAGGCCATCCGCAAGTTAATTGCCCATTCATCATAGTTCGTACCGTTGAGCAACGGGGATGAGATGACGGCACCGGGGTTATCTCCAGATGTGAGATCATAAGGCGAGATTGTTCGCCTCTTAGGTGCTGCGGTTGTTTCCACAAGAGACATCGTGCACAAAGATTATTGAGTTCGTAAGTAGCGGCTCTATTTCGTGTATGAAAAACAGAGGCAGCTGGTAAGAGATCGATATATCAAGCAATAGAAAAGAATTTGATCATATGCTCTGATACCATGACAAGATATGAATTGCTGAATATCAACTTGTCTTATTAAGATAACTATGTCAAAGTATATATACAACTAGTTGGTCGGTTACTAAACCTAAACCGTGGAGAAGAAGAACTCCAGAATAGGAAATATTCAAGGAACGTATATACACAAGAATATATGGTAATGTTGACATATTATATCGTAATAGATATTGAGGCTCTGTCGTTGCGTTTCCAAATTGTTGCAATCAGAAAGCAGGAGATGATAATCTCATTTCGTAACACTTCATATTTTGCTGGTTTGTTTTGTAAATATGGCACAATGACTACTACGACGAGTAGTACATGGTTTTCTTTGTCGCGTAGTTATTTTGGGAGTTCTCTATATGTGAATAGGTGAGGCTATAACCAATTTTGCTCTCATTCAATCTTTAGATTGTTCTGTCTTCTTTCCTGTTGTGTTTACGTTTGCATTTTGTAAAATTGTTTTACGAAAAACAGACTGAAACTGTTTGAAACAATTTAATTCACCATGTCATGCCTACCTTTCAAGATACCAAATACAGGTATACCTCTGTACATTAATGATGGCAAGACCTTATTCATGCAAGACTTTATTTGATACCTTTATACGTTAATAACTGGTTGACACCTGTCCGACAGACTGACACAACGTAGATATGTAAAAATGGTGTAGACCACTCCTATCCCCATCTTACATTGAATCTATTCTAGATTTTGTAGTGGTGTGTTCTTTATCTTTCCACATTTGTAAGACAAGCCTTTTAAATAGTTATTGATCAAATACATCTCAGTTACCAATCTATTGTTCATACACACACACACACACACTCAGATAGATTCATCAAGACTATGTTCAAACAAGAGCTTCCACTGCACGTGTATAACATATATAATTCACATGATATGTATGTACATGAGAATACCCCATCCCCGGTCTAAATCTGCTGAAGAATCAACCGTGACGCAGCCTAATTTCAACAAACACACCCAAACCCAACAAAAAAAAACAACCTCTATACAAAGAAAAGTAGTCACCAAACATAAGAAGAAACCTGCTGGTCTTCTACTGCCACAGCAACAAGAGGAGTCCTACACAAGGGGCAAGTGATGCTCCAATAGTCTATCCATTTCTCCAAGCATGTTTTGTGAAACAAATGTCCACATTTTAGCTTGTTGACCTCTGAATCCTCTTCGAATTTCGACAGGCACACTGAACACTCGCTGTCCTCCTGTTTCTTGCACCTGCACAAGCTCTCGTACTTCAGCGTTGGAGTCCTGTTCCTGAATTCCTCAAGGAAACTCTCAGGCTGGCAGATCCGGAAATCGAAAGTCTCGGAAGTTGGAATCTCTGAAGATGCAGCCACTGAAGAAGGAGAGAGACGGATTCCTACTAGGTAAAGCACTGATCTGACGATGCCTTTGAAGATGGAGATTGATAATGCTGTGTTGACTAATATAATGCATAGCATTCCTTCTGATGGGCCAGGAAGGCTTGATAGACCCATCTTTCAACTCTTTAGATGTTTTCAACCTATATGTAATTTATCTTTAGATCTTTGTTCTTCTCAAGGGGATGTGATCTGGAAAAAACAACAACATTGAGGCTCAATAAATAAACAACAGAAACTTGCTTCAAACCGAACTCGAAGACATTGAGGAAATGTTTTTTTATTTATATATTCACTTTTGGTCTCATATGAAACTTGAAACCAAGTTTGTTCCACCCTACACAGCTAATCTTATCATAATTTATATATCAAAAAATTTACAAAAAATAAGAAAAAAAAAATTTATATATCAAACTTTCCAACTAGACGTAGAGAGACTGGATCAATTATACACTGAGAGATTCCAAATGATCCGAAAATAGAATGATTTGCCAGAGTAAGTCTTGAATCCACACAGAAACCCTTTTCGAAGAAGGTATGATTCTCATTTAATCAAAGCTCTGTTGACCTAAGCTTGTAGTTAGTTAACTTGAGTTATAAGTTAATCATAATGAGGTTAGGAATAAGATAGATTGAAAGTTATCTACAAGATATATTACCTAATGAGTTTAGGAACTTATATGTGCTATATAAGGAGATGCTAATCTTGTAGCATAACTTGTAAGATTATAAGCTTTAGTTTTTGAGAATTGTTTCTAGAGCTTTGAGATTAATAAAAGAGTTTGAGTTCTTGATTGTTGAGTTGCAATCATAAGTTTGGTTTCAATACGTGGTATCAGAGCTTCTATATTGAAATCAAACCGTTCGAGAAATAGAAGAGAGAAACATGGGAGACTTGACGGTCACTACGTTCAAACCAAAGACGAGCGGTCCTTCGGCTATTCAATGCCCAATGCTTACCACCACCAACTACACAGTATGGAGCATGCGAATGAATGTCTTGGTCAAAGTGCATAAGGTTTGGGAGTAGATCGAACCGGAGACTGATGATAGCGACAAAAGTGATATAGCTCGAGCATTCTTGTTTCAATCAATTCCTGAAACCCTAATCCTACAAGTTGGTAACTTAAAAACCGCAAAAGAAGTATGGGAAGCAATCAAAACCAGAAACGTGGGAGCTGATAGGGTCCGAGAGGCGAGACTGCAGACACTTATGGATGAGTTTAATCGCATGAAGATGAAGGATACAGAAACCATAGATGAGTTCTCTGGTAAACTTGCGGAGATATCCTCAAAATCTGCAGCTTTAGGTGAAGTTCTTGAAAAAGCAAAACTTGTGAAGAAGTTTCTTAGCAGTCTTCCAAAGAAGAATTACATTCATATCATAGCTGCGCTATAGCAAGTCCTTAACCTAAACACAATAAGCTTTGAGGACATTGTGGGGAGGTTAAAGGCCTATGAAGAGATAATTAAAATTGAAGAAGAACCAGAGGATCAAGGAAAGCTTTTATATGCTAACAGCGAGGGCAAAGGATCACAAGAAGGCTACGGAAGAGGAAGAGGAAGAGGAGGTCAAGGTGGTCGTTATAATGGAAGAGGAAGAGGACGCTATAACGGTCGTGGTAACTGGACACAAGGAAGAGATGCATCTCGAGTTGTATGTTTTCGTTGCGACAAGACCGGTCATTATGTCTACAATTGTCCCGACCGGTTGCTTAAGCTCCAAGAAACGCAGGAGAATGAGAATGATAGCACACACGAAGCTGAGGAGCTGATGATGCATGAGTTAGTCTATCTTAATGAAGATAAAGTGATGCCAAGCAAGTTTGAGACACAATCAGGAGCCGATAATGTTTGGTATTTAGACAATGGGGCTAGCAACCACATGACTGGTAATCAAGGCTACTTTACGAGTTTGAACGAGAAGATAACAGGGAAGGTACGCTTTGGTGATGACTCACGGATCAACATCAAAGGAAAATGCTCAATTCTATTCATAACTAAAGACGGAAAACGAAAGCTCTTGGCTGATGTATATTTTATACCAGAGTTAAAGAGCAATATAATTAGTCTTGGTCAGGCTACGGAATCAGGTTGTGATGTCAGGATGAGAGACGACTACCTAACTCTCCATGATCGTGAAGGAAACATGTTAGTCAAGTCAGTGAGGTCAAGAAACCGCTTGTACAAAGTCACAATGGAAGTTGAAAGTACAAAGTGTCTTCAACTAGAGAAGGTTAGTGACTCGGCCTTATGGCACTCTCATCTTGGACATGTTGGTATAGATGCTATGAAGACAATGATGAACAAGGAGATGGTCACTGGTATGCCAAGTTTGAGAGTTGAGAAAGAAACGTGTGCGTCATGTCTCATAGGGAAACAAACGAGAGCTTCCTTTCCAAAATCAACAACTTATCGCGCTACACATATTTTCGAACTACTTCATGGTGATCTCTGTGGACCTATCTCACCATCAACTGCCGGAGGAAGCAGGTACATATTTTTTTTGATCGATGATCACTCGAGATACATGTGGACGATCCTTCTAAAGGAAAAGAGTGAAGCCTTTGACCGTCTTAAACGACTTATTGAGCAAGAAACCAAGGCTTCAATCAAAACATTACGAACAGATAGTAGAGGAGAGTTCACGTCTCAAGAGTTTCAAACCTTCTGTGATGATAACGGAGTAAACTGTCACTTAACGACTCCATACTCACCACACCAGAATGGAGTCGTGGAGAGACGAAACAGGATGCTAACGGAGATGACCAGGAGTATCATGAAACACATGAAGATACCAAACTATTTGTGGGGAGAAGCTGTGAGACACTCAACCTATTTGATCAATAGGGTTGCTACACGAACACTAAAAGATGTAAGCCCACACAAATGCTTTAAGAAGAAGAAGCCTAATGTGGGGCATCTAAGAGTATTTGGCTGTGTTTGTTATGCAAAGAAGGATACTCCACACCTCAAGAAGCTAGATGATAGGTCAAGGGAACTAGTACACCTCGGAGTTGAACCAGGCTCAAATGCTTATCGTTTGTATGACCCGGAGAAGCGTAGAATAGTGATCAGCCGAGACGTGATCTTCACCGAAGACAAGGCTTGGAGATGGAACAAGGCCGGAGATGATACGTCTGAGGTAAGCTTCGATGTCACGTTACCTGGTTATGGTAAAGATATAGAGACTAAAGTTCAGACTGAAGAAGGCGATCAAAATAAGAAAGCATATGATAGTGAATCAGAGGAAACAGAGGATCTTGAAAACTTGCCGAGGAGATCAACAAGAATCAGCTCAAAGCCAAGTTACTTAGATGATTATGTCCTAATGTCCGAAGTTATCGAGACAGAGATACTTCTTCTGCTTGTTAATGAAGAGCCTTGAGACTGGGATGAGGCAAAAGAAGAGAGAGTATGGAGTGATGCGTGTGAGGATGAGATCATATCCATAAAGAAGAACAAGACATGGACACTCGTGGAGCTTCCTGTAGGGTGTAAGGCCATTGGATTAAAGTGGGCGTTTAAAATAAAACGCAATGCAGATGGGAGTGTAAGAAAATACAAGGCCAGACTTGTAGCCAAGGGTTATGTGCAACGTTATGGTGTCGATTTTGATGAAGTATTTTCTCCGGTTGCAAGGATAGAAACCGTTCTTGTCATCATAGCTTCGGCAGCATCTAATGGTTGGGAGATTCATCATCTTGATGTAAAGACGGCGTTTCTTCACGGAGATTTGATTGAAGAAGTTTACGTTTCACAACCTGAGGGTTTCAAGGTAAAGGGATGTGAAGAGAAGGTTTATAGGTTACATAAAGCTCTCTATGGTTTGAAACAAGCACCAAGGGCTTGGAATATTAAGCTAAAGTCAATATTAAAGGAGCTAAACTTCAGTAAGTGTTCTAAGGAGCCGTCATTGTTCAGAAAAGAAGCCAATGGACATCAACTTCTAGTAGCTGTTTATGTGGATGATCTTTTAGTCACTGGTTCAAGTATGGATGTTATACAAGACTTTAAAGCAGAGATGGCGACTAAGTTTGAGATGACTGATCTTGGACAGCTTACTACCTCGGGATTGAAGTGATTCAATCCAAAGCCGGCATTGTATTGAAACACGAAAGATATGCGGTCAAGATCTTAGAAGAGGCAGGGATGCATGAGTGTAATGCAGTTCAGGTACCAATGGATCCCGGTTTGAAGCTATCTAAAGCAGAAGAGAGAAAGATGCCAATGAGAAAGAGTTTAGAAGGAACTTGGATGTCTTCGGTATTTGATTCATACACGTCCTGATCTTGCTTACTGCATAGGAGTTCTGAGCCGGTATATGCATCAGCCTAAGGAGTCACATGCCTCGGCGTTGAAGCAAGTACTCAGGTACTTACAAGGAAGTTGTTCACTTGGGTTGTTCTACAAACGAGAGAATGAGAGAGGACTTGTGGGATACAGTGACAGCAGCTACAATGTAGATCCAGATGATGGTAGAAGCACAACGGGTCATATCTTTTATCTGAATGAGTGTCCGGTCTCTTGGTGTTCAACAAAGCTAGAGATTGTAGCTCTCTCTCTCTTCTTGTGAGGATGAGTTCATGGCAGCGACAGACGCTGCTAAGCAAGCTATCTGGCTACAAGAGCTACTAGGAGAGATTGATAACAAATATGCGATTGCTTTGACAAAGAATCCGGTCTTTCATGGAAGAAGCAAGCATATAGACAAACGATTTCATTTCATCAAAGAATGTGTTGAAGAAGGACTTGTAGCCGTGAAACATGTAGCTTGCAAGGAGCAGAAGGCTGATATCTTGACTAAAGCTCTTGGGATGATCAAGTTTAAAGAGATGAGAACTTTCATTGGAGTTCAAGATGTGAGAGTTGGTGATGTCAAGCTTAAGGGGGAGATTGTTGACCTAATGAGGTTAGGAATAAGATAGATTGAGAGTTATCCACAAGATATATTACCTAATGAGTTTAGGAACTTATATGTGCTATATAAGGAGATGCTAATCTTGTAAGATTATAAGCTTTAGTTTTTGAGAATTGTTTCTAGAGCTTTGAGATTAATAAAAGAGTTTGAGTTCTTGATTGTTGAGTTGCAATCATAAGTTTGGTTTCAATAAGCTCATGTCAGTGAGTCATACAATATTTGCCTCCAAAGCAAGGAACTTGGATGAAAACTTCACTAATGGATTCAAGATTTGACGAGTTAATCAAAGCACGAGAATCAAGAATTTATCAAGAAACCAAGAATCAAGAACTTTTCTGATAAAGCAAAATTACAAAGGGAACAAATGAAAATCAAGTAAACAAAAACCTGGAGTCAAGGTATGAAAGGGGATGATGGTCACTGATTGAAAGATACAATTTTCCTTAATACCCTTTGTGTGTGTTTTCCTCTGGTGAAAGGTAGTGTGGTGTTTATGAGAATCTGAAAAGTGAGAGATGGGGTTGGTTTGAGAGCTTTTTCCATTGTCTTTTTATAAATAGTTAAGCACATCAAAGAGCTTCCAACATCTGTAACCAGAGAAGCCTTAACTATGGTTAGTCAACCCAGTTTATTCTATCCCAGCCTTTCAGGTTCTTGGATTTAACCATGGTTACTTTATATCATCAACTGTACTTCCTTTGCAATTTTTTTTTTATAATGATACACATAATCTCCCTGCGAACTAATAGAATAGACCATGTTTCTAAAAGAAAAGTTATTAATTTAGATGTTGATGATAACCCAGTTTATTCTATCTCAACCTTTCAGGTTCTTGGATTTAACCATGGTTACTTTATATCATCAACTAGGCCTGGACATAAAATCCGGAACCCGAAATCCGAACCAAACCCGAACCGAAAAACCCGACCCGTTATCCGACCCGAAACGTAAAAATACCCGAACGGGTTTTGTAGGGTGGTACAAAAAATATCCGAACCCGAGGTGTTATTAATCGAACCCGGACGGGTAACCCGAAAAATTCGAAATTAATAGTCAATATAAATATTTTGAAATATATATAAGTATTCCAATTATTAAATTCAATATTTGTGGTAATATTATATATAATAATAAATATTAAAATTCTAATAAATGCTTTAAGTACACAATTAGTTATAAATAAGTATTTTATAATTTTCTCATTGAAATAAAAAGTCTACTCTCTATAAGGCAATACATATTGTTTACAAATGATGTTTGTTTACAAATGATGTTTGTTTTCATGCTTGATTTAACATTTTATTGTTATTTTATCAATTGTATATGTGATAGATTAATTTTTATTTAATTTAGATGTTTTTCTTTATGTTTTACTTCAAAAATTTTGTTTTTTACTTTGGTTATATCCGAACCGAACCGATATAACCCGAATCCGTACGATATATGATTACTTTATGGGTTTTATGATGCAATACAATTTTGAACCGAACCCGAAGTGTTATTATCCGAACCCGACACGTACTAATAAAATTTTAGTATGGGACCTAGAAGCGTACACCCGAAAATCCGAAAACCCAAAAAACCCGACCCGAATGCCAACGGGTACCCGAACGCCCAGGCCTATCATCAACTGTACTTCCTTTGCAAAATTGCCAAAAGAGAACAAAAAAACAACATAGTTGTCTCTATGGTATAAATCCATTTTTTTACTATTTTTCTCCCTTTTACCTTTTCCATATGTTAAAATTAATGAAATAAATAGTTTTAAGAATCAAAAAAATTATTAAAAATATAAACAATTAATAAAACACTCATTTACACAAACACATATTTTTTTGGGTTGAAAAACATAATAAATAATTTATTCAAATTACGTTCTACTAAAAGTAGAATTCCTCTTCTACACAAAACGGGTGAGTAGAAAATAAATTCTAGAATGAACATATCCATCTACTTTTTTTAGAACGTACAACCTACTTTTTACTATAATTCTATATATGGGGAATACGAATTCTACTATTTGTAATGATCACTACTTTTATTTAGAAAGTGTTTCTACTTTTATGGAGTATTCTAAGTTATCAGGAATGCAAAATCTAAATCATACACGAACGTCTACAGAGTGTAGAAATTACATTCTGGAATTTTGTTATGTTCTACACAGTGTAGAAGGTGCCTTCTACGGATAAAAAAACTTGTTTTTCAAAAATTAAGGAAGTTGGAGTTTTAAAAATATTCTAAAATATTCTAACTTCCTAAAATGTGTTTTCATTGATTTGCTTCGTGAAAAATAAAAAAAAACGATTTTGAATGTTCTTCTTCACCAATCTATGATTTCCCCATGATTTCTCCATAGTTTGTTTTGTGATTTTCACAAACTCTTGTTCCATGATGCATATCTATACAACATGTGGTGTTTGGGAGTTGGAGCAACCACGGGATGGATTTTTTCGGCTGATGAGAAAGGGGCTAGGCTACTGTTATTGGAATCAAGTTCTACCTTAGAGGTTTTTAAAAGAATGGTTTTGGAGGATTTTTATATGGAAGAAGATAGCTTACCCGATTTGGAGTTGAGTTATCTACCTACTGAGTTGATCAATACATCAACATGTCCACCTGTGATCATTGCAAATGATCGACAACTTCAGAATTTTGTTGGTTTTGTTCAAAAGTGTGTTTCTACTCGATTGTGTGTTTGTTGAGAGGCAGTGCGAGAAAAAGAAAGAATAGATTAGAGGAGTCGAAGTTGATGAGGATGCCTATGATGCTGATACCATGATCTCGGCCAAAGAGGACATACATAATATGTCAAAGTTTTCTCTGCTCAATGTTGTTAAGAAGGGACAATTGTTTGAGAATAAAACTTTGCTAAAGGCGACTTTCGAGATATGTGCAATGAAGCATAACTTTCACTACGAGGTTATCAAAACGGATAGACAGCTTTGGTATGTTAGATGTGAGGATAATGCATGCAATTGGTGTGTTCGAGCAGAGTGTTTGAAAGATTCTGCATATTTCATTATCAAAAAGTATGTTGGTGAACATACATGCGCACCTTCAAGCAAAACCAAAGCGGGTAAGACTGCTTCGGCCAAAACTATAGGCAGTCTGATTATGCATAGGTATGAAGGCGTTAAGGAAGGGCCAAAATGCAATGATATAATACAGATTATGTGTATGGATCATGGCTGTGAGATCACGAAATCTTTAGCATGGGATGCTCGTGAATATGCGGTTAATGCAGTTAGAGGTATTCCGGAGAGAAGTTATGGAAAAATACCGAAATACTTGCACATGCTGAGAGAGGCTAATCCGGGTACACATTCATCGTATGAGATTGACAGCAAAGGGAGATTTCGGTACCTGTTTATTGCATTTGGGCAATCGATATGAGGATTTAACAGAGTCATAAGGAGGGTTATTGTGGTTGATGACACTTTTCTGAAGAACAAATACAAAGGAGTTCTATTGGTTGTAACTGCTGTAGACGGAAATTCTAATTTGTATCCTATTGCATTCGGAGTAGTCGACTCAGATAATGAAAATTCTTGGGAATGGTTTATGAGACAACTAAATGTTGTCATTGCTATCATCATTTGGCTTTTATTTCGGAGAGATTTGCGGCCATTGCTAAGGCGCTTGAGACTGTGTATACAACAGTTAAACATGGTATTTGCATTCATCATTTGTTGAATAATGTGGTAACATATTACCATGGGAAAGGACGTGTTGGGTTGGTTGCAAAGGCGTCCAAGGTTTATCGAGTTGCTGAGTTTGAAAAGACATTTGCTAATGTGTGTAATATCAGTCCGGCAATTGGAAAATACCTAAGGGATGCTGAAGTCCAAAAGCGGGCAAGATGTCAATTCTCTGGATATAGATATGACATAAGGACGACCAACCCTGCCGAATCCATCAACTCTGTTTTGCGTTCACCGAGAGAGTATCCAATCATTCCCTTGTTGGACAGTATCAGGGAAATATTGACTCGGTGGTTTTATAACCGTAAGAAAAAGATTTAAAAGCATAATCATCCTCTCACCAAAGATGTGGAGAAAAAGATTGAAAGGAGACCGAGAAAGGCAAAACGTTTGCAGTTTACCCTGTCAGTGATGGTCGATTGCTTGTTAGACGTGATAAAATCGACTGCTTAGTTGATTTGGATAGACGGACTTGCTCATGTGGGAAGTACAACCTGCTGAAGATACCTTGTCGGCACGCAATTAAAGCTGGTTTTCATGTTGGCAGACAGCCACACACATTGACTGATTTGATGTGCACTACAGAAGCTTGGCGAGAAGCTTATCATGAAAGTATCAATCCTATTGCTGTTCCTGAGGATGCTTGGTCCATACCAGAAGATGTTGTCGAAGTCAATGTGCTACCACCAGACACAAGAAGATCAGTTGGAAGGAATAAAAAACGCAGATATGAAACTGTTGTAGATAAAATTCGGTCATCGCAAACATCACAAAAAGGCAGCCTCGCAAGTGTAGTAGATGTGGTATTAGTAGGCACAACAGAGCAACTTGTAAAATACCAATATAGCCAGTCATATATGGTAAGGGTCAGCTTATATAGCCAGTTCGTTTATATGTTTTTCAAGCTCGATTTAATTTTGTTTCATGTATGATTGTTTGTGTTACAGGTTGGCCTGTTCAAGTATGCAAGTTGTTGTGTTTGAAATTTCAGTATTACATTGTCTCGTATGGTTTTTTCTTCTAAAAACTATCAACTTTGTTTTCATTTTGATTGTTATACTTTGGATAATTCTCGTATGGTTATTTTCTCAGTTTTATTGTTATACATTGGCATTATTTTCTCCACACTTCTCTATCTTTCTGTTTGTTTAGTTATGTTTTGTTCAGCTATGCTTTCGAGTTTGAGTTTGAGTTTGTTTGAAAATAGCTGATTTCCGAGTTTTCAACAAGAAAGGTGGATTGTAAGAACAGAACACTGAGAACAAAATATTAAGAACTACTTGACTGGTAAAGTCGACACAAACATTGTAAAAACAAAACACAAATTGAAGCCAATACTAAGAACCAGTAGATTGGTAAAGACGACAAGAAAATACTAAGAAGAAAATACTTAGAACCAGTAGACTGATTTCACTCATTCTTGGCTTCTTAATCTTCCAAAAAGCCATAGAATGCTTCCTAAGCAACCTAATTCGAGGGAATTTTTCTGCTTCCTAACTTCTTCTTCTATTGTCTGTGTGATACTACTTTTCAGATCTTCAATCTCTTCTACAATTCTCCCTTGCTCAGCCTCTACCCTTCGAATCTCATCAAGCAAGGCGTCATCAACCCACTTAAATAAATGATTTTCCTTCTTTCGCTACATAGAAACGAAAATCAAGTTAGGAGAAATAAAATGGAATGAAAAAACAGCATGTTTGTCCTACACAATCGAAAATCGAATCAGACAAAAAAAACATAACAAATCAGTAATTGAATCGAAAAACAAATCAAGACTATGAACCTGTGCCCCTATTTCACATCTATAGAACCGTCGGTAAGGATTGTCATCAGTTCTCGAATAGAATATCACAACCCCTTTCCCGCACCAGCACCTAGATAGCACCCCGTACGAATGTCGCCTTGAAGTATTCATGTGTGTGAGAAACTGATTCAGAGAGAAAAAGGAATCAGAGAGAAAAAGGAGATTGACGGAAAAGAAGATCTGAAAAAATGGGAAAAGTCGGGTTTCATTGCTGAGTTGGTCTTAAATATGTCGGGTATTAGGTTAATTGTGGATCTAGTTCTGGTTGGGTTTGATTGCTGAGTTGGATCAAAAGTCTGGTTTACAAGAAACCAAGTTAAGTGTATTACATTTGAAGATCTAGTAAAACAGTTTTGATTACTCAGTGTCTATAGTTTAGTTTTTTGAACTTTAGTGATGGTTTTGGATGTGATTCGTATTGTCTTACCTTGTGGTCCCGTTCCGTGTTTAGGCTATGATTAGGTCATCATTTGGTGTTTTTTCTAGAGTCTCGTTTAGAGTATGTTTAGGGTTAGGGTTGACTGTGGTCTCGTTCCGTGTTTAGGTTAGGGTTGACTGTGGTCTCGTTCCGTGTTTTGGTTCCGTTTAGTGTATGTTTAGGGTTTAGGTTAGGGTTCTAATTAAAAACAGGGTTAACACATAAAGACCATAACCTATACACTAGATTAAGAATTCTAGCATTCTTCAGCAAAAAAATCTTAATAATAAAACCACAAGATGTACATTAGATTCAGCAGTCTTGTTCAAAAAAATCATAATAAAACACTAGAAGTTGTACAATAGATTAAGTAGTCTTGTTCCTAAAAATGAGAATAAAACACTAGAAGTTCTACATTAGATTAAGCAATCTTGTTCATTACATTAGAACTAGAAACCAAGCTCTCTCACAGAATATCCTCTACAGTCGAAGAGAGACACTCTGGGGATTGATACTTTGACATCCTGTCAATCAATTCCGGATCATTAGCTGCTTCCCAAAGATCCCATAAAAACCTGTGGCGAGCTTCGATAATGTTACCATCATGCAACAACGACAACTCCAATCCGAGCGCATGGCACTCAATGAACTTCACTGCATAGACGCCACAGTCACATGCACTTTTACTCAATTTCCCAACGGGGACATAGGAAACAATCTATGCCCCGACTGCGAAATCCTTCTGGTGTCTCGTAGGCTGAACTGCCTTGACAATACGCGGAATAAGGTTTGCGAACCCGTCCAACTCCTTGTACCTTTTCCTACCCGAGCAGTCGAACACATCAATGCTCCTCGTCACGAAACTGATGCACAAGGCGATCCAATGATTCCCACTGACATGAACAGGGACATACAGCCGATCCACATCTACATTCCATATCTCTTGTGTCATGCCATGTGGTGGAAGGACCCCTTTACCGTACTGCAGTAGCAAATTATGAAGCATGTAGTTCTTTCTACCCTGAGCTTCTAAAAGACCATACTTTTTTTAATCATATTGCTGAAGACGACAGTGATGAAGGCGACACGATGAGGTCTCCATCGTTTCAAAGATGTTCTCTCCTGGAATACGTACATTGCGGCGTCAATCTCCTGCATATTTCGATGATATTAGCACACATAATGTATTTAAAAGACACAAATGGAAGCTAATAGTCTCTAAGGTTTACCAAGCTATCAACCCACTCAGATTTATCCATAAGACGATTAGCAATATCAAAATCTAAAGTGGCAGGTCCAATGGTAGACGTCTGAAACCAAATACAATGATAAAAGTTTAAAACAATTATACGTTTTATTTAAAATGTAACAATACATGACAGATGAATGAGAATAGAGTACTTGCGTGGAGGAAGTTGACCAAGTTCTAACTTTTTCCCAATCCTCTTCACGGAAAAACACAAACGCGGCATCTGGTGAGTCTTCTTTGGTTCGATCTATTTGCTCATCATTCCACTGCGGTGGAGCCATGTTCAACGGTTTTGATTTCCTTGAGGTCTCAACTTTCACTTGAGACAGATCAAAACCCTCAACAAATGTAGCTTGGGAAAGGTCCCTCAAGTCTTGTGTACTCAATCCAAAATCAAAATCATTAGTTTCTGTAGCAATCTTTTTCCCATCCTATTCATTAAAATTAAAAAGAATGCATATAAGAAGAAATTTATTCATAACACAAACAAAGCATTACATTCATAACACAAACAAAGCAGTACATTCAAACATTTTACACATTAGAAACCTTTTACACAAAGTTTCACATTCCACATTACAATGTACTAACTGATACATAATATTACACAGTCGAAATGAAGTTCCAAAAGCCTAGCTCCAGCACCCTAACTCAAGCAGCCTAGTTCCAAGTTCATCAAGTTCTACACTTTCTCTTAGGCAGTACCTTTTTTGTTGGTGTAGGTTGATCGCCTTTGTGCTTAGGTGGAGCTTGAGCGCCTTTGCTCTTAGGTGGATCTTGATTGGCTTTGCTCTTAGGTGGAGCTTGCTTGGCTTTGCTGTGTAGTGGAGCTTTTTCAGCTGCTTTCTTGCTAGGATAGCTTCCTTCACCAGTCAAACTGATTGCGTCCCTGAGCTGTGAAACCTCAATCTCCATCTTCCCCATCCTCTCTGTAAACATCCTCTCCATATTAGCCATTTGCGTACTGAGCTTATCCCCCAAGGAAGTAACATATGTCTGGATGAGACCCTCAATGAAACTATTAGTTTCAGGACCAAAAGCAAGATTTTTTCCTGCAGATCGTTTACACAGCAACTTCTTCTTTCTTGTCACTGCTCCTTCATCAAGAACCTTTCTCTTGCCTTTTCTTGCAACCGTGACCGAAGAGGTCTCCTCCTCTGCTAAAACATCAGTATCAGCCACAGTCTTATCAGCTTCTGACCCTCTATCCTGGCTGTCGGCTTCCTCCATTTCAGTTTCTTCAGGCTCTGTGGAGCTCCAATCAAACTTCTGTCTGATCCTATCTAGAAGAAGGTCCACTTGTTCATCTTCCATCTCACCCTTCCTTGTATAGTCAACATGCTGAAACATATCACCATTACCAGTCACTGAAATAACCGAGAACAAGTCACCCTGTAAAATAGTTAAAACATTAAAAGCTATACAAATTTTATACAACAACCATATATAAGAAAACAATGTAAGATAGTTACCTTCTTAGTTAAGGAGTCCTCAAGCTCAGTGATGTCTTCATAAGAATCGTTTGCAACTCCTTTCCAATTGCCACACCTTGGACCGACGAAGCTGCCAGAGACTTGTCTCCCACATATTTCTCCAAAATCAGGAATTGCTTCTATAATCCAAATCTGGAGAGCATATGAGAAACCCTCAAAAATGTAGCTGTCCTTCTTACCCAACTTCTTCCTAGCCTTCTCAATGGAACTTAGCAGGAAGTCATACGAGTGCAGACCCCAATGGAACTTCCGGCGCTTGTCAAGATCCATCACCAACTTGATGTACATATCAGGGATGTTCACCTTCTCATCTCTTCCCATCACCACACCCATTATCACACACAGGTAGATCAACCTCATCCTATCAATCCGAGTCCACTTGTGAACTTCTTTTAGATGCACCTTTCGGATCGACTTCAAGGTGATCTTATCACCAGTCCTTAGTAGGTTATTCCAACCCCCCCCCCCCCCGTCATTTTTCCATGTTACTACGTCACTGCTGCTTTCCCGAGAAACTTTGAGGCCTGTCACAGCATGGTACTCCTGAAGCGAAAACCGGAGAGGCGTCCTCGCAAAGACAAACCACTTCTCATGCATCTTCGAGGTAATCAGCTGGTTACACAAGAAACTATCCTCCAATTTCCCTAAAAACCCGAGCTTGTTATCCGCAATAGCCATGATATGTTTGAAAACAGGATCTATCTTCACATCATTGTACTCTGCAGACATGGCTTTCTTCAGATCCCTGATAAGTTCCATGCGGCAGCAATTGTTGATCTTCTTGACCTGAGGTTTCAAACCCTCTGCATACAGTCGCTTAGGTAGCTCTAACTCCATATCTACAAAAGACAACAAAATGATTTTAGTGAAACAGAGACAAACACAAGAACAAAACCAAATATAAAACTCAGAAACACAAAGACTATCTTTTTGTTTACAAACGAAATTAATTAACCAAACCATATAAAACGAAATAAATTTACAAAGACATATACACATCAAACAATAACCAAATCGAGGAACATGAAATAAAAAAAGATAAAGTTCGGACATAATACCTTAGCTTAACGCGATTTCAGAGAAAGAGAGAAGCGGAGAGAAGCGACGAGGCGGCGAGAGGAGGAGAGACGCGTAGAGAGGCGGAGAGAAGCGGAGAGGCGGCGAGAGGAGGAGAGAGGCGGAGAGAAGCGGAGAGACGGAGAGGTGGAGAGAGAAGCTTCGGTGTTTACCTTCGGTATGTAGGAGAAGAGACGGTATGTAGGAGAAGAGAAAGGGGTTCCACCGGTGGCTGTTTCCGTCGTTGATTTCACCGGAGGGAACACAACGGAGAAGACACAATCGCCATCTTGTTCGCCGTGAAAGAGAGAGGCGGAGAGATCGATGTTAGAGTTACGGACTTTAGGGGAAATCAAATGTTTCTACACCTTTTGTTCTGTTTTTTTTTTCCCCTTCCGGCAACCATATTAAACCAACATTTAACCATTTTTTTTTAAAATACAATTAATTATGTTTAATGGGATTAATCAAAGGTTACTTTTGGTATTATGGAAAACATTATACTATAGGGACAACTTGAGATTGGATTTATACCATAGAGACAACTATGTTGTTTTTTTGTTCTCTTTTGGCAATTTTCTCATTTTTATTTGCTCTTTTTTTTTTATAATGATACACATAATCTCCCAGCGGACTAATAGAATAGACCATGTTTCTAAAAGAAAAGATATTATTTTAGATGTTGATGATAACTTAGTGATTTGTATGATTGTTAATAAAAATTTGTTATAATATATAAAATATCATTGATATTATTGTTTGTCGTTTCTTTTATATTTATTTTATGCACGAAATTGCTCATTAACTTTTCAGATCATATAAAAATTAGAGAAAAATAACGAAAATGGTAGATAATTTTCAAGTCTTAAAAATCTGTCTTTACGGATGACTAATTCATTCAAACCTTTTGAAAAGCTTGGTCATGTTGTTGGATCTTGAATCATTGAAATAAAAAACTTGCAATATGTTCTAAAAATGTTGATAGATTGTGTGTTGAATCATAGTTCCATAGTCCATGTTTGTCTTGGAGACTCTTTCCGTACCCTTCCATATATATTGAATTATGCCTCATAAGTCCAAGAACCATCCACTAAACATATGTTTTATAAACTTAAGGTGTCAGTGAATGATGAAATGGTTGCACTTCCTTAGTTTCTTTTGCATTCGTTTTAAAACATGTTTTACATTCACCTTCCGCTTCCGCATGATTAAATAGCTCTAGAAAATTTTCCGTGATTCTCCTAAATAGTTTGTCATTACAAAATTTTCACAAATATCATATTACTCATGGACAAAAGGTCTCTATCCAGTTATGAATCTTCAATAACATTTTTTTCCATAATTGATAATCCATGTTTATATAAACATTAAAAATGGGGAAAATGATGGGCATGAAAGTGTAGATGATAATGTCGAGGCCTACAAAACATGAAAAGATTCAAAAATAGCATGATTAATATATTCATTTACTTCCCCACATCGAAGGTAATGATTATCACATTGCATATGACGATGTGTTAGGTTTCGTGTTACCGCAAAATGTCTTGTTACAATCTGCCATATAAGATGACATATCTTACAATCTGCTATATAAGATGACATATCTTACAATCTGCCATATAAGATGACGTATCTTTGGAAGAACACTTATTTTTCAAGAAAAGAATTGAAGCTTTGTGATGATAGGTTAAATTACCATAGCCTCATGTTCACGGTTATAATATTCGTTGCCATAATCACTAGATTTTATTGTATAATCAACATTTTTTTGTAGCTTCAACAAAATTTATCACCTCGGGTGGATTGCATAACGGCCAAATTCGGAATAAACGGTATATCATTTGGTACAAAACATATATATATATTTCACTCTTTAAGTTGATGATCACTGTCATCTTTGGATGAACAACCAAGACATTAGGCCGAGCTGGTCTCACATGACTCGTTGGAATCCATGGATCCTTCTATGCTCTTATTTCAATCTAGAATGCACTTTTTATCGGATATCTGAAAATGGTAATAGCATAGCTGCTGATATACTTGTCCAAACATAAGAAGAACTATCAATAGCAACTGAATACAAAGACAAACTCTGTCTATAATACTTTCCACACTATACTCTTGTGAGAGGAGGATATGAGAACCGTACCATACACCAAAGTTGTTTGTCAATAATATCAAACTAAAATCATGGATCATACAGAAACCAAGACCACCTTCCTCTTTTTGGCAACACAGATTTTTTCATTTGGTCCAATACATCTCTCTCGTTTATGTGGATTTGAGCTCCACTAAAATCATGCAATAGCACTCGCGAACTTTTCACATATATCCAATGATAAACGAAGTTGGACATAACATAGGTTGGAAAAGCAAAGATAATAGATTTTATAAGAATATATTTTCCTCCTCTTGATAACCACTGAAAAAATCATTCATTAATTATATGTTGTAATCTATTTTTGATGAATGCAAAAATCTTACATTTCGATTCACTAATATCTTTTGAAATTCTCAAGTAGAATTTTAGTCCGCTTCGTTGTCACTATCCAAAAAGTTATGATCATTTGTTTTATATCACCAAACACTTAAAACACTTTCTTACAATATTTACTTATATATATATGTATATATTAATTATATTTGTTTATCTAATTAGTATAGTATTTTAGAGTAAACAATAACAGAAAGTAAAAGTGATATGAAACAACTAAATGATATTTAACTGCAAGATTATGAACAAAACCACTATTGAAAATGTTATTCTTAACTATTCTAATATATAAAATACACAATTATATCGACAACCAATTACAAAATAAAATTGAAACCTTTTACTTTCGTGAGAAGTGATCAAACTCATACAAGAGAAAAATGCTAAACGTACAAATAATTATCAAAGGTAAATAGGTAATCATATGAAAACTTGGTTTACCAAAAACCTACTTATTTTACAGTTCTATATCATGTATATTGTATTACATTTATAATATTTAGTAGACTTTGACTAATATTTTCTTGAGATTAATCAAAGGAACTTCAGTTTGATAACATGTTTATGTATTATTGGTAATATTATTTTCATTTTATTAAAAATATAATATCTAATAAATTTTTTCTAATTTTTTTATTTTCCACACACAACAACAACGGCCAGAACTACAAGTACCAGTTGACTGATATTTGGCTCTACAAAACCAGTCACATGCAGCTTCTTGGTTACAAGGATAAGTGCATTTTGTAAATTTTTCTTCTACTCCAAAATCTATTCAAATAATAATAAATAATACAATATTCAAATTATGTAGGAATAAAGACATTAGCATAACTGAAATTAAATGTCAAAGTAATATTCTAGTACCCGGAACATTGTTGGTGCAGTGAACATTTGAAGTCATGAAGAAAATAGTGAAAACAAATGAGATTAATATATTTTGGAAGAAACTCATTTTGTAGGATGTTTTCTAAATTGTTTGAGTGTTCTGTTACTTTGGATTGATATTATATATATAAACATAAACTTGCATAAAGAATTTCTTAGAGATAATCTTTCATTTAATTTTCTTAGATTACAGTCAAAAATAATATAAAAGTGATTTCTTACCTAAAGTGTGGACTTTTTAATTTCTTTCATATTACCTTGTCCATATATAATTTGTATATTGACTATTGAGATGTATTTTTCAAACTGTAATAAATATAAATTAAAATTGTTATTATGGACTAAATATTTCCATTAACGTTAGTATATATAACTCTACAAAATATTTAATTATTCTATTATTTACATTAATGTTTTATGAATTTTTTATTTGATATCATTTTAGATGAAAACTAATTATGAATTATCAGTTTTCATTTTAATTCACTTTAAACTTATAATTGTTTATTAATTATTATTTTTGTAAGATTTTGATAAATAATGTACAATATATTTAGTATTATATATTCATATGGTTATTCCAATCTTTCATTAAAAATATATTATGATTTCTCTTATAAAACACAGATATGACAAAGTTTTACATATGTAATGTAAATATGTTCACATCAAGTTTTTGATGGTACAATCATAGATAATTATATATAAAAAAGATATCAAATATATAGTAATTTTCCAAATTGAATTTATATAACTAAACAAATCTGGCAACCGTTACATGTGTTAAAATAAAGTCATAGATCATGGATCTTTATAAAAATCTGCAATCATAGATCATGGATTTTAGGCTTAAAATAAAGCCTTTATGTGTAATCAAAAGATAAAAAGTAACTTCATATAGTTTCAAAAAAGAAATAAATTTATATCTAAAGCGCTATTTTGTTTATCATGTATTAGTTGTATATGTTAGGGATTAGTCTCCTTAGAAACATGTTTCCATTTAATTTATTTCCAGAGAAATTTTTTTTTTCCGGCCTTGTATTATTGATGTTTTAAGTATTTAAAAATGAAAAAATTAACAAACATCACAACTATTCACAAATCATAAATATTTACTCTAGCCATAGCAATACATCTTTTTCTAAAATCATAATAGTTACTCTATTTTTATTTTTGTAAGACTTTTGCTTATATTCGCAAATTTAATATTGAAAAGCTAAATTTATACACATGTAACAAAAATATATAAAAACTTCTAAAAAATCATCCAATTTTTAAATATGTAAATTAAAAGTAAGTATATTAGCAGATCTAAATTCTTCTCAAAACTTAAAAAATATCCTTAAGAAAACAAATAATGCACAGAAATGTAAACATAAATTTATAAAAAAAACTTAAAAATAGATCACATGTATAGAATAAAAGCTTTTAAATAATTTTTTCATCATCCAAAAACAATGATACCTTTTAAATGTGTGTGTCAAAATTTAATTTATAATTAAAAATCTATGAACATAATATTGATAGAAGTTTTTAAATAAGCTAATTCAATTCACTTTTTTTTCTAAATAATCTAGGCAAAAAATATTTTATTTGTATATATTTTCTGTATATTATAAAATAAAAAATAATCATAACAAAGTTTTGAAGGATAAATTTTAAATAAATTAAATAAAAATACATGTTCAAATTTCCTAAAATTTATTCAAGTCACCTTAAAGTTTGTAACAATAACCTTACAAAATCTATTCTAATTTCAATTCTTTATAGTTTTAACTAAAATTCTCTCAGATTCTTAATCCAATAGATCTTCTTAATGCTTTTAAACCAATTAAATTGAAATAGACCAATTTAAAACCGAAATATTTTAAAAAGAATGTGATAAAATAAATGAAAACTTTAAGAATATATTTTTTTTTCTTTTGTGATTTGCAAACTATTACACCTAAATAGACCGACTACTATAGACTCTTCGAGCATTTAAGTCTTATAATTTCCACTGGAGGCTAGAGCACTGGCGTTCAAGATGGATGTTTGAGAAAGATGCGGTATAAGTCAATCGTTTTTGAAGAAGATGTTGGAATTCGTTTTTGACAAAGTGGCGCTGACCATTTTTTGATGGGTTTTTTCGACGGAGACGTCTGTCGGAAAGACTGGAATTTGAGCACTATGTAATCGTCACCGTGAACACTATGCATTAGTGTATTTGTTGGTCAAAATCAGAGTTGTGTTGAATGAGAAATGGAATCCAAAGTAATTGATATGCAAAGCTTATAAAGCTTTTTAATTTGGCTAAATATAAAATATTTAGCAAATGGTTCACTTTGGATATTTGGGTTAGAATTTGAATTTAAATTTGTTAATAAGACATTATGTCAATTAATTTATTTATTCTTATTCATAATAATTTTTATATGTTTATTTAAATAAAAAAATTACAAACTCAATCAAGTATATTAAAGTTTGTTGACTTGGTCAAAAACCATAATATTACTTTGCAAAGTTAACGTGCGTGAGTCATGGAGATCAATTCCATTTATCACAATTGATTCATACGTTTGCTGACTCCATTAATTTCATAACGTGTACTAATCTCATTATGTTATAAATAAGAGAGCACTTGTGTAGTGTAAGATACACATAGAAAACGAATCAATCCTTCGTATTTCTTTTATTTTTTTCTTTGATTTTCTTTTAAGATGATGATTGTTTCAGAAGTTTTTAGTTTTAGTTTTTGGTTTTTAGATTTTAGTTTTTGGTTTTTAGATTTTAGTTTTTGGTTTTCAGCTTTTGGTTTTTGATTTTTGGTTTTTAGATTTAGATTTTGGTTTTTGGATTTGCTGTATTTTTTTTTAAATTTCAAAAATTAACTAATACATTACTTTAAAATAATATAATAAAATAGAAATAAATATTTAGATTAAAATTTATCAAAATACTGTGATTATTATTTTAAAATAAAATACAATAACATATTTTAATTATTATATTTTTATAAAAAATATATTAGTAAAATATAAATCATAAAATATATATAAAATTACACAAAAATAAAAATATTAAATTTTGAAACAACTTAGAAATTTTTCTTATATAAATTATTTTTAATTTTTAAAACTTGAATAGAAATAGTTTTTCTTATATAAATATTATAAATGATACAAAAATAAAAATACATAAAATTTTGAAACTAATCATAAATTTTCTTATATAAATTATTTAAATTTTCTTAAAGTTGAATGGCAATTTTTATAATTCAGGATTATACAATATATTTTATTAATAAAACATATTATGTATTTATAATTTTTTGTTATTTTTAATGTGACTAATAATTATTAAAATAATTCAATTTTTTTATTTATAGAAACTAATAACTAAGTTTTGAAATTAAATAATATTATTTATAAAATATATAAATTTATTACAGATATGAAACACAAATTAAAATATTTCACATTATTGTTTAAATGATATCTAATGTACAAAATATTTTATGATAATTTTAATTTTTATGAAAATATTATTTATTAATTATTAATTAATTATAATGTAGTAGTTTCTACAAAAAAAATCAAAATTCGTTTTTCTTCATAAAAGCTCACAAAAGTTAGTTTTTGGTTTTTCTTCATAAATTGGTTAAATTTTTCAAAAACTAGTTTCCCTAAATTTTAGGGAATCTATTTATTGAAAATCTTGATTGACAACTCAAATGGTTTTTATAAAAACAAAAGCAAAAACTAAAAACTAAAGCAAAAACCACAAACAATCAATCTCTGAGAGTGGTCTGCAATTTATGATTCCATTTGCTATGAAAACTGAGATGTCTGCTGAAAATAATCAGAACATTCAGATTGAAAATGACATGTGTGCTATGGTCACATAAGTCAATACGATTGAGAATAATTCAAAAAACTGGTGGTATGACACAGGTGCCACCACTCACATATGCATTGATAAGAACATGTTTAGTACCTATCAAAAATGCAATGATGAGGAGCGGTTGTTAATGAGTAACACCGGCTCGTCCATTATTGAAGGTTGTGGCGAAGTGAAACTTGCGCTAACTTTTGGACAAGAGATAATTCTCAAAAAGTGAAATATGTCCCAGATATGCGAAAGAATCTTATTTCCGGTTCGCTACTAAGCAAAGTTGGATTTGTAGTAACTTTCGAGTCTGATAAACTTGTGCTAAAGAAAAATAATATTTTCTTGGGCAAAGGATTTGTTGAGGATGGACTGGTCAGAATGTGTATTAAGACAGTCTTATTCACAAATGAACCAAATGCTTATTTGGTTGAACTGTTCAAAGTTTGGCATGAAAGATTGGGGCATGTAAATTATAAATCTGTTCAAAGATTGATTAATTTAAACCTAATTCTGAAATGCAAATTGAGCAAAGAGAAATGTGAAGTATGCGTACAAGCAAAACTCACAAAAACTTCATTCCCTCATGTTGAGAGAACAACTGAACCTCTTGATTTAATTCATACAGATTTGTGTGATTTAAAATTTGTTCAAACTAGAAATGGGAAAAAATATTTTGTGACTTTCATAGATGATTGTACAAAATATTGTTATGTCTATTTGCTAAGAAGCAAAGATGAAGCCTTGGAAAAATTCAAGGAATATAAACTCGAGGTTGAAAACCAACTCAAGAGAACTATAAAGATAGTTCGAAGTGATAGAGGAGGCGAGTATGATGGACCATTTGATGTGTTCTATAAAGAGCATGGCATTATTCATCAAACCACCGTTCCCTATTCACCTGAATCTAACGGAGTTGTGGAGCGTAAAAACCGAACTCTTAAAGAGATGATGAATGCAATGTTGCAGAAATATGGGTTAACCCAGAACATGTGGGGGGAAGCTTTGCTTACCACAAATTATATCCTCAACAAAATACCAAACAAAGTCACTGGTAAAACACCATATGAACTTTGGAAAGGTGTTGTACATTCGTACAAATACTTGAAAGTGTGGGGGTGCCTTGCAAAAGTAATAGTACCACCTCCCAAGAAGGTTTTAGTCGGACCTAAAACCGTGGATTGTATTTTCATTGGATATGCTCATAATATTGGTGCTTATCGATTTTTGGTTGATAAATCAGATATACAAGATATTCATGTTAATACAATTATGGAATCAAGGAATGCATCTTTCTTTGAACATGTGTTTCCGTGTAAGAATAGAGACAATCCTAAAAGAACTCGTTAAGTAAGAGATGCAAACATCTCTACAAATGAGGCAAGTACTTCTGGCACATCTTTTGATGATGCAGAAATATTTGCAGATGAACCTAGACACATCAAAAGAGCTAGTAAGGAAAAATCTTATGGTGAAGATTTCTTTATGGTCTTTCTTCTTGAGAATGAACCAAGAAATTTCGCTGAAGCTATGTCTTCACCAGACGCTGATTTATGGAAGAAAGCTTTCAATAGTGAAATCGACTCCATTATGAAAAATCATACATATTATTTGACCGATTTGCCACAAGGGTTTAAGGCCCTAGGGTGTAGATGGATTTGCAAAAGAAAGTTGAATATTTATGGCTCAACTGATAAGTACAAGTGTAGACTTGTGGTGCAAGGTTTCTGGCAAAAAAAAGGCTTGGATTTCTTTGACACCTATTCTCCGGTAACGAGAATAACTTCAATCAGAATGCTGATTGCAAATGTAGCATTGAGAAACCTAAAAATCCATCAGATGGATGTCAAAAATTCCTTTCTAAATGGTGATTTAGAAAAAGAGATTTATATGCAACAACCTGAAGGGTTAGTTGTCCCAAGACAATAACACAAAGTCTGTCGACTAGTGAAGTCATTGTATGGACTTAAGCAAGCTCCAAAACAATGGCATGAAAAATTTGACAATGTTATGATGTCAAATGGTTTCAGCATTAATGAATGTGACAAGTGCATATACTTCAAAAGTACACCACATGGGTACGTTTTGCTTGGCTTGTATGTAGATGACATGCTCATTATTGACAGCAATAAAGACATGGTCAGTCAAACAAAGAACATGCTAAGTAGCAAGTTCGAAATGAAAGATATGGGACTTGCTGATGTTATCCTAGGGATTAAGATCTTTCACAATTCCGAAGGAATCATCTTGTCTCAAACTCATTATGCTGAAAAGATACTTGAGAGGGTTTAAATCCTACTCAAAAAGAAAGGCAAAAACTCTTGTAGACCCTAGGTTTCACTTGACGAAAAATTCAGGTGAAACAGTGTTACAGTCAGAGTATGCTCGTGTCATTGGAAGCTTGATGTACTTGACAAATTGTACTACACCTGATTTGGCACATGCAGTCAATGTACTGAGTCGCTACACGAGTAATCCAGGGCATAACCACTGGAATGCCATAACAAGAGTATTAGACTATGTACGTCATACTAAAACTTATGGGCTGAACTATGGTAAAGAACCAACAGTTGTGGAAGGATACAGTGATGCCAACTGGATTTCTGACTCCAAAAACTCTAAACCCACGAGTGGATATGTCTTTACACTTGGTGGTGCCGCAGTTTCTTGGAAGTCTTCCAAACAAACTGTCTTGGCTAGATCGACTATGGAATCTGAGTTCGTAGCTTTAGATAAAGCTGCAGAAGAAGCAGAGTGGCTTCGAAATTTTTTAGATGATATTCCTATGTGGGATAAACCAGTGCCGGCATTACGTATACATTGTGATAGCCAAGCGGCAATAGGCCGGGCACTGAGCAGTTTGTATAATGGTAAATCTCGTCATATAAGAAGACGTCATAAAACCATTAGACACTTGATCTCAACAGGTGTAATTACGATTGATTACATCAGAACAAATGAAAACCTTGCGGATCCATTTACTAAAGCTTTGTCACGAGATCAAGTTGAAAAATCATCAAGAGGAATGGGTTTAAAGCCTATGAACTAAGATGAGGTTTGACGGTAACTCTACCTAACTGACTGGAGATCCCAAGAAATAGGTTCAAGGAGACAACTAAGTCAAACTAAATCTGCCCAAAGCACTGTCAGACTTCGGTCTATAACCAGTTCCCAGGATGATTAAACAGTGCTACATGTAAGGAATATAGGATAAGCATTAGCTTTTAATGATTTGTGTCCATTGTTTTGAGATGTGAATGGAATAGTCCATGATACTCATCTAAACAAAACTAATGGCAAATCACCTTGTGAGTGTGAAATGGGGCCGTTTCTAGGAGAATGAAGGAAATACTATATTCTCCAAGTTCACTCATGATTACCAAGAATGTTCACGACCAAAATGAACACAACAGAGAAATTAGTTTTGTGAGAGAATGAAGCTGTGTTATAGCTATTGTCTCGGTTTACACCAAAGTCGAGAGGGTTCAAGACATCATGGCCACCTCCTATTCGAGTAAATCCGATAGCTATTAACAATGACTGGTTCAAGGCTGAAAAATTGCTACCAACTCATCATGCAGTGGATTTTTCGCTCGTACTCTCAAAAGTTATTTTTTTTTCTTTTTCTTGAGTCATGTGTATAGAGTCATTTCTATTCATGTGGGGGATTGTTGGAACTCATTTTTGACAAAGTGGTGTGGACCATTTTTCGATGGGTTTTTCGACGGAGACGTCTGTCGGAAAGACCGGAATTTGGGCACGATGTAATCGTCACCGTGAACACTATGCAAACACTATGCATTAGTGTATTTGTTGGTCAAAATCAGAGTTCTGTTGAATGAGAAATGGAGGTCCAAAGTGATTGATATGCAAAGCTTATAAAGCTTTTTAATTTGGCTAAATATAAAATATTTAGCAAATGGTTCACTTTGGATATTTGGGTTAGAATTTGAATTTAAATTTGTTAATGAGATATTATGTCAATTAACTTATTTATTCTTATTCATAATAATTTTTATATGTTTATTTAAATATAAAAATTACAAACCCAAGCAAGTATATTAAAGTTTGTTGACTTGGTCAAAAACCATAATGTTACTTTGTAAAGTTAACATGCGTGAGTCTTGGAGATCAATTCCATTTATCACAATTGATTCATACGTTTGATGACTCCATTAATTTCATAACGTGTACTAATCTCTTTATGTTATAAATAAGAGAGCACTTGTGTAGTGTAAGATACACATAAAAAACGAATCAATCCTTCACGTTTCTTTTATCTTTTTCTTTTATCTTTCTCTTTGATTTTCTTTTGTCTGAGAGTATACACAAAACTAGTTTCGTCAGGCTTCTGATAGAGTGACGCAAATCAGAAGATTTTTTGCAGTTGTATCTTGGGATTCATTACGTTATCGAACCGTTGCACTACGGAACGTATTTTGAGTTAAAGAAAGAGATAATATCTCGCCTTTGTAGTTGAATCATCCTTTTATTAATTTTTGGTATAATTTTATCAAATTTATTCTTTACAATATTTAGTTCTTCCTAGTTTATATAATACGGTCGTATAAGATGCTAAGAACCTATATGATTCATTAGCCATGGATAAGAAGCATGAACGCCAGGATTGCTGTGATGCAGCAATTGCTATCTATGTCCAAGACATTGTCGCCGTCTCGTCTTTGTACGAATACCAGGGTCCCAATATGCATCTTCCAAAAAACTTACCTATATTGATCAACTTGCTATACATGTAACATAGTTCTTGTAATAGAAAATTTTGCCGACCAAATAAAAAACTCGAAATAAACCAAATTTGTAAATACACGTTTTCAGATGTATCCGGTTCCAATTCCAAAATTGGGGAACCAGAGAATCTCAGTGGCGAGCACTAGCAGCTTCCTTTGCGTCGTGGCGCAATGAAAGTCTTGTTGACTTATGTACCGGTGCCGTTGAATGACACGTGTCTCCCTCCATTCACCGAATACCATTTCTCTTCCATCGTCCAACTGACACGTGTCTATCTCCCTACTCGCGATTGGTTTTATTCCTAAAAGCACGACGGAGTCCACCAGAGCCTTGCTTTGATTACACACTTTCTCTGGAATCCGATTCGAAAGAAAATCCTCAAGAAACTTCCGATCAATTCGATTCTTCACGGAGGTAATCACGATTCCTTAACCTTCTTCATTTTGATTCTGTTTTTTTGCTTTTGTGATCTGCCGATTTTGATTTTAACCGATCAATCATCGGATCCACCAGGTGGTTATGGAAGATCCTCCAATGGCTTCATCGTTTCTGGAGAAGTCCAAAACCAGCGAGTACGGACTCTCCACGATCATAGCAGGCGGAGTCGCCGCTCTACTAGTACCGGTTCTCCTCTCCGTCGTGTTAAACGGAAGCAAGAAGGGGAAGAAGAGAGGCGTCCCGGTGAAAGTAGGCGGCGAGGAAGGCTACGCGATGCGTCACGCCCGAGGTCCCGATCTCGTCGACGTTCCTTGGCCAGGAGCCACGACTATGGCTGCTTTGTTTGAGCAGGCTTGCAAGAAGTACTCGAGTAATCGGTTGCTCGGGACTAGAGAGTTTATAGACAAGGAGATCGTTACGTCTAGTGACGGAAGGAAGTTCGAGAAGCTTCATCTCGGGGAGTATCGGTGGCAGAGCTATGGAGAGGTCTTTGAGCGTGTTTGTAACTTCGCCTCGGGGCTTGTTGGTGTTGGACATAACGTTGATACACGTGTCGCTATCTTTTCTGATACAAGAGCTGAGTGGTTTATCGCGTTTCAGGTAAATTGATTGAGTTTTGTTATTAGGTGTTACTTAATTGATGAAATTAATTGTTTTGGTTTGCAATTTCCAGGGATGTTTCAGGCAGAACTTGACTGTTGTGACTATCTATGCTTCTTTGGGAGAGGAGGCTTTGATTTACTCACTCAATGAGGTTGGTGTGGAGGCTTTTCTTTTGTTGTTGGTACTACTAGTCTTTAGTGCTGGATCTCTGAATCTTGGTGTTATATTGTTGACAGACTCAAGTGTCGACCCTGATATGCGACTCAAAGCAACTCAAGAAGTTGTCTGCGATACAATCGAGCTTGAAGACTGTAAAGAACATTATTTACATTGAAGAAGATGGAGTTGAGGTTGCTTCTAGTGACGTGAATGGTCTTGGCGACATAACTGTTTCGTCCATCTCTGAAGTTGAGAAACTGGGGAAGGAGAGACCTGTTGAGCCGAACTTTCCTTCCAAGAATGGAGTTGCGGTTATAATGTTCACCAGTGGTAGTACTGGTCTACCAAAGGTGTGTTCTGGATTCTCTTAGTTATGTGTTCTGTATCAAGAAACCAGAAACCATATTTTATTTTCCTCTAGAAGTCTGCATTGTTATCCTAACCTTACATTTTGTGCGCATTCACTCAGGGAGTTATGATTACCCACGGGAATCTAATCGCAACTGCTGCAGGAGTTATGAAGGTGATTCCAAAGCTGAATAAGAATGACGTGTATATTGCATATTTACCTTTGGCGCATGTGTTTGAGCTGGAAGCTGAGGTATTTTTCTGAGCTCTCTCTCTCTCTCTCTTTAGTACTTCTACCTTACTCGTTCTTACCAAATTATGGTTTTGTCAGATTGTGGTCTTTACATGGGGTAGTGCCATCGGTTATGGCTCAGCAATGACGTTAACTGACACTTCAAATAAAGTTAAGAAAGGAACCAAGGGAGATGTTTCAGTTCTAAATCCAACTCTCATGACTGCAGTTCCAGCTATTCTGGATCGTGTCCGTGATGGAGTTCTAAAAAAGGTATCATCGTCGATGTTGTGAGTGTTTTTGCAATTACTTACTTGAATCGGCTATTCTTTTGTGCGTGACAAATCTAGGTTGAGGAAAAGGGAGGCATGGCGAAGACTCTCTTTAACTTTGCATACAAGCGCCGGTTAGCAGCTGTGAACGGAAGTTGGTTTGGTGCCTGGGGTTTGGAGAAAATGTTTTGGGACACTCTAGTCTTCACAAAAATACGCGCTGTGCTTGGTGGACGCATCCGATTTATGCTCGTTGGAGGGGCTCCTCTGTCTCCTGATTCGCAACGCTTCATCAATATCTGCATGGGGTAAGAGAATCTTCCTTTGCAATACGAGTCTTGTCCCATGTTGTCTTAGGCAAATGCCATTGAATTCGTTTGGATTTTGTTTTTCTTTTACATTATTTTCTACGTATGTTTGAACTCTTTTTGCTTGCTGAATTTCATGTTCTTTGTGCTTAGCTGTGTTCTTCTTAATTTGTTCTGATTGTGATTGCGCATTGTTTTCCGTTAGGTCTCCCATCGGTCAAGGATATGGATTAACTGAAACGTGTGCTGGAGCTACTTTTTCTGAGTGGGACGATCCTACTGCTGGACGCGTGGGACCACCACTTCCATGTGGTTACATTAAGGTTTGCAACGATGCGTGTATGTGAAATTGTTGTAATCATGAGTAACACGCTTCATCAATATATAATTTATCTTGCAGCTTGTTTCTTGGGAAGAAGGTGGCTATAGAGTTTCAGACAAACCAATGCCTCGGGGGGAGATTGTGGTAGGTGGTAACAGTGTAACAGCAGGTTACTTCAACAATCAAGAAAAAACAGATGAGGTTTACAAGGTAAAAGAAGCATGCCATTGCAGATACCGGAAGCTTAGTTGTTCTGCTTGCTGTATAGATTTCTGATGATCAACATGACGATTTCAGGTTGATGAGAATGGCACGAGGTGGTTTTACACAGGAGACATTGGGAGATTCCACCCTGATGGATGTCTTGAAGTTATTGACAGAAAGAAAGATATCGTTAAACTTCAACACGGGGAATATGTATCCCTTGGAAAGGTTTGTCCATCAAAACTCAAAATCTAAGTAAAGGATGGTATATGATAAAATATCCGTATCCCTTTGCATTGTCTGGATCATAAATCACAGGTGGAGGCGGCTTTGGGTTCAAGCAATTACGTTGACAACATAATGGTACACGCAGACCCAATGAACAGCTACTGTGTAGCTCTTGTTGTACCATCACACGGAGCATTAGAGAAATGGGCAGAGGAAGCAGGCGTTAAATCCAGCGACTTCTCTGAGCTATGTGAGAACGGTGAAGCAGTCAAGGAGGTTCAGCAATCTCTTATCAAGGTTTGTGTTTCAGTACCTGTCTCTAGTTTTTTGTTTTTGTTCACAGCTACAACACCTGCTAAATGTGTTCGGTTCCAGGCAGCAAAGGCGGCAAAGCTAGAAAAGTTTGAGATCCCAGCAAAGATAAAGTTATTGCCGGAGCAGTGGACACCAGAGTCGGGACTAGTCACAGCAGCTCTCAAGTTAAAGAGGGAGCAAATAAAGGCCAAGTTCAAAGACGAACTCCAGAAGCTGTATGCCTAAAAGTCTTTATATAACTCGTGTAAAACAAACTTCATATGCTTGTGTTTTTGACATTACTTTCATTAATAAAGTTTGATCATAAGAGGGGGTCTACTCCCTCTTTTATTTCTCACTCCAACTCGTTAATAACGGAGAAACAGAAGAGAGTAAAAAATCAAGTGATTTTATGCCAGAATCTGTGGAAATCGTCTCTGACAAAGTGACAATGGCGGGCGAAGGAGAAGCATAAAATTTTTACCAACATTTCTTTGGGTCGAACTATCCAAAAAATGTACAGGGCGGCATGTAGTCTAATAGTGGCATATAAAATGTTGGACTGATAACGATGTGTTGAGTTTTTCACCAACCATCTCAGTCTCACGTTGGGTTTTATATTAAAAACCACGTGTTAATTACCCAACTGCCAAATATATTCATAATAATAAAACTCAACTAGAATCATCAAATCCCCGAAAGCATATTCATTTTCATATTCATATTTCCGGCGATGGATGCATTAGTTCCGGTTCAAAGTGCTGGACAGAGACTTCCGGTTAGACTGGTCTCAGCTTCTCTCCATCGGTGCATCGGTTCTGTCTCCATCAGACGCTCGGTGTCAGGTTTTGCCATGGACACAAGGATCAGCTCTAGAGCTCCTTCGCAGTTCACAATCCGATCTCAACAGGTGCCGCACCGTCTTCTTCCTCCGTTGTGGTTAAAATTTATTGCTTCTTCCGTCTCTTTTGATTCCATGAAGAAAAACCCATTAACAAAGGTCGCGTCTTTCGTTTGATTATTTGTGATCTCTCTCGCACTTTCTCATGTTCGAGATTATAAACCCTAGCTGAAACCAATTTGGGGGTTATTCTTATCTAATTCTATCAATTTCTCAAGGTATTTGCCTTTTTTTTTCTTTCTTTTTGGTAGTCGGATTTGAAGGAGAGCTTAGGTGTTGCTTCTTCTTCTGATCTTAGAATCAAGGAATGGGAAGTAGACATGTATCAGAACGAATTAGCTATTAGCCAAGGTATCAGGATCAGGAGAAAACCTCCAAGCAAGGCTCCACTGGGATACACTGGACCGTTTGAGCTGAGATTGCTTAACGGCCAGGTTGCTGATTCTCCCAGTAACATCTTGGAGGAGATTACATGGTTCAAAGACCAAGAAGTTTCCAGGGTAAAGATCTTTTCTTTTTTTTATCTCTTTGCAACCCCTTTTGGCTTCTTCAAGGCTATGTGAGTTGTTAATGGTACTGATTGTCTCTTTCTTCAGATGAAGGAACTGAACCCACTTGAGGCGTTAAAGAAAGCTGTAGAGAATGCTCCTCCCACTAGGGATTTTGTAGGTGCGCTTAGGACGGCTCATCAAAGGACTGGCTTCCCTGGTTTGATCGCTGAGGTTAAGAAGGCTTCTCCAAGTAGAGGAATCTTGAAAGAGAATTTTGACCCGGTATGTTAGATTCTTAATGATGAATATCATATTTCGAATATAGTTATTGGACTTTGATTAAGCTTAGTTAAGGTTTAAGAAGAATTGAAGTCTTTGTCATTTTGCAGTCTGCCCTTTGGAAATAAATCAACACTTTCTCTTTTGAATAGTTCCCCACTATGATTTCACTATTGTTCTTATGTGATTCATCCGGCCGTGTTGCTGACAGGTCGAGATTGCTCAAGCTTATGAAAGAGGCGGTGCAGCGTGTCTTAGTGTTTTGACTGACCAGAAGTATTTCAAGGTTTCACTTGTTGTGTATTTACTTGCAGACATTTGCAAAATGTTTTTTTTATAACATTTATCTTGGTTTGGTTTGACAGGGAGGCTTTGAAAACTTGGAAGCAATAAGAAGCGCTGGTGTGAAGGTATTATTCTCTTAGCAAAGTCTTGTTTCTTCTTTTGTTGTTTTAATGATGAAGACAGTTTTTTTGTAAGCCTTGCCTTCTTTTGAATATTATTTGCAGTGTCCTCTATTATGCAAAGAGTTTGTTGTAGATCCATGGCAGATCTACTATGCTCGGGCTAAAGGTGCTGACGCAGTATTGCTTATTGCTGCTATATTGACCGACCTTGAAATAACCTACTTGCTTAAGCTCTCCAAGAAGCTTGGTTTGGCTGCCCTTGTTGAGGTCTTTTTACCCTTGCTTTTGATTATTATTGTTGAGAGTGTTAGTATTCCTTCTTAGTTTTGCTCTTAATACGCTTAGCTCTCATTAGGTGCATGATGAGAGGGAGATGGGTCGTGCTCTTGGAATAGAAGGGATCGAGCTTGTTGGCATCAACAACCGAAGTCTTGGTAATGAAGAGGCTTTTGTTACATATCTCTAGTTTAGTTGAGTTGATGAGTCTGACAAATTAAAGTTTTTTTTGTGTGTTCAGAAACATTTAAAGTGGACATTAGTAATACAAAGAAGCTTCTTGAAGGAGAGCATGGTAGACAAATCCGCGAGAAAGACATGATTGTAAGTAGTTATAGTTTCCATTCATGTCTTTTTGACATCTTCCTGAGTGTCTGACCATGATGATTATGTTATGTGGGGGGTTTTAAGGTGGTTGGCGAATCCTGTCTGTTTACACCTGATGATATTGCCTATGTACAAGACGCTGGAGTTAAAGCGGTAAGCTTTCACTTCACAGCTATTCATTCACCTTTGGTTGCTTTGTAAGTTTTGATTAGATGACTGAAAATGCTGATTTGTTAGTTTATTCTAATTTTGCAGGTATTGGTTGGTGAGTCCATTGTTAAGCAAAACGACCCTGAGAAAGGAATAGCTGGACTCTTTGGCAAGAACATTTCTCAGACTTAGAAACCGCGTCCCTGAACTCACATCTCCAACTATGTTTCTTGGTACATTTGTATCTTGTTTCTGTGAGAATTGAAGAAAGGCTTTTGTTTATTTTCTCTATTGTATCAGATTTATTTTTTCAAAAACCGCTTAATAAATTGAATCAAGATTTGATTTACGGAAGCTTTGAAAACACCATTTAAAAAAAAAAAAAAAAAGAATATCTATATTTATCCATTGAACTCAATTCAAAAGAGATCAATCAAATATTCAGCGGTAAATAACTCACAAGTGAAGAATACAACACAAACACATCCAATCACACAAATACAAAGAAACGACACTGTTGTTATCTAAATACTGTTGTTATCTAAATACATTCATCATCCTTGCACCTGACCACCGGAGACAGCAAAACACACACCACTCAGAAACAACTCCGACCAGATATCCAGAAGTGCCAGTCATGGCTTCTCAGACGAGCTCCAGTCTTCTTGACACTTAGATATATAGATAAAACGACCTTGCAAGGCGAAGACCTCACCACTTATATACAGCAAAACCACTTTTTCTGCAAAAATCATGGCAATAATAAGACACTAATGAACCAATGAGCCACCAGACGTAATAAGTTCTAATAAAACAACACGACTCAGCTATCCTCTCAACTAATTTTACTTTTTTTTCTTGATTTCACATCAAGCAAGTGATATAATAATAATAATAATGCATTCCAGAGAAGAGAAGATAAAGAGAGCTTACAGAGGGCTTCCCAAGGACATGGCCGTTTTTATTAAATCCAGGAGGTTGTTCATCTTTCCCTGGTGAGTCAGATTGGCCACCACCTTTTTTCTCGTTTCTAGCTTTGTTGAAGATAACGGTGAACCCCTCAGCTGAAGAAGGGTCATTCACATCCCATTCTCCAAACTTTGGTAATGGCTTGTCCTAAATTCCAGGAGGAGTTTTAAAAGACTTAACATTAGCACCAACATCCATTTTATGAGTTTTTTTTACTACTACTTATATTGATTCTTTCCAATCCAAAACACTCAAACTCTTGTCTTGTATGGATTAACTTTTCTCCGTCAAAAGTAAACACTGTAAATGCCTCTATGCACAATCAACTCGTAAGTATGATACTGCATGACCAAGAGAAAATTAGTATGCACAGACGAGAAACAAGAGAAAATTATTATTCCAGATTTGGTTGCATAAAGTTCCAGTCTTTTGCCTTTTAGCTCTCTTAGATAATCTTAGCCTACTTGCGGCTTTTTTTTTAATCTATTCACTAATATAGCATAGCTTATTTATTTTTTTACAAACAGCATAGCTTATTTTTTCAAAGCAGTAATTGCAAATCTAAAGATTTTGTAAGATAAAAAGACCAGGAAGCTCCACTGTCAGTCAGCAAACAAACCCATTTATAGTTATCGACAATTCGAAAACTCATTCCTAAGGATAAAAGAACTAAAAGGACCACCCACACGAGCAAAAGAAAACGCTTTGAATTTTTCGAGGTTCAAGCCAAAACGAGAGAGAAAGGGTAAATCAAAAGAACGCCATTCGAGAGACAGAGAGAACTCACTGCCATTGTTTTTCTGGAGAAATCAAAGAGGAGCTTAGGTTCGTGGTGGTCGCCGTCTTTGTCTTTCCTCTGCTTTCCTTCACCTTTATTTTGCGAAAAAGGAGGAGGCATATAATAGGGGCCTGCAGTGGGCTTTTTATGTTTTTTTTTTCTTATTTCATTTGAACGTTTCAACGGTGGAATAGTGAACCATTCTCTTTCTCGCTAATCTATAAACGCACAGCCAGATAGATAAGACCAAACTATTTCCTGTTTACGCAAGATGTTGGTAATCTTCTAAGTACATTTTTTTTTTTTTTTGGTAAAATGTTAAATTAACTGTTAATATACTTGTTAACGTTAACACTTGTTAGTAACGATATTAGGTGTTAAGTTGATGAAATCTTTGATGTCTAGCTTACATATATATATAAATATGGTTGATAGAATAGTTTATCTCAATAGATTGGACTCTAGTTGTATAGTTCACTGTTAACCGCATTCTTACACACTTATAGTCTTCGATTTGAATGATATTTTGGTGCTAAATTCTCAATCAGAATATATATAGACTAGTGTCTAGCACTCTAGCTTTATATGACAAGCTTAGACGGTAGTGATTAGTGAACATGGTTAATACATACAAAATTACGTACGTGATTTAGATGAATGTAACGGTAATGGTTAACATGTACGAACCAACGTTAACAACGTGTACATTGCAACATTCCATGTTAAAGAAATTACAAGAGGCTAATTTTATGTTATGAAAGCCAATTAGTGAACTTTTTGGTTTTCTACAAAATAATTTTGTGCCTTCCCAATTCTACAATTTTGTATCTTTCCAGGTCCACTTGAAATCCATAGTAGATGTTGAGACACGGTTTTCTGATCGTAGACAAGTTTATAAGTAGGAAATTAAGACAATTTTCTGAAAACTCAATGAGTGACATATGTAAACAAAATTCAGTGAAGTGTTTACTATATAGTAGGATTAAAGGATGAATTATTTATAATTTATGTGATTTTTTTCTAACAGAACTAAAACCAAACGTAAACTGAACCGGATGACTTACTAGATCGTTGGGTCACTGGGTCGACCGTGGGCGAACCGCGGGTTAATAAATGATTTAATTTTATTATATAATAATATATCAGCTATGTAAATAAAAATATAGAAACTAAAGTTTAATATTTTCTAAATATTTTTATAAATATAAAATAATAGTTTGGATATGTATATTTTATGTTTAATAACATTTAGAAAATACTTAACTTTAATTTCTATATTTTTATTTTCATTTGATATACAAAATATCAAAAAATAGTTTACACTATTTACAATTTTATCTAACAAGGTAAGAATTATGACATCTAAAAAAATCAAGACATAAAATTTATAAATATTGAAATGTTTAATGTGAATAATAAATTAAATTTCAAATAAAAAATAAACAAAAAGTAAAAAATCATTATAATAAATTATCAATAATGGAAATAAATTAACACCAATTCACATCAACTAGTTTTGGTTCTCTCTACCATCGTTCACTTTATTTTCTTCAAATGGCATAGTGAAATCTTCATTAAAATCTAAAAATCACAAATATAAAACTGAAAAGCAAAAACCTAACTTTTTTTTGTCAGTATATAACTTCTTAATTAGAAATTTAGAATATAAAACAGAATCTAAAAACATAATTAGAAATTAAAAAAAAGAAGTAAAAATTATTTATTGGTTCAACCGGTATCGGATTCCGAGTTCTACTGAATTTTTGTGGGTTTTTGCGAGTTTCTAAATATTGGGTTTTTGCGAGTTTCTAAATATTTGGTTTTTCACAAAATCTAAACCAGATTTTTTTTGGGTTGCCGGGTTTACCGGTTCAACCGCAGGTCTGGATCGGGTTTCAAAACAATGCTATAAACTAAACGAAACCGAGAATGTATCACACAGCACCCAGACCAAGTTATTATTGGTACAGAACAACAAATTTAAACTAAACAAATAATAAACAAGACTGACAACCGTTGGAAGTATACACATTTATACTAGCAGCATCCTATTGTACTTTTTATCTTATTCTGCCATTTTCTTTACTAACATTGCATGTTTCATTAAGGACAATCAAGTAATATTAATAACCCATCTATATTGGATCATTTTTTTCAGATCCAGCCCACATCAGATCTCTCTTGGGCCATTTGGACCGATTAAGAAATTTGATCTAATTCTCATTTTTTTTTCCGTTGGGCCATTGAGTCCAGTTCAGATAATTTTTTTTAACTATTCTTAATTATTTTTTTATTTTTAATATAATTTAAGCATTCATAAAAAAATTGAATTTTTTCATTGAAAAGTATAAATCTTTATTAAAAGTATATAATTTTTTATTAAAATATTAACCACATAATAAAATTAATTTATCAGAGTTATACCAACTTAATTCATTAAAAAAATAAAGTTTAATTTTTTAAACATAAATAGTCATTTAAAATGAAATACGATAAATAAAGATAAAAAGTTTAAGGTTTTTATAAAATAAAACACAAATATATAAAAATATGACATTTATGTTATATTTGTCAGTTGAAAAAATAATAATAATAAACCCGCGCGGATCAAAATCTAGTATATACTTATAATTCAACACATAGCAATTTATTCAAGCGTAAATGTTAATCACATCAATGAGGATATAATAAAGAGATCGATGAATCGTCAGTGGACACCGCAAAAGACTTGCTCGTCGTAGGATGATCTGAATTAAACGGGTCTTTGGGTCTAGTATGATAAAAAAAAAACCTGGTCGCCTGGGCACTGGTAAAGTCATAGTATTACTAGTGAACATTACTAATATGGTGGACATGGTTGGACGGTCTACAGGATCTTCTTGAACACATAAAAGACCGATATGGATGCATCGAACCATTTCACTCTTGTTGTAACCATCAGCGATTATTGGATCCACGAAGTCTGATGCTGTTCCATAATTCCAAAGCTTCCAAGCCTATAATATCAGTTAATCAATCAGTTGCAACCATAGCTTAAATTTAAAACTTGATTAAACTTACATATGTGACCAAGTCATTTGAATCATCCATTTCATGGAAGCTGTTATTCTTCCTACCACTTATAATCTCAAGTACTAACACTCCAAAGCTATAGACATCAGACTTCGTTGAGAACCGGCCCCACATCGCAGATTCGGGGGACATGTAGCCGCTGGAATCCACAACAAAACTTCAGTATGCTGGCAAAATAGTGTTCAGATAAATTCAACTTAAAAGTAGTTGACAAGTGGACTCTTACTCTGTACCAACCATTCTGCTTGTGTTTTTCTGGGCTTGGTCCAATCTGAAGATCCTAGCCATTCCAAAATCTGCAATTTTGGGATTCATATTCTCATCCAAGAGAACATTGCTCGCTTTCAGGTCACGGTGTATGATTATTAGCTGTGAATCTTGATGAAGATACAGAATCCCTCGAGCAACTCCTCCAATTATATTGTATCGTTGAGTCTAGTCCAGCTAACCTCGCTTTGCAGGGTCTGTGCACATCCATGAGTTACAATTAGATGCTAAGGTTTGCAAGCTAATAACTACTGAAACAAAGAAATAAATGCAACTTACCGAAGAGGAAGTAAGGAACATACTCGTACACTAATATCCTTTCTTCTCCTTCTAGAGAAAATCCGAGAAGCTAACCAGAATTTTGTGCTGAAGCTTTGCAACAACAAGAACTCATTCTTGAACTCTGTGTCACCTTGTTTTGATGATTTTGAAAGTCCCTTCACCGCAACTTCAGTCCCATTTGAAAATATACCCTATCGGGTTTCACCAGCATAATCTCAGTATCCAGACGTGTTTACACAAAATTTTGATAAGAAGTGAACCTCACGCACAATTAAAGAATGAATACCTTGTAGACCTCACCGAATCCACCTTGACCAATCTTATTATCCTCTGAATAATAATTTGTTGCAGCTTGAATTGTTCTATAATCAAGTTGCAGCGAGTCTATAATAGTTATATCATCCTCTGTTGCACAATAAACCTCTTAGACCATGAGCATTAGTGAACTCCCCTTGGGGTTCACAAGTATTTTTTAATATTTTTTATGTGGGTCTAGTTAAAAACCTGAATCTCTTGTTTTCTGTATTAGTGAACCTCAAGAAAGAGTTCATAGAAATAAAATAATAATATTTATTATTCATAATAATAATTTTTTTTTTCAAATTTCAAATTATTGAGAAAACATGAATAAAATAATACATTAAAAGATATTATAAATATTTTTAAACTTTTTATTCAATACATAAAAAGTAGAATACATAAAACAAGAAATTCAATAACATACAAAGCTTATTCATCGTCATCACCAAACTTTTGTCATATATTTTCCATTAAATCAGCTTTCAAACGACCATGCTTCGCTGGATCTCGAACTTCTCTGCGCATGCCTAACATATCGACATGAATACTATCCCTCCTTGTCACCCTCGAACTTCTACTTGACTCTCCTGACTCGAACTCAGATGTGTCAATTTGAGCGTATCTGTGTCGTTCGTTCTCCACTATCATATTGTGCAATATGACACAAGTTCTCATTATCTTTCCTATCTTTTCATTGTCCCATAGTAGAGCTGGGTTTTTAACAATTGCAAACCTTGATTGTAATACTCCAAAAGCCCGTTCGACATCTTTTCTGGCGGATTCTTGCTTTTTTGCAAATTTCTCGGCTTTAGGACCTTGAGGAAGTGGGATGGATTGGATAAATGTTGACCAGTTTGGATAAATTCCGTCAGTAAGATAGTAGGCCATATGATAAGTGTGGTTGTTGACCTTGAACTTAACTTTTGGTGCTCGACCTTGTACGATGTCATCGAAAACCGGTGACCGATCAAGAACATTGATATCATTGAGGGTACCTGGTAATCCAAAAAATGCGTGTCATATCCAAAGATCTTGTGCTGCCACAGCTTCTAAGACAATTGTCGGCTTTCCCGTACCACGTGTGTACTGACCTTTCCAAGCGGTTGGGCAGTTTTTCCACTCCCAATGCATACAATCGATGCTGCCTATCATCCCTGGAAAACCGCGTACCTCTCCAACATCGAGCAATCGTTGAAGATCCTCAGCTGTAGGTCTGCGTAGATACTCATCTCCAAACAATTGTATAATTGCATTAGTGAAATTTTCCAAACATAAACGTGAAGTACTGTCAGCAAGTCGGAGATACCCGTCATATGTATCTCCTGATTGACCATATGCCAGAGCTTGCAGTTCTGTTCTAGTTCAGTTAAGATTGAGTGTTTACCTTTGCTTGTTAGTCGAAGCAGAGCTTCTCCAGCACAGAAACTTTTGCACCGTCAGGTTGTAAACCTCCCCAGTTAGTCGATCAACCTGGTCACTCAGCCCTTTTGCCTCGGCCTGCACATAGAAACAATAATTAAATTGTGTTAGTCAGGTAATAAGTCATTACAAAAATTGTAGCAAAATAGGAGACGATATACAAAATCATTTACTCACCTCCAGAGTCTGAATATTGTTTTTGGGACTCGGCACCCACTTTATCACCTCCTCTGCCTCTCTCTTCCGCGGGATCCATCTGTGAAAGAAACCGAATATATTAGAACATTATAATCGAAACAATATACTAAACCGACCCCTATATCGAACCCTCTTGAGGAATTAAAACTATAAAACGAATCAACGAATCAATTGAGAACCCTAACTCCAAACCCCTCTATTGATTTGAAATCTCACACAAACAAACCATAAATTAAACGCGCATGTCGATTTACATCAATTAATCAAAACCCAGTTATCGATTTACATCCGAAACTCGAAAACCCTAAATTGATATCAAATCTCACTAAACGATTTGGACCAAAATCGACGAAATTAAACCGTCGATCTACTCGATACTCACCAGAGGTCGTCGATTTGAACGAGAAAATCGGCAAGACTCGGCGTCGCTCGTATAATCGCCTCTCACACAACAAACCCTAGCTTTTCTTTCGAGAAGAGAAAATGAGAAGAGACACGGGGAAACCCGTCTTTCCTCCCCCTCTACGCGGTTTGTTTCGTCCAAGCAGGATATGACGCGTGGCTAAAACCGCTTCATAGCGGATCAACCGTAAGGCCCGTTTCGTCGAAACAAACCCATTTTTTATTGCTTTTTAATCACTCCGGCCTTAGAACTCGGGCCCGTGAACCCGTCTAAAGCCCCTGATGCGCATGGTCTTAGTAATCAGGAAAAAAGAGGCCGATCAATGAGATAAAAAAAACTAATAAAGATTGTTAATCACTTGAATCTTTACCATGATTAAATGTGGGTGCTATCTCGTAAGTCCTCTTTTCCCTCTTTGAAAGGAAACAGTATCCAGCTATGAATAGTAGTACAACCACTATAATAGGCACAACGATGGCTACCACTAACACAGATGAAATATCTTTCCCTGCGTTTGAAAGGTCATTTAAAAGATCAAAATTTCTGTCAAAAGGAAGAAGACAAAAGATAGACAAAGAACTCTGAAATTCTATTGGAAGGACAAATTTTTTTATCGGTCGAACAATAGTAGTAGATAAATAACATATCATAAATTTCTGCGGAAATAAGAAATTTTTTTTTAATACTGGTACTAGGTAGTATTCTCTTCCGTGCGCGCGGATAGTTTATTATATTATTTATCGTATATTGTATTAAATGATTTGTTGTATAACTTTTTTTAGGGATGTACATTTATATATCCGTTCGGATTCAGTTGATTTATTTGGATTTCTGATTTTGGATTTTAGAGTTAGAAATTTAAATCGTATACGTATATTTACAAATTTTGGTTTGGATTTTTTTCGAATTATTGCGGATTCGGTTCGGATTCAAGTTCGGGTATCCATATTAATTATGTATTTAAAAAAAAAAATCATAATATAATTAAATCCTGAATATCCAAAAATAAAATAATATAAAACATACAATTTTGAATAATGTAAGACTATATATTTAAATTTACATAAAAATTAGCTCAATTTAAATATTTGGATGGAGAACAAATAATTGTTTTCAGTATTTTGAACATTTTCGGTTATTTTTAGATATTTATTTATAACTATGTTGATAATTTTTAAATATTTTCATATTTTTGAATATCTAATCGATATAAATTTAAAATAATTAACTTATTTAAGTATATAATTGTGATTTAAACATTTTTGGTATCTAAAATATTTTCATTTGGATCCGATTCTGATCTGGTAATTTGGATATTAAAATTTTAGATTCATCTGAATACTTAAATAGTTTTAGTTTGTGTTTAGTATTAATTTCAAATCGGTTCGGTTCTTCGGATCGGATATTTTACTCAGACTTACTTTCTTCTAATAATATAAAGCAAAATAAAATAAATGTAAAGCAAATATTTTTGGCTTATTTAACATACATAATTATTGGACCATGTTGTAAGAATACCAATAAAATGGTTGGACATTGTGTTAATAATGTTGGGTATGTTTCAAAACTAACGTAGTTTATAACCAATAACATGTATTTTCTTATAAAAACTTCTTGGTATATTACACGATACAATCGAGTGAAAAGTGTTAAGAGTTCAGTGGAGAATAATGTGATCTCTTAAGTCGGAACCTAAATTTTGTTTTTAATCGATTTCATGAAGTTTTTTTTCTTATAAAGTTTTTCTGATTTCTGATTTTTCTAGCAATTTGATTATGTTTCTAATTTTTGGTCTGATGTGAAAACTCTGTAAAGAAAAGTAATATTTAGTTCAAATAAAAGATCTGACTTTGTGTGTGGTGTTTTTTACCTCAATTTCCTTAATTCATAACCAGTCATAATTATTTATTGCATTCATGTATAGAATCCTCAACCATGGCCAAGTTCGGCAACATACGAAATTTTCAATTTCTAAAAGCATCATCATTCTAGCGTTTTAGTTGATGCAAATTTTAATGATTTTCTAATTTCTTTCTTTTAGACTAATATTATTCAGTAGTTGTACATAGAGAATTTAAGTTCACTAATGCAAATGTTAAAAATGAATGAACTAAAAATGAACTGGCTAAATAAAATTAGTGTAAACAAATTAAATTGTATACGGTAGATTTAAAAAAATTAGTATGTAAACGCATTAATTGTTAAATGATTATGAGGCTGACATGTCAGCATACTCAAATTGAAATTAACGTGAAACTACCACGTGTCGAATATAGTGTTTAATATAGTGTGAAAACATTAAATGATAATGCTCTTAGACACTTGCTCTTCACTTTCTTTAACACCTTTCTATCTATTTTTTCTCGGCTAAAGATAAACATGGAATCCCAAAAAGAACAAAATTACTTAGTTTAGATTAGGCCTAGTTTAGTTTCTTTTAAAAGGTTTGAACTTTCAAGAGTATCTTTGTTATCTTCCATTGACTAAGAGCATGATTAATAGATTTTCTTAGGGTTGGGTTTTTTAGTTAAAAGTTAAAAGACGATTTTTTATATTCCGCTAAGAACTCGTCTGTTGGGCGAGTTGGACGGCGTGCTCCCATTAATCAGGATTGTTAATTTGGAAAGTTATGGAAAAATTCTGCTTTCGAAACATGAGAAAAAAACAGAGGAAGTTGACAGAGCTCTGACCAGGTCGGGGAGAAAGAGGTGGCGGTAGGGGTGATAGAAATATGCTAGCGGCAGATTCGTTGTAAAATGGGTAAGACTCGTATCGTGAATTACAGCTAGGCAAAAGAACTCTTGTCCCATTATTGGCAGTGGGTAATTGATTGATGGAGGCTTCCAAACAACGTGAACATTCTTGTGTCGTTAGATCAGGGGTGCACTGAACAAGTCCGTATACTCTCTGAACTGGAATAAAGTTATCTTTTCTCGCACCAAACTTTCTGGAACTAACCGCGGCTTCGGTGGCGGTATGGTTCATCATGGACAAAACCAAGTCTCGGAACCCTTTTTGTTGGTCAGTTAGAATAGCAATGTTGCTGGCCAGTGGAAATGGTCTTGCGGTCTCAATGGTCGAGAGTATATTCCGGTGAGAGTATCTTAGCATACACTCATCGTAATAGAGTACGGCCTCTCTCTGAGTTGGACACTGCGTAAAGGACTCGTAGACGGTGAAGGTGACACAGTTACGGCAAACTTCCTGCGAGACGTCTCCGCGGCAAAGGAAAAGTCCAGTGACCATGTCTGAGACTTGACCGGACGTTGCATTTTGAAATCTGTGAAGATGAAGCGATAAAAAACAAGATGGTTGGTTAAGCTCTCAAGACAATGGAGATACCAATACAAGGGACAAGCATGCATGGTTGGTTAAGGTCTCAAGACAATGGAGATGCCACTACAAGGGACAAGCATGCATGGTTGGTTAAGGTCTCAAGACAATGGAGATGCACTTCAAGGGATAAGCATGCATGGTGAGTTAAGGTTTCAAGACAATAGATTATTAGTTTATCATATCTCATCTACCATTTACCATACTTGTAACCCCTATATATATGAGATGTTCCCATAGGCAAATGAATCAAGCAAATAAGATTCTCCTTCTTTACTCTATCTCTCTCTTTACTTTCTAGATTAAACCTCTCTCTCTCTCTCTCTTGTTCTTCACTATGTTCTTCAATTTCTAACATGGTATCAGAGCCTCCAAGCTCTTGAACACCAAACTGCTTCCGCAAATTTACTCTATTCACTTTACTCTTTCACTTGTTTGGTTTACTTTCTTCATTTCTAGAGAACATATCTTGGCTTCTCTTGTTTTCTCTCTTGTATAGCCTCAGAAATTTAAATTTCTTCTTGGCGCATTTTTTTTCCGCTGGACAATAGCAAGCAAAGATGGAGCAGGACAAGCTAGTGAGGATTCCAGTCACCCTGAAAGGTCCTAACTACATTACCTGGTCGAGATTGACCAGGACAGCCCTTGGAGGAAGAGGTCTATGGGAGCACATCACCACAAGTGAGGCCCCAAGACAAATCACCCAAGGAGAAGATGGCAAGGAGGTTGTAGTGGTAGATGAAGGCAAATGGGGTCAGGAGGATCTTATGGTGCTGTCTATCTTGCAAGGCTCACTTGATACTCCTATCATGGAGTCTTACTCACACTGTGAGACTGGAAAGAAGCTATGGGATACCTTACACAAGGTATATGGCAACACTTCAAACCTCACCAGAATTTTTGAGGTTAAGAGGGCAATCAACAACTTGCAGCAAGAGGAGATGGACTTCACCAAGCACCTTGGGAAGTACAGCCAGCTGTGGTCTGAACTTGAGATGCTGAGACCAAGTACCACTGATCCTAGTACACTAGAAGAGAGGCGTGAGCAAGACAAGGTCTTTGGATTGCTTCTCACACTCAACCCAAGCTTCAATGATGTACTTAAACACATATTGAGAGCTAAAGAGCTTCCAAGCTATGATGATGTGTGTGCTCAACTTCGGAAGGAGCTAGGCTCAGATGGTCTCTTTGGTGGAAAAGGGGAACTGTCTATGGCAAACAAAGCTGAGAAGATGGAGAGTGCGTCAGTCAACAAAGCACACTTCAAACCAAGAAGAGGAGGAGACAAGTCTGTGACTTGTGAGCACTGCAAGAATCTAGGCCACTCCAAAACTAATTGTTGGATCCTCCATCCTCACCTCAGACCTGCTTCAACCAACAGATACAAACCAGGCCAAAGCACATGAAGCAAGAGCTCATGAAACCACAGTACCAGGCTCCATGTGCATAGGAGAAGATGGAAGAGTTATGATCTCAACCACCCACACTGGTGGATCCACATCCCATGCCATGTCTCAGACATCCCCTGATGATGCATTCATCCGCAAGTCAGACATTGAAGCCCTTATCAAGGCTATCAATGCAAACTCTGGTAACATCAGTGTCAATGCTTTAAATTATATTCACAGTGCTTCACATACTACTAGATCTTTGATCATTGATTCGGGAGCTTCTCATCATATGATTAGGGATGCTAGACTGATTAGTGATGTTAAACCTGCTCTAGGGAGTGTAGTGATTGTTAATGGTGATAGAATTTCAATTGAAGGATAGGAAACTTGAAACAGTTTGATAAGGAGTCTCAAGCTTTTTATATGCCTACTTTCACATCCAACTTATTATCTGTTAAGAGAGCAACCAATGATCTAAATTGCAATATTATTTTCAGTCCTAATGATGTGTGCTTTCAGGATATTAAGACCAGGAAGATGCTGGGAAAGGGTGTGAGCAAGGGAGAGTTTTACTTGCTTGAAAACACCAAGCTTTCAGATTTATCTTGTGCTTTCAATTCTGCTTATGTGTTAGCTAGTGATGTTTTATGGCATGCTAGATTAGGTCATCCTCATTATCGTGCCTTAGAACTGATGTTACCTAATCTATCTTTAAAGAATGAAAGTTGTGAGGCTTGTATTCTTGGTAAACATCAGAGATCTGTTTTCTTTAATTCTAAGCCTATTTATGAAAATTGCTTTGATCTTGTGCACTTTGATGTTTGGACAGCACCTTGTGTGTCTAGGGAAAACCATAAATATTTTGTTACATTCATAGATGAAAAATCAAAATATACATGGCTCACCTTGATTCAAACTAAAGATAGAGTTTTAGAAGCTTTTATTAACTTCCGAAACTATGTATCTAACCATTTCAATTCCAAGATCAAAATTTTTAGGTCTGATAATGGCGGGGGATACACAAGCACTGCTTTCAAGCATCACTTAGCAAAACATGGCATAATCCATCAAACAAGTTGTCCATACACACCACAACAGAATGGAGTTGCTGAAAGGAAGAATCACCATCTTATGGAGGTTGCAAGGAGCATGATGTTCTATACCATTGTTCCAAAGAGGTTCTGGGGAGATGTTGTGGTCTCAGCATGTTATTTGATCAACAGGATCCCCACCAAAGTCCTCCAAGATATCTCTCCCTTTCAGGTATTAAACAAAATAAAACCTCCAATTGATCACTTGCGTGTTTTTGGGTGTGTGTGCTATGTCTTGATACCAGGGGAACAGAGAAACAAGCTTGAAGCCAAGAGTGCCAAAGGCATGTTCATAGGATATACTCATGCGCGGAAGGGGTACAAGTGCAACATACCTGAATCAAGAAGAGTTATGGTCTCAATGGATGTTAAGTTTGTGGAATCAAAGGGATACTATGATGAGAAGAGTTGGGAAAACCTTCAGGATCTCTCACAAGGATCTTCAGATAGGGCAAACAACTTGAGAATCATTCTGGAAAGCCTAGGCATCAGTCATCTAAAACAAGTGGCGTACCGAGCACTTCACCTATACCTCCAGTTGTGGATGAAGCTGCATCAATTGAAGAAGCAGTCCATCCTGATCATGAGGGGGGAATTCAACCTAATTTGCAAGTTATCCATGAGGAAGCTATCCATGAAGAAGCTATCCATGACGAAGCCATCCACGAGGAAGCTATCCAAGAAGAAGCTATCCAAGAAGAAGTTGTTAATGATCAAGATGGAATGCAACAAGAAGTTCAACCATTACGGAGGAGTACATGGGTGAAGTAACCATCTCAGTGGATGGACACCAAAATATACTTCAACAACAATGCAGTAGCTCATCCTATCCAAGCAACATGTTCTTTTGCGAGACTATCTGAAGAGCATGTAGTCTTCATCGGCAACCTAGATCAAGAGTATGTACCAAAGACTTATGAAGAAGCCATGGAGCATGAAGAGTGGAGAGCGTCAGTTGGGGATGAAGTTGGTGCCATGATCAAGAATGATACTTGGTATGAAACTGAGCTCCCCAAAGGAAAGAAAGTTGTTACATGAGGCCACCTCCGGATATGGAAGACATGGTCAAGCTAGGGAATGTCCTAAGGTTGAAGAAAGCAATCTATGGGTTAAAACAGTCACCAAGGGCTTGGTACCACAAACTGAGTACAACTCTCAATGGAAGAGGGTTTGTAAAATCAGAAGCTGATCATACACTCTTCACACTCACAAGCAAGCCAAGAATTGTGGTGATTCTTATTTATGTAGATGACATTATCATCACAAGAAGTGACAACGAAGGTATTATCTCAACCAAAGTCTTTCTTAAGTCTACTTTTGATATTAAAGATTTGGGGTGAGCTAAAGTACTTTCTAGGGATAGAAATATGCCGCTCTAAAGAGGAGCTTTTCTTATCTCAAAGAAAGTACATACTTGATCTTTTGAATGAGGCAGGAAAGCTTGGAGCGAGAGTAGCCAAGACTCCACTAGAAGATGGGTATAAGGTGCTGCGTGAGGGGGAGATTGAAGACAAGCCCTATGCTGACGTTAAACACTATAGAAGAATGGTAGGAAAGCTGATATACCTCACCATCACCAGGCCTGATGTATGCTTTGCAGTTAACCAAGTAAGCCCGAATATGCAAGCTCCCAAGATACACCATTGGAACATGGTTGAAAGGATCCTAAGATACCTAAGAGAGGCGCCAGGGCAAGGAGTGTGGATGGGATGCAACAAAAATACAGAGATAGTTGGGTATTATGACGCTGATTGGACAGGAGACAGAGTGGATAGGAGATCCACTACCGACTATTGTACATTTATTGGAGACAATCTTGTCACTTGGAAGAGCAAGAAACAGAAGATAGTGTCATGCTCAAGTGCTGAAGCTGAATATAGGGCAATGAGGAAGCTCACTAGTGAGTTGATTTGGATCAGAAACTTACTTCGAGACTTGGGTATAGAGACATCAACTCCAATCACCTTGCATTGTGATAATCAAGCAGCAATACACATAGCTTCCAACAGTGTGTTCCATGAGAGGACTAAACACATTGAGGTGGATTGTCATAAAGTTAGGCAAGCAGTGGAACAAAGGATCATCTTACCCTGCTACACAAGAAGTGAGGATCAACTAGCTGACATCTTCACCAAGGCTGCAAGCACCAAGGTTTGCGAGTTCATACATTCCAAGTTAGGACTCATAGATTTTTCATCACACTAATCCTTTTAGCCATGAAGTGTTCTACTCCTTTTCCTTGGCTTGGTTTTTATCCCATGAGGTTTTTCCAAGCTAAAGGTTTTAATGAGGGAATGTTTCATGGTTTCCAAGCTTGACCAGTCACTATGGTCAAGCTTGAGGGGGAGTGTGAAGATGAAGCAATAAGAAACAAGATGGTTGGTTAAGGTCTCAAGACAATGGAGATACCACTACAAGGGACAAGCATGCATGGTTGGTTAAGGTCTCAAGACAATGGAGATGCCACTACAAGGGACAATCATGCATGGTTTGTTAAGATCTCAAGACAATGGAGATGCACTACAAGGGACAAGCATGCATGGTGGGTTAAGGTCTCAAGACAATGGATTATTAGTTTATCATATCTCATCTACCATTTTACATACTTGTAACCCCTATATATATGGGATGTTCTCATAAGCAAATGAATCAAGCAAATAAGATTCTCTTTTTTTACTCTATCTCTCTCTTTACTTTCTAGATTAAACCTCTCTTTCTCTTTCTTGTTCTTCGCTATGTTCTTTAATTTCTAACAAAATCCAGTGAAATGTGAAGCATTGCGGGAAGAAAGGAAAGACAAAAGAGTGCTGAGATTGTTGTAGTAAGTGCTGCTCCTTGATTACGTTTCTCTGTTTGGACAAGAAAAGTGTAAGAAATTCTGAGCAGAAGCTCTGAAGCTAGAGAGGAAGGAAAAAAGGAAAAGGAAGAAGAATGAGGCACAAGAAGAAATCGTTCGACTTCTACGGTTTGGCTTTTTTCATTTCATGGAGCTCCAATTTATATTTGATTTATTTTTTGAGATACATGATGGTTATCAAAGATGATACATAGAGTTTCAAACCTTATTAACTACTGCAAATACGCTGTAACAAATATGGACTCCGTCAAAAGTTCCTACTAATCCAGGGTTTGAAATATGGACTCTGTCAAAAAATCTTTCTAATTCAGGGGTGTTTCTAATGTCTTTGGATATCCTTCATGAAAAAAATTACTGGTGGGTTGACCGTCCAGTTTTGCAAATTATTTGCTGAGAAAATATTTCAGTTTGTACACCATCTTATCATTTTGTGTAGCGGTTCCCACGGGGTCAGAATGATAGAATTGAGAAAGACCGAGAGAATAGGACGTGAGAGTAAGGAAGAAACAAAGTATGCTTGATTTCAAGAGATAGAAAATAAAGAAAACAAGTGAGAATAAGAGAGAATAAAGCGTAAGGAGAAAATGAAGAAAGAGAATTCCTCTTTTTTTTAGATCTGAAAAATATCATTACAATAGATTACAAGGAAGAAGAAGATAATAAACAAGAACTGTCTTACACAATGAACCAAACACACTTGGTTTACTAGGGAAACCACAATAAAATATATGTCTGTTTTTATTGTAGCTCTGCCGGTACTGTTCATATTGGCAAGCCTTGCTTGTTTCTCTTTGGCAAACCTTGCTAATATTAACCTTGACAGATCTTGCTGGATAAATAATTCTTCCTTTTATTTTCATGCACAACAATTTCTTCTTCATTCCAACACTCCCTTTCAAACTTGACCATTGGAAATCTTTGGACAAGCTTGGAACATTAAAGAACCTCCCTCATTAAAAACCTAAATGTGAAAAACCTCATGGAATAAAACTAACACTTAGGGAAAAAGAGTGAAGTCAACAATGCCTAAGGATTGACCCGTGAGTCTAAGGCACTTCAGATAACTCATGGTGGAGTCCTTAAACTCAGGATCATGGCATAATTTGTGCTGCAAGAATGAACTCTATTACTTGCACACACCAACATCTCGGATCACTTCTCTAGGCCGGTTTGGTGTATCCCCCTTTCTTCTGACCACTCGCCATCTTCAAGGGTTTAGGGACAACCAACTTCTACTCTAGAGTTTTAACTAGTTGTTTGAATTTTGTCTTCGTCTTCTAATGTTTGATTAGTTTTCATTTTCCTATCATATTACTTTTTTAAAATTCAGAATGACAATTGTTTCCTCTCTATCGTTTTCTGCATTTTGCGTAACAGTTTGATATTTTAAAAATTGGAGTTTTAGAAACTTGCCAAAAACTGACATTATTTTCAAAAAAATTCCCTTTATTCATTTTTAATTAACATTTTTTTTTGTTTTATGTAATGTGATGCAATTTGAAAAGTTTTTTTTTCCGAAGGAAGATCTGGTTGGGTATTTTGCGTTAAAATTAAATTAGCAAGGTTAACGTAAAATATTTAATATTAACACAAAGAATAAGAGAATGAGTGTTTGGGGCCTCTCGTTTATTAAAACGTGTTCTCAGAGTATCTCTATATATTAATCACGGATCATTTAAAAAGTTGTAACATTAAGTTTGTACTAATTAAAAAGAGACCATGCTTAGGTGTCACTTAATTAGAATGTCAATTTAGCTTACGTGGCAGACAGCTTAAGAATCAATTGAAAAAATGTTGGTCCAAATTCAATTACTAGGGAGCATTATATTAACTCAAAATATAAGAAGTGTGTATTTTTTCCTTAAATAAAAGTTACAGAATTACCTAATATGATTAACATATATATGACAATTAATGAATATGAATAATAAATATTTGATAACAATTTTTACATTTTTCTTCATTTTTTGTTTAATTTTATATTATTAAAAAAATTAAACAATCACATTAACCATATAATAATAAAAAATTAGATTTATTTTTTTATGTTATATTTTTAATTTTTTAAAATGACTTTAAATTACAAAAATGAGGAAACCTTATATGTTATATTTTTCTTATATGTTAGATTTTTCTTATATGTAATATTTTTAATTTTTTAAACGAATTTATATTACAAAAATGTAAGTTTTCTATAAACATAGGACTAAAAACATTAAAATTACATGTATCAATTCGATGGTTGATCTGAAACCTTTCAAAATCATATGAAAGATAAATGTCAAAATTATTCAACTGTGGAAATAATATTGTTCACCTTTTTCAAAAATGTGTTCGGTGAAAAAAAAAAGATATTGTGTCATAATTTGTTTAAGATTCAATCCGATCAACCAATGATATATTAATTATAGTTTAGTTCTACAATTTTTAATAAAAAATGATCCGGTCCATCGGAAAAAAATTATATAATAACAACAAAAAACATTGTATATGTCTAAATAAAATTATCAAATATATAAAACAAAGTATCGATAATTTATACAAATAAACTCACCTTGCGCAAAGTGCATGTCTTATCCTAGTTAAAATGAATCTAATTAAAAATTATTTATTTTGAAATCTCATGTTTTATCTATTTTGAAATCTCATGTTTTAGTTTGGTTCATAATTGTAACTTTGTTTTAAGTTAAACATTCATAATTTTAACTTTGTTTTATGTTAAACACTTATAATATGATATTAATATTTGTATATTTATAAATATTTAATTTACTATATACTTCTAGAATGTTTAGTATATAATAAATGCGACTTACATTCTCATATGCAAAAATAACTCTATTATTTTTCCATATTATGCACTAAATTGTTTCTAAGTACGAAAGATTTTTATTTGAATCCGCCAATCGGTTTCGAAATGTTTGACATCAAACATATTAGTAGTTTTGATGGTAGGTGAAATTATATGTTAGCCAAAAAAGTGATGTGTGAATATACTCCTTTAGATCGATGGTTGTGATAAGAATAGGTTAAGAATAGAAAAAATAGTAAACGCATATCTCTATGCCACTCCTAACAAAGTCTAAATCCATTGAGATGCAATATGTTGCCACTAATCTACCAAGAAGATGTAGTTTCAGGGCATGAGCAACATGACCTACCAGATAAGATACAAGCACTCTTGTAAAGATTATATGGCGTCTTTCCTGAAGATATTCCATCAGAACTACCACCATTCAAAGGGATTGAAAACCAGATTGATCTTGTTCCTGGAGCACCTTTGTATAATCGTGCAACCTATAGCTATAAGGCCGACCCTGAAGAAGCAAGAGATAAAGGAAATTATAAGACATTTTCCAAGGGCTATATATTATGGAGAGCTTCAGCCCATGCATCGTGCCGGTCCTACTAGTGCCTAAGAAGAGCGAATATTGAAGAATGTGTGTGGCTTGTAGGGAGATCAACAATATCACCATCAGGTATACACTAAATTCCCTGATTCATGACCTTTTAGATGACATCAAGGAAGCTACCATGTTCTCCAAGATGGACTTGTGTAGTGTATACAACAATGGTAGAATGAGGAAAGCGATAAGTGTAAGATGGTCTTCAAGACTAGTAGAAGCCTATACCAATGGTTGGTGATGAAGCTCATGAATCACGTTCTAAAGGTCCACATCAATAAGTTTTAGTTGTATATTTTGATGATGTTCTCATCTATAGTATATGTCTCACTGACCATCAAAATAACAAGTACTTGAAATACTTCAGCTAGAACAACTATGTGCAAACCTAAAGGAATACATGTTTGTAAGCTTTGTTTAAAATTCTCAGAGTCTCTCAAGGTGGATAAGGAGAAGATATATTCCATATAAGAATGGCCAACACCAACGACTACTGGGCATGTTTAAAGTTTTCATGGACTGGCCAGACCTATAGGAGGTTTGTGAGGAACTTTATCACTACAGCCGCACAATTTACCTTAGTGATTAAGAAGAACACGACTTTCAGTGGGGGTCAGCGCAAGATGATGCATTCATCAAGCTCAAAGACAACCTAACTAATGTGCATTTTTTCGTACTTCAAAACTAATTAAATTTTTGAGGTTGAATGTGATGCTTCTGGCACATGTATATGTGGTGTCTTAAATCAAGGAGAAAACATGTGGCTTAATTCAGTGAAAAGCTTAGTGGGGTTTCCTTGTACTATATCATACATACCGCGAGGAACTGAATGCATTAGTAAAGTATCTAGAAACATGGCAACCTTATGTCCAAAGACTTTGTTGTCCATACTAAACAAGAGACTTTAAAGCATATAGGAGGTCAAACCATACATAAATAAGGGACAATATGATGACTCGAGTTCATAGTAACATTTCCATGCATATATCATCAAATACAAGAAGTAAGGAAAACATAGTTGATGATGGCTTGTTCAGAAGACACGCCCTGATCAGTACTTCAGAGGCTAAGATGATGGGTTTGAGCACCTTATGAACATCTATAAGGCCGATCCTGATTTCCAAGAAGTATACAACAAAACTTACAAGATGGCCTATGGAAGATTTTATCAGCATGATGAGTTCTTTATAAGGACAAATGATTGTACATCCCCCAAAGATCAGTGAGAGAGCTCTTAATGAGAGAGGTACATGGATAAAGCCTCATGAGACACTTATGTCGAGACATGACCTTAAGTATTCTGACAGAGCCCCTTTAGTCACATTTGAAAGGAGATGTGGACAGCTTCTCTACCAAATGCATCAATGTCTTTTAATGAAACTGTGTATGTTTAATATTTTTGTAACATCCCGAGTTGTGATATATGGAAAAGGTTAAAAGAATTGATTTGGTTATCTATGTCACCAAAGTTGACTTATCTTTTCCATCACACATCCATTTAGAACTCCAGAGTTAAGCGTGCTTGGACTGGAGTAGTGAAAGGATGGGTGATCTATCGGAAAGTGATTCGCGATACCTTGTGAGTGAGGCCAAAGCACGAAGAAAAGTCGGGTGGTGATTGCAGGATCAGTAATCAAGTATTTCGGGCCTTAGAAAAATTTACGCACCAACCGTTGGAACAGGTGGGCCCACGGGCCGAGAGAGCAAACGTGGGTGATCCATTAGTCGTGGGGGCGTTACAATTTTATGAATATTTTCCTCTATACTTTTATGTTACTTCTGTTTCGCAACAGTTTTCCATCCTGACTAGTATTATTTTCTAGTTTTAAGTTTCATTTCTATTTTTATCAATATATTTATCCATTCAAAATTATTTGTTCATTTAAATGGATAATATAGATAGTTTTGTAATGGATATTGGTTGTATAATAAAATTACCCATTTGAAAATTAAAATTTTAAAATATAAATATATAAAAATTATTCAAAATTTCCCGTAATTATCTAAAGTTGCCTGTCCTAAAATAATTCCCAAACATCTCTAAACGTGACTCACAAGTCACAAGTCTCTTTGTTTTCTATTTCAAGCCTTTGGACGGTTGTGTTCCTTGTACATAGTTCAACATATTGTAGACTTCTAGTTACCTAGTTGGGTCAAAGCTACCGGTTTATTGCTAAACCAGTTTGTTTCGTTCCATATCTAAACTGAAATTTTATATTCTTGTCTATTAGAAGTAGATTGGGGTTTTATTTTTATTTTTACTGTATATCATAACATATATCCAAAAGCAAACAGAAAGAACTGGAGACACTGTTAGTGCAGGCATCTCAACAAGTTTCGCAAGACTACTAGCGTTTTGTGTGCAAGTTACTCTGCCTCAACAAACTCATGTAATATAAGATCCTTCCCCTGCAAGTTTATGAAAAAACTCTAATCAAGTCTTGAAGGTGTCTCTCTAAGCATAAGAATTCATCAAATTCAAAAAGTGGGTATATTCAATATCACAGAACACATAACATACCTGAAAGTAACCATATGTACTCATCAGACGATAACAGTTCGAAAAAGCTCAATGGTAGGCGTTGACTTGGTGGTTTTAAACACAACATCGACTGATTCAACCTTCCCCCTAATCTCACCTCCTTGACGTCTTCTCTCCACGCACCATATACTTTTCTCACCCTCATAATTCCACCACTTGGTCTGATTACCGACCAAAATCACAAGCTTCCCACCAATATTACCCATTCTAGACTGGTAACCATAATGATAGACACAAGGAGGCAAACCATGAGCACCTTTAAGCTTAACAGGTCTCCAAACTTGCTTCTTCAGATCAAACACGAGTATCAAATGCCCAAGAAAACGCCCAGGATCAACGTTAAACAGCATACCATCAACCACGCAAGACGATGCTTGCCAAAAACCCCTCAATTCATGCCCACCGGCCCATGTTTCTAGCGTACGTTCTCTAGGATCGTAAGCGTGACACCACGCACGTGGACTCAACGTGTAAATCCTCTGTTTCACCACAGCGTACGTCACGAAATCAATCCTCACGTTAGATGCCATCGGCCACGTCCACCTAAGCCAAACCCTTCTCTCGAGATCAAACGCTTCGACCCAATCCGCAGACGGAGTCTCGCACCCTCCCATCACGAATATCTTCCGGTCTATAATTTTTATGGTGGGTGCACTACTAATATTAAAATTAAAATATTAAATAATATGAAAATAAATATAATAAAATATTAATATTAATACATTATAAATTAATCATTGCTTGAAGTAAGGTATCATTTCTTAGTTTGTGATATTTTGAAGCAATTTTTTGGTAAATCAAAATGAGATATTCACTTAAATTATCTCACATTCATAGTCCCTTGGGAAAAAAAAAAATTAATTTCCAAACTATTATTTTTCTTTAAAAAAATTGATAGATATATGTTTTTTTCAAAAATACCAGAAATATTTTTAAAAATAAATATATGAAAATAAAAAAAATACTTTCATATAAAAAAAATTTGGACCCCTTTTCTTATTTTTAATATAAGAATAGATGTATTTTAAATAAAAAAATCGGGCCCTTATCTATTAAGGAATAGGAAGACAACGGATTGGGTCCGGGACGGTCGCACCGCTCGCCTCTCTATCTAATCCAGCCCTGCAGGTAAATTCAAAACCAATTCCAAAAGTCTACAAATTAAAAGATATGTAATTAAATAACTAAATTACTTTTTCATCGTCGATAAAAAAACAAAATTTATCTAAAGTCAAATTAGTCATTGTTTAAAACTTTAGGACTTCTGTGTAAAATTCAAATACTATTTGAATAATTACAGATCCTAGTGGAAACAAATCAAAATATTTTTAAAAAGAAATTTTGGAAATAAAAATATATTATTAAAGTTTTTTGCATGTCACGTTAATAGTTACTAGTCACTACTAGTTAGGGATTTATGATTTTAGCAAAAGAAATTGAAAACTATAATTGGGTTTTAAAAGTTTCTTTTATTTTTTGTGGGCTAAGCTATTTTTTTTTTGGAATTTAGTTTGTTTTGTTTTTCATTTGCCTTTAATCTAAATTCTAATGGGTGCACAATTATAAATTCTAATGGGTGCACATATAAAATTACATAGCATTTACATTATTTTTTAAGAAAATTATGGGTGCCTGTGCACCCCTTTCCTATCACGTGGCTTCGCCCCTGTCTCCGGCCGCCGTCGCATCCGCCGATGACGTATATCTCACGTCCGATAGCCACGACGGCGCATCCGTAAGGGACAGGAGGGAGCGAGTCGACTCTGCGCAGCCGCAAAGAAGCGTCGTTGTTGGTTCGGTAGAGAATGTGCCAGCGCGGGAGCTCGTGAGGAGGGAACCCGAGCAAGGCGTAAAGAAAGCGTTCGGGGGCGGAGAGCTGCGATCGCGTGAGGCGGAAGTTGTGGGAAACCCAAGGTGCGTTGGACTAGTGGTTTAGTGCTTGGAGTAGGTTCCATTGCATCCCTAGTTCGATTCCCATGGGGAGGGGCAGGGGCGGACCCACAGCAGAGTGGGGTGTGGCACGTGCCCCATACACTACAAGAAAACAGCGGCATACTGAGGGAAAAAATCGCCGGTATGTCGTCGGAATAACGCTATTCCGACGACATACCGACGAAAAAAGTCCTCGGAAATTCATCTTTCCTCGGAAATCCCTCGGAAATTTCCGACGGAATTCCGAGGAAATTCATTTCCTCGGAATATTCCGAGGACTTTTTTCGTCGGAAATTCCTCGGAATATTCCGAGGAATATGTCGTCGGAATATTCCGAGGGATACACTTCCTCGAAATATTTCCAAAATTCAAAAAAAAATATTATAAATTTATTTTTTTAAATTGAAATTCAAAAATATAAAATTAAAATTGAAATAGAAAACATATTTGAAATACAAAAAATAATAAAATAGTTTTTATAAATAAAAAAAATGTTTTATAAATACAAAATTAGTTTTAATAAATATAAATATTTTTATAAATATGAAATCATCTTTTTATAAATACAAAATAGTTTTTATAAATATAAAAAATAATAAAATAGTGTTTATAAATAAAAAAATGTTTTATAAATACAAAATTAGTTTTAATAAATATAAATATTTTTATAGATATGAAATCATCTTTTTATAAATACAAAATAGTATTTATAAATACAAAAAATAATAAAATAGTGTTTATAAATCAAAAAATGTTTTATAAATACAAAATTAATTTTAAAATATGAAATCATCTTTTATAAATCCAAAAAACGAATTTATATACAAAGAACGTTTTGTATATTTAAAAATAGTTTTTATAAATACAAAAATAAAATATAGTGTTTATAAATCAAAAAAAAATTTTATAAATACAAAATTAGTTTTAATAAATATAAATATTTTTATAAATATGAAATCATCTTTTATAAATCCAAAAATCGAATTTATATACAAAAACGTTTTGTAAAATCGAATTTATATAAATGTTTTGTAAATACAAAAATAATAAACAATTTATAAAAAAAATTCTAAATCAATTCAACACAACCAAATCACAATTCTAAACCTATTACACAACAAATCACAATCCTACCCAATCACCCTAACAAAAATCTATCAAAAAACTACTAAAATCATCAAATCTACTTAAAAACCTAGCAAATAGGACCTAAGAGAGTGGGATAAGGTCCTTACATGATTTGTAAAGGAATGGAAAGGATTCGCCGGAGAGATCGTCGCGAGAGAAGGTGGAGAACGCCGGAAGGAGAGAGAGATCGCCGGAGAGGAAGAAGAGAGAAATGGGGAAGAAGAGAGAAATGGGGAAGAAGATGCGGTTCGAGTTTATAAAACCTTGGGTCTGACGGATATTTTCCGTCGGAATTCCCTCAGTATTTTCAATTTCAATTTTCGCGAAATATTTGGCGGCTTGTTTGCCCGGTTAAATGAAAATATTCCGAGGAAATTCCGACGGCCACTTAAATATCCGTCGGAATTTCCTCGGAATATTTTCATTAATTCGAGGAAAAAGAATATCATGTGCATGTATTTCTATTAATTTATATTGTTCCTCGGAATTTCCTCGGAATATTCTGAGGAAATACCGAGGAACTAGTGTTTGGGGTTTCAAAACATAAATTTTTTTTGCCGTATTTCATTTCTTATACAATTGTAATGCATACCATTGAAGATTCTTTGTATAGATGAGCATAAACCATGAAATAACAAATTTCAAAACGAATTGTAAGTATTCCCTTTACCGTTCATTAAAGTGTATAAGTGTTTCTCTTATGTTGTGGGGATTTCGTTCATACAATCGGAAAAGTGTTTATTATAGGGTAATGAACAAATTTTTGACTTCATAATGAACGTAAGACACTTAATAAGGGTTATATAGGTGTTATTCAAACCGCAAAACGTTGTTTTCGGTTTAAAAACCCTATTTCCTCGGAATTTCCTCAGAATATTCCGAGGGAATTCCGAGGAAACCCTTTTCTTCCTCAGAATTTCCTCGGAATATTCCGAGGAAATTCTGAGGAACTAGTGTTTGGGGTTTCAAAATCTCGAATGTTTTTTTATAAACGGATTGATCGATGTATTTATGTCCAAAAACGCATCGATCGATCACTAAGATGGACCAAAGCGTAACAATGTGATCGATCGATGAGATTATCCCATCGATCGATCAAGGATATCAAGTGTTCCTCGGAATTTCCTCGGAATATTCCGAGGAAATTCTGAGGAACTAATGTTTGGGGTTTCAAAATCTCGAATGTTTTTTTATAAATGGATCGATCGATGTATTTATGTCCAAAAACGCATCGATCGATCACTATGATGGACCAAAGCGTAACAATGTGATCGATCGATGAGATTATCCCATCGATCGATCAAGGATATCAAGTGTTCCTCGGAATTTCCTCGGAATATTCCGAGGAAATTCTGAGGAACTAGTGTTTGGGGTTTCAAAATCTCGAATGTTTTTTTATAAACGGATCGATCGATGTATTTATGTCCAAAAACGCATCGATCGATCACTATGATGGACCAAAGCGTAACAATGTGATCGATCGATGGGTATATATCCAAAAACGCATCGATCGATCACTAGTTCGTCGGAATTTCCTCGGAATATTCCGACGGATTGATGTTTCCTCGGAATTCCGTCGGTATATTCCGAGGAAATTCCGAGGAAACCCAAAATTTGGGTTTCCTCGGAATTTCCTTGGAAATTCCTCGGGAAATTCCGAGGATTTCATTTTCCGTCGGAATGTCCGTCAGAATACCGATGTTTTCTTGTAGTGATACTACAATTATAACTTTTTTGTACGCCTGTATCTCAGATCGTTGTCATTAGTTCCTTTGGTTATTAGACTCACAGTAGTGCCCCACGCTTCACGAGTTCGAACCATTGCTGCTCTTTTTTTTTTTTTTTTGTGATTAGGCTAAAGATAAATAATGTAGTGTTTTAGTTTGACACAAATCTCAAGACCGAAACCAGAGATAAAGCTGATGTTAACACAATAATTTTTCTCTATACGTTTTGTTTTATTTTACTCACTTTTCATAAATATATATTCTTTTTTATTGTGTTGCTAAATTTTTTCATGAGTGATTTTCTTTTCTTTAGTATATAATTTTTCTGAAGTAAAAAAAATGCACTTTATTTTGTTATTTATTTGTATTAATTCGTATTTATTAATTAAATTAAAATAAAAACTATATTGAATAAGTGTTTATAATGAAGAGCAATTTAGGTGTAAAACATAGGAAGATAGCGAAATTAGGAGAATAGGAAAGAGAGGAAACTTGTCACGCTTAAGTCAGTAACAAAGACGAAACTAACCCTCTAATTTGGCCAATCAACTTCTGGAGTTTAGGTTTACTAGGGTTGTGTCTGACAGGAGAGACTTAGTTTGATTTAGTACTGTAGTTTAAAGATTTGGTTACGATTTTGGAATTTTACATTGGTATCTGATCAGCTATTGTTTTCTGCAGGCTTCATCTCTCTCCACAAAATCTCTGACGCATACTGCGCATCCTGAAACAAATCCAAGAAAAGATTTGCCTCCTATACATACAAAAAATTGTATTACGGAAATACTCAATATTATATCTCTTATATCTTTCTAAAATCTGTGGGCGTCTATATAACGCAGTTGCCCGGTTTCTTCGTTTGCAGAAGACGCAGTCGAAAAACATGTAGACTGGAAAAGCTTATGAAACATAGTCGAGAAATGAGATTGAAGCTTTTCCGGGACAAGTATGGAAATGTATACAAAACAAATATGTTTGTGAATATTGGTTGAATGGTTAACATTTTTAAATGAAGTTTACTATAAAAGTTGGCCGGTTAATATTAATGGTTGGATGGTAAAGAAGTTTTGAAGCCGTAAACAAAAACATTTAGACTGGAAATGTATACAAAACAAATATGTTTGTGAACATCGGTTGAATGGTCAACATTTTTAAATGAAGTCTACTATAAAAGTTGGCCGGTTAATATTAAAGGTTGGATGGTAAAGAAGTTTCGAAGCCGTAAACAAAAACACTTAGACTAGAAATGTATACAAAACAAATACGTTTGTGAATATCGGTCGAATAGTTAACATTTTTAAATGAAGTCTACTCTAAAAATTGACCGGTTAATATTAATGGTCGGATGGTAAAGAAGTTTCGAAGCCGTAAACAAAAACATTTAGACTGAAAAAAAGTTATGATAGCCAGCTAATATAATTGAGTTATGTGTACTAAATATCATACATATCTAATGTACAAGACTAATTGATATAATATTATTTACACGGCTAAATATATGTTCTCAAAGTTGTGTTCCCTGGATCCAACTCCAACACCTTCTCAGCCAAATTATCATCATCATCATTACCAAAATTTTCTTTCATCTTCTTCTTCCTAAGATATAAAAGACTCAAAGTCGTAGTCCCTGGATCCAAGTTGCATAGTAAGAAGCCTGATGTCTTCTTGGTCTCACTTGATAGTTTTTGATGATGATCCATAAATTGGCCAGTAAGCGAGTTGTCTTCAAGAAGGCTCTCTTTTGTCAGCTAGTCTTGGTACGAAGCTGTGGTTGTCATCAACAGAAACTGTTCTATGATGTTTTGTTTCTATTCCTATCAGTAACATCCAAAAGAGAATTGCAACAGAGAAAAAAACTTCATCAATTTTCAAGAACAAATCGTTTCTATGTGAGAAAGAAAAATATTCTTGCAAAGGAAAGATGAAAGAGAAAGAAAACTATTGATTTTGAGATCTTTCCGTATCCAAATATTAGATTTTGCAGATATATAGCGGTTTAGTGGATCATTGTGAAGTAGGGGTAGCAGGGTAATAGCTCATTTGGGAACAGTGGTCCTTTAATCGTAGTTGGGCATTTCGCTAAATAGACATAAGTCTTTTGGTAGGAGTCCTAATATCTCTATAATGAAACTATATGTGTAATATATATTTTTATCTTAATATTACTCCAAATAAATACTTAGTATTATAAAATGTTTATCTTTTTATTTGATTTAAATATTTGCTTAAATAAGATGTAAAAATTAAATTATAATATAATTTATTTTTTAAATTAAATTATTATATAATTTATTTTTTTAATTTTATCTAACATTTTTTGAAAATAACATAGTATTTATATATTGTGCCCCATGTTAATTTATTTTCTAGATCCGCCCCTGGAGAGGGGTGCTTTACGCCATGTGATCAGGTATCAGCGCCGGCCAGCCCCGGGCCTGGGTGGGATTAAGGCCGAAGGCCCGAACCCATCCTGGTCTACAAAAAAAAAAAAAAAAAAAAAAAAAAAAATTGTGGGAAGCGATGAGGCGGCGGAAGTGGGAGGAGACGAGGGCTATCGCAGGGTATTCGTATCTCGAGAAGCTTGCGACGATGCATTCGGTGACGTCTAGGGGTATTGATTCCAAAGAACACCTTCGAGTCGTCGTCGTTATAATTCTTGTTTCTCCTCCGGGGAGTTCTTGCGGTGATTTCTTGTCGCCGTTATCGTCGTCGGTGATTTCGGAGATTACAACCATTGCCGCCGCTTTGTGAAGTCAAAAGATCAGGTTCCAGCAAAATTTGATCTGTTGAAAGGACTCGTGCTAGTTAATTAGTTATAAGATGAAACCATGCAGAACGTTCTTTACTGGAAAAAAAAAGAGCCAATCATTAAAAACTCTAAATTTTGACCCACATTTTGAAATCCCGAAAATTAAAATAATTTTTTTAAGTAAATTATAATTTTATAATCTCCGAAATCACCAATGACGATTTTAAAGCTTTACTAGACCTTGATCCGCACAACCGCGCATATATTTATTTTATTTTTTTTAGTTTTTCGTTTATAATAAATGATGTATTTTCAATAGTTAGTCATATAACATTGAGTAATTTAGTGTGTGAACGTGTGTTACAATCTTGTATTACCGATATTTAGTATCAAATAAATAAATTAAAAATATATATGAAGAGAGTTATGTATTTACATAAAATATAGAAAACAATTTTTTGAAGTTAAAATCTGAAGAAAGAGAGAAGTATGAGTTAGTATGGTTTAAAAAATTGATATATGATTCAACAATAATTTTTTGAAGAACATTTTATTTACGCAACTTCTATAAATTTGTAAAATAGAAAATTGTTTAGATTTTGGTATATTAAATAATCGATATAAATGATGATTGATCCGCAAGTTAAGGGGCCAAAAATATTATGCTAACCAATATTTATATATTGTTGACATAACTAATATGAATATTGTATTTTTTGGTAAAATTTGAAATTTAATATAATATAAATATTGTTATCAAAAATAATAAGTAAGCAAATATTGTTGGATTTAAAAGATTTGGTTGACGTATATTTTGGTAATTCCAAATCTGCTGGTTAGTGGAAAAAGATGAGGATTAAAAACAGTTCTTTAAAAAATAGTTGTTTATTTTGAAAGATATTTTTTTATTATATTTTGAAATTTATATTATTAAAAGATGAGGATCTAAAAAAGACATATATTGATAATCATTAAATCAAACTAATATTGATTGCAAGCAGCTGTGGTGTTAAACTTTTGTTTGTACTAAATGTGAAGATGAGGGTCTAAAAAGATGTATATTTTTAAGGATTGTATAAATTATAATGGGCTATTTGTAAATATGACTCAAAACTTGTGCCATTATTTTTTTTTAAATGAATATTTTACTCTATCATCCTCGTCTTCATCAAGTATTTGCAATATTGTCATTGTCATCAATACATCAACCACCAAGAATAATCAATTTGACGTTCTTAATTCACCTAAATTTTGATTTGATTCCTTCAATCTCATTTCTTATGAACTAAAAACAACATCTATTTCATTTTATCTTTATATTCATCCAAAAAAATCTAAGATTTTGATTCTAAAATTTCTAAGGTTCATAGAGCTATTCAAGCTCATCATTCTTGGTCATAACTAGTGGTTCGCTCTGATGGTGAAGTTTTGTGTGGTTGGAGAAGCTAAACAAATTATCTCACTAGTTGAAGCTATGAAATAAATAAAAAATTCCAGATCTCTCCGACGAGAAGACTTACACGAAAGTCTTATGGTCAACACTTATGTCACTTTTGCAATTGACTTTATGTGTGTCTTTTAGAGACGACTTTTCTAGAAGTCTTCCGGTTTTCTTTGCTTTTAAAATTTTGTCGAAAATACTAGAGAAGACTTCCCCGTAAGTCGTCTAGGATAAACATGTTAGTTTTAGATTTGACCGGATTGTGTCCGAAATTTAACTTTTCCTAGACGACTTACACGGAAGTTGTCCAACAAAATAATAAAACTTAAATATTTATTTTTTTCTAAACGACTTCCATGTAAGTCGTTTCAGGTTACTTTTATAATTAAAAAATAAAACTTAAATATTTAATTTTATCCGGACGACTTTCATGTAAGTCTTCCGATAAGTCTTCCGGTAGATGACTTACACGGAAGTCTTCCAGGATTTTATTCTGAGATTCTTGTCAAACCTTGGTTGTTATAGAAGACTTCCGTGTAAGTTTTCTTACATGGAAGTCGTCTAAAAAAATCAAATTTCTGACACATAAAAGTCAATTGCAAAACTAATCTATGCATTGACCAGAAGACTTCCATGTAAGTCTTCCAGACGACTTTCGCGTAAGTCTTCCAGACGACTTCCATGACGTTTAATAAATTTTTATTTTCTCTAAAACTATAAAACTTTTATTTTCAACTTTAGATATATATATTTTTTAACTTTCAAAAGTGTTAAGTAACTTCAAGAATATCAAGTCACATGGTTTAATGTGTCTTTTTAGATCATAAGATATAATTTTTTTACTTTTATAAAATTTTAAATTTAAATTTTCACTTAAAATTTGAATTTCCCGCTTAAATTTTAATTTTCCGCTTAAATTTTCCCATCATCTTTTGAGAAGGTAACCATCCAGCTGATCAGATTGCACTTTGTGTCACACGTGATCACCGCTACCATTCATATATTGCAGAGGAGTGGTCCTGTTTGGCTAACGGCTTTAATTCAAGAGGAAGCTTCCCATGGCCATAATGATTGACGTCTTCGATCAAGTATACTCTGATCTCAGTAGCTATCCCAGGCCTTCTGTTTACTTGGAATGTGTTTTTTTCTATTCTTGCTTTCGTGTGTTACCGTAATTTTGGGGTTGATGTCCTGTTAGTGCCTCTCAACGCCTTGTGTATAAAACTCTTGTTTCCCAGTTTCTGATTAATGAAGTTTCACACAGTGTTAAAAAAAAGTCATGGATCATACAGAAACCAAGACCACCTTCTTCTTTTTGGCAACATATATGGTCCAATACATCCCTCGTTTATGTGGATTTGAATTCCACTAAAATCGTGCAATGGCACTCGCAAAATTTTCACAGATATCCAACATTAAAAGAAGTTGGACATAACATAGGTTGGAAAAGCAAAGATAATGGAGTTTATAAGAATATATTTCCCTCCTCTTGATAGCCACTGAACAAATCATCCATTAATTATATGTTGTAATCTATTTTTGATGAATGCAAAAATCTTACATTTCGATTCACTAATATCTTTTGAAATTCTCAAGTAGAATTTTATTCCGCTTCGTTGTCATTATCCAAAAAGTTATGATCATTTGTTTTATATCACCAAACACTCAAGACACTTTCTTACAATATTTACTTATATATATTAATTATATTTGTTTATCTAATTAATATAGTATTTTAGAATAAACAATAACAGAAAGTAAAAGTGATATGAAACAACTAAATGATATTTAACTGCAAGGTTATGAACAAAACCACTATTGAAAATGTTGTTCTTAACTATTATAATATATAAAATACACAATTATATCGACAACCAATTACAAAATAAAATTGAAACCTTTTACTTTCGTGAGAAGTGACCAAACTCATACAAGAGAAAAATTCTAAACGTACAAATAATTATCAAAGGCAATTAGGTAATCATATGAAAACTTGGTTTACCAAAAATCTACTTATTTTACAGTTTTATATCATGTGTAGTTTATTACATTTTTAATATTTAGTCAACTTTGACTAATATTTTCTTGAGATTAATCAAAGCAACTGTAGTTTCATAACATGGTTATGTATTAATTGGTAATATTATTTTCATTTTATTAAAAATCTAATATCTAATAAAATTATTCTAATTTTTTATTTGCCACACACAACAACAAAAGCCAGAACTACAAGTTCCCTTTGACTGAATATTTTTGGCTCTACAAAACCCGTCACATTCTGCAGCTCCTGCAGCTCCTTGGTTACAAGGACCATAGCATTTCGTAAATTTTTGTTCTACTCCAAAATCTATTCAAATAATAATAAATAATATAATATTAAAATTATGTAGGAATGAAGACATTAGCATAACTGAAATTAAATGTCAAAGTAATCTTCTAGTACCCGGAACATTATTGACGCAGTGAACATTTGAAGTCATGAAGAAAATAGTGAAAACAAATGAGATTAATATATTTTGGAAGAGACTCATTTTGTAGGATGTTTTCCAAATTGTTTGAGTGTTCTGTTATTTTAGATTGATATTATATATATAAACTTGCATAAAGGAATTTCTTAGATAAAATCTTTCAATTAATTTTTTTAGATTATAGTCAAAATAATATAAAAGTGATTTCTTACCAAAAGTGTGGACTTTTTATTTTCTTTCATATTACCTTGTCCATATATAATTTTTATATTGAAATTTATTTTTCAAACTTAATAAATATAAATTAATTTTTTTATTATGGACTAAATATTTTTATTAACGTTAGTATATATAATTCAACAAAATATTTAATTTATTCTATTATTTACATTCAATTTTTATGAATTTTTATTTTATATTTTTTTAGATGAAAAGTAATTATGAATTATCATTTTTTTAATTCACTTTAAATTTATAAATTTTTATTAATTATTATTTTTGTAAGATTTTGATAAATAATGTACAATATATTTAGTATAATATATTCGCATGGTTATTCCAATCTTTCATAAAAATATATTATGATTTCTATAATAGCAAAACACAGATATGACAAAGTTTTACATATGTAATGTAAATATGTTCACATCTGTAAATATGTTCACATCAAGTTTTTGAAAGTAAAATCACAGATAATTATATAAAATATAAAACCAAATAAGATATCAAATATATAGTATTTGACAAAATCAAAATCTATATAACAAAAAAAACTTGCAACCTTTAATGTAATATTTTAGAGTTACATGTTTTCAAAAGATTTATACTTAGTCACAATCATCACCATTTCAAACCATTTATTTTTATCGTAATATGTTAATAATAATCTTAACAATCTATATCATTTGCAAGCCTAAATGGCCAACATTAATGGTGTTGCAAAAATAAATCCGAGATGAAATCGCGTATATTGTTTTGCAGGATCACATATTTATGTAGCAAAATCATGGATTTTAGGCTTAAAATAAAGTCTTTATGTGTAATCAAAAGATAAAAAGTAACTTTATATAGTTTCAAAAAAAAGTAACTTTATATCTAATGCGCTATTATCATGTATTAATTGTGTATATTAGGATTAGTCTCCGTAGAAACATGTTTCCGTTTAATTTATTTCCAGAGAAATTATTTTTTTCCCCGGCCTTATATTATTGATGTTTTAAGTATTTAAAAAAGAAAAAAATTAACATACATCACAACTATTCACAAATCGTAAATATTTACTAAAGCCATAACAATACATCTTTTTCTAAAATCATAATATCTCGGAATAAAATCTTGGAAGACTTCCGTGGAAGTCGTTCGGATAAAAGAAAATATTTAAATTTTATTTTTTAATTGCAAAAGTAACTTGAAATGACTTACATGTAAGTCGTCTAGAAAAATTCAAATTTTTGACACATAAAAGTCAATTGCAAAACTAACCTATGCATTGACCAGAAGATTTCTGTGTATGTCAACGTTTAATAAACTTTCATTTTCTCTAAAACTAGAAAACTTGTATTTCCAACTTTAAATATATATTTTTAAATTTTCAAAAGTGTTAAGTAACTTCAAGAATATCATGTCACATTGTTTAATGTGTCATTTTAGATCATAAGATATACTTTTTTTAACTTTTCTGAAATTTGAAATTCAATTTTCACTTAAAATTTAAATTTTCCGCTTAAATTTTCCCCTTATATTTAAATTTCCCGTTTGAAATTTAAGTCTTCCGAGAAGTCTCCTGAGAAGAACTCTTCGGGAAGACATCCCAAAAAACTCCCGGAAGACTTCTCAGAAAACTTCTAGTGAAACTTTTATATGTTTGAACTAATATAATGTTTGATCTTTTATGAATTTGACTAAGTCTGTTTTGACCAGTTTTCTCATTAGTTGTAATAAATTTGTCTAATTTTTTTGTGTTATTGTGTTTGCTATTAAAGTTGTATCAATAATTTCAATAATTTCAAGTACTTTTGGTAAGATAATAATGTAACATAAACATATTTACCAAAATACTTCATTAATATATTTTCAAATTTACAAAAAAATTTACAACTAAAAGAGTACACATATAAATTTCAAAACAGATCATAAACAAAACTATTATAGATCATTTATCTATAAACACAGACTGGAAGTCTTTTAGTGCATTAAATGTTAGAAGACTTTCGAGAAGACTTCCCTTGAAGTCTTCCAAATCTGTCTCAGATCTGAAAAACATTCATATGATCCAAAAGCATTCAAATAGCTTCAAAATATAGAAAAAACTTCAAAAATAAGGTAAGAGTTTAAAACAAGCAAAAGAGTTTTCAAAAGGTAAAAGATCTAAGCAACAAGATGTTACCAAATGAAAAAGAAAAATATGATTTATCGATCTTCTTTTAAATAAGTGGAAAATGAGAACCATGTAATGAAAAACCTACAAAATAATATGAATTAGTGAGAATGACATGAGACAAAAAAATGATAAATTGATATAAAGTTTGGTATTTTCAAAAATGATAAATTATGAAAAAAATGTAAGATCATTAAGCAACCAGAGGTTACCAAATGAAGAAAAATCAGACATATAAACTTACCAAAATACTCAGATATGTAATGAAAGAGGAGACATGGAAGAAGATTCAGCGAGAAGTCTTCTAGTGCATTAAATGTTAGAAAACTTTCGAGAACACTTCCGTGGAAGTCTTCTAAGTCTCTCTGAGATCTAAAAATCAAAAACATTCAAATAGCTTCAAAACATATAAAAACTTCAAAAATAAGGTATGAGCTTAAAACAACCAAAAGAATTTTTAAAAAGTAAGAGCTTAAGCAACAAGAGGTTACCAAATGATAAAAATATGATTTATAGATCTATCTTCAAAGGAGTGGAAGATGAGAACCATGTAATAAAAAACCTACAAAAAAAACAAATCAGTGAGAAGACATGAAATAACAATAAATTGATATAAATTTTGTTGTTTTTAAGTCCAAAGAGATAAAAGAGAGGTTGGAGAGTTTTAGAATAAGAAACATTGTATTTTTGTTGCAACCATTTGAGAAAAAAAGAAATAATGTGTAAATTTTCTTTATAAAGGGAGACAAAAAATCCAATAAAGTTAATTTTTTCGATTCAGAAGACTTTCAAGTAAGTCTTCTAATAGAAGACTTCCTAAAAGACTTACTTGAAAGTCTTCTAGAATTTTACTATTTGCCCAGAAGACTTTAATATTTTTAGCGGGAAACTAAAATATTTTAGCAGGAAAATAAAATATTTTTAGGAGGACATTAAAATACTTTTAGCGGGAGTTAGAAGACTTTCAGGGAAGTTTTCTAACCGATAAAATACTAATCGCCAGAAAACTTTTGGAAGTCGTTTAGACCCTACACATAAACCCTAAAGTCAAATAACTAGGTAAATATAAACAAACACTTCATTAAACTTAAAAAGTGTTTAATATACAAAAACTAAACACATACAAGTCAATATTTAATTTTCAAAAAAAAATTAAGCTTTCTAAAAACTAACCCTATGAATATAAACAATACTACAACATATGTTACCAAACCTTAAACCAAAGAATATTATGACTCATTTATTTCATTCATCTATGTTGAAAACAATTCATTATTATTATATTTTAATTTATATTACTTACAACTGTTTATAATTACATGATTTCAATTTTTCTCCGATCAAAATATTTTCTACAAAATTTATAAATTATTTTTAAGATCTAATATATGAGAAAACTTTCTTGGAAGTCGTCCCAAAAACTTACAGAACCTCGGAAGACTTACAAAATCTCAGAAGATTTTACGGAGTTATATTGGTAAAAATGAATTCTGAAATTTTATTTGGTCATAAGGAGCTGGTTGTAATTTCACTAGTATTTTGGGTTACTTTTGCATTTGATTCAAGTTTGGGATGTTTTTGGAATTAAAATCAAACTTTGACTCATATTTGGCAATTTTCCCAATTATAATTTCAAATATTTCATTGATTGATCGGCAAGGTATGACATTGGTAAATCGTTGTTTATCATGATAATTAAGCTGGCGTGTACTGATAGTCAAAGTATGAAGGAAATATTTTATACAGCAATTGTTAAGTTGTTTATCCTTAAACTTGAAATATGGATATGTCTGGTTTCTATGAAGTTAACGAAAGCCTAATATATAAGTATGAACATTGACTTGATGATGTATACCGTGATTTGTTTTGTATAGAAATGTCAGAGATAATCGATTGTTAAGCAATGGAAGTAACCATTAAAGAGAAAGCATATAGGAGGGTGATGTCGATTGTTTTGGTTTAGCAAGTGTAAATTTAATTTTGGATAAATCAAATTATTAATCCCTTAAAGATGAAGAATCCATAAATATAGTCTTAGTTGTTAATACATCAATGGCATGACAGTGTAAATATATTAAAAAATTAAGAAGTAATCTGATTTTGTACTTCTTTTTTAATAGATTACTAGATTTTTTAACCGCGCTACGCGCGGATAAGATATTATATGTATTTCACAATTCTAAAAAATAATATATAATATTGTATTATATTATTTAAAGAATATAAAATAAGACTACATAACATAAATATATTTTTTATTTTTTCTTTGTGAAAATCATTATGTTGTTTGATTGTTGTACTTAATTCACATATTTGCATAGATATTTGTGATAGATGAATAACTATATTTTTATTATCAGTAAATAATATATATTTATTATATAATATAAGAAAATTGAAATTATTTACTTTTTAACAAACTTGTCTCATGTTGGGGACTCGGTTATAGACATATCATATTCGAATGATACATTTTTACACTTATCAATCTTCTTAACAATTAAGAAACAAATCTAATCTTCTTAACAATTAAGAAACAAATCTGAATATCAAAACAATATCTCATACGATCTCTTTGTGGAATAACTGCTCTGAAGAAATTGAATTTATGCATCAAAAAAGACTGAAAATGGATGTGCATATGTGTTATCTAAGTCAGTTTTAAAAAAAAAACTATTTATAGTTCATATATCATTTATGTCCATCCTATTTTTTTGTCCATCATTTCTTAAACATCTTGAAATAAGTAATGCTAATTAATAATAAACTTTTTGCTCACAAAATAAAAATCAAATTTGTTTAATTATCGCTTAATTTGTCTAACTGATATATGTATTTCTCAATTCTAAAAAAATAATGTATAATATTGTATTACATTATTTAAAGAATATAAAATATGACTACATAACATAAATATACTTTTTAAATTTTCTTTATGAAAATCATTATGTTGTTTGATTGTTGTACTTGATTCACATATTTGCATAGATATTTGTGATAGAAGAATAACTATATTTTTATTATCAGTAAATAATATATATTGATTATATAATATAAGAAAAATAAAATTATTTACTTTTTAAAAAACTTGTTTCATGTTGGGGACTCGGTTATAGACATATCATATTCGAAGGAGACATTTTTACAGTTATCAATCATCTTAACATTGAAAAAACAAATCTAGATATCAAAACAATATCTCATATGATCTACTTGTGGAATAACTACTCTGAAGAAATTGAATTTAGGCATCAAAAAGGACTGGAAATGGATATGCAGATATTTTATCTAAGTCTGCTTCACAAAGTACTATTCATAGTTCATATATCATTAATGTCCATCCTATTTTTTTGTCCACCATTTCTTAAACATCTTGAAATAACTGATGCTAATTAATAATAAATTTTTGCTGGAAAAAAATCAAATTTGTCTTATTATCACTTAAATATTTTATTAATATGGTCTAAGAAGCTTTTAAGTGATATCATAGTTTAATTTATTAGTTTTTTTGTTACTTTTTAGAGGTTTTTGTATTTAAGATTTTTTTTCATATTAAACTTCTATTTCTTTCACAGAATTGATATATATATATATCATAAAAATTACCATCAAATCAGTTTTACTTATTTATTATTTTGTTTGAACGAAAATACACTTTTTAAATAATTTAATTTAAAATATAATTATATATTAATTTGCTGTATTTTAACAATTTCATTGATTTAATTAATTTGCTTTGGTGGATAACTTAAAAAGTTTTCATATGAATCTGGGAAAGCAAGCTTATGTTGTTATATTATATTTATTTTGTGTATATAGAATCTATATATAATGTTAGTTTAATAAAGAAAGAACATTATTTTTTTTGTAACTTCAAAAAGATACATTATTACAATTTGAAATGAATCAAAATTGAATAAAATGGTAATTAAATATTTGTAAATCTAATTGTTTAGTTGGATTCTCATGAAAAAAAAATCGATTGGTTAAACAAATGTTTTAAAAAAAATTGTGGTATTTTTTTGTCTATAAATTATAAATTTATTGAATTAATATATTTAATTATTGCATCCTTAAATAATATTTTATTAAGACATTAGAAAAATATGTTTTGAGTTGTTTTGTCAAATTGTACAAAAATCTATGCTTTTTCATATTTGTAACTTCAAAAAGATACATTATGACAATTTGAAATTAATCAAAATTGAATAAAATGGTAATTAAATATTTGTAAATCTAATTATTTTTTTTATCTTGTTTAGTTGGATTCTCATGAAAAAAATCGATAGGTTAAACAAATGTTTCAAAATTTGTTGTGTTATTGTTTTGTCTATAAATTACAAAATTTATTGAATTAATATATTTAATTATTACACCCTTAAATAATATTTTATTAAGACATTAGAGAAGTATATTTTAATTGTTTCCTATGCTTTTTCATATTTGTCACGAAAATTTATATGTTAAACTTACTTTTACAAAATTCTTAACTTTGTCACGAAAACAAAAATCTATGCTTTTTCATATTTGTCAACGTTCTCACACTTTCTAAGAATATATTAGCTTAGTCACTTACTTATTTTTTTTTTACAAAACAAAGTATCGGAGTCTTGAAAGTTGAATTTATATTATTGTAAATGTACATAAGAGTTTGTGATTATATACTTAGTGGTTCTTGTATATGTGTCCAAGAATGTTTCAATGGCTTAGTGGTAACTGTCCTATATATATATCATACTAACCCGGGTTCGATTCTCACCTTCGCATTGTTTTTTTTATTTTTTACGAAAAGTAAATGAGATGACATGGCAATTTCGGGTTCTCTGATTGGTTGATTTTTCTATCCTATGTGGACACCCTCTCCAAGGCTTATATCCCCCTTTTAGTATAGTATAGATTGTACTCCTTTTTTAATAGATTATATATATACATATATCATTGCGTTTAAACTATGTTTTATCATGTGTAGTAAATTTATGGACCCTGAGGAGAATTTTTACGTGCACTATACGATTTTTAAATTTAAATATCACTACAAGAAAACATAAGATTAACGACAGCGGTATTCCTCGTGAGTTCGTCGTAAAAGCGGGTTCACGAGTAATTAACGAGGAAAAATGTTTCGTCATTACTCGTTCGTCGTAACGCATAATTCCTCGCCAATTCATCGTAACATAGCGAGAAATACATTTCGTCGTAAAGATGAAGTAAACATTTCGTCGTAAAGACCACGTAAGTATTCCACGTAAGAAGGTCGCTATATTTCTTCGTAAAGAACTCGAAAATATACCTCGTAAATTACACGTAAATAGCTCGAAAATGTTTCCTCGTAAAGTTCACGTAAATAACTCGAAAGAGTTTCCTCGTAAAAAAAATCGTTACTCTACCACCTCATTTCCTCGTAAATAGGTCGTAAATTAGCTACGAATTTACTTTGTTTTATTTTACAGAATTAAAAAAATTATTAAAAAATAATAAAAATTATTTAATTTATTATTAAAATTATAATTAAAAAAATTATAATTCATTATGAAAATATTTTATATGTAAATAAGTTTTGAATTTATAATACAACAACCGAAAAAAAAGAACTAAGAAGGGCCGCTCATCGCCCGATAGAAATCATCAGTCCTCCTCGCTACATCCGCCTCAGCATGTGTGTCGTCGGATGGTGACTCGCCTGTAACGGGATTTTGTTGTCGCATGTTCCGCAACAATGTCTCCCATTCCGGATTTGTGGCCGCTATAACGTCCAAAAAGCCCTCGACTCCACCCACACGAGATGTGAACGCAGCTCGCGTCGAGGCCAACTCAGTACGCAGCTGAGTGGACTCTCTACGCAGCTGAGTGACTTCATCTTCATGTCTCTGACCATAAGACGATGTTTCTCTCGGAACATCGTTGACGAAACCAATCCCCAATGTACGTCCCTTTTTCTTATGGACAACCTTAAAAACAAAAAATAAAATATGGTTAGTAAAAATTTAAAGTTAAATATAAATGAATAATAAAAAAATTAAAATTTTAAAAAATTTATCTCCTCGTAAATCCTATTCACTTCAGTTCTGGATAAGGTGACGGGTAATCCGTCGGTGGACTGCTGAGTAAGCTGGATCTGGCGGTCGTCAACCTTAGCAAACAAGTCGTTGTAGATTTGCCGGAACTTGCAATCTAGAAATTAGTCCGCCTTGTTTTTGTGGGTCCTCTCTTAAAGTTCCAAAAGAGACGGTAGTTGTCCCGGCTCTTTGGCCTAAAAAACATTTAAGAAAGTTATATAGAATATATATATATTTATATTAAAAAGTTAATTAAATAAAATATTTAATTACCATTTCCATAAGGGCCCCGACGTGGAGTTTTTGGCCCGTAGAGTGAAGCATCGGTCCGTGGCCGTGCTCATCTACCGTGTTACGGGAGGCAGAGTAAGACTGGAGAATTCTAATGGACTGAGGATCCCGCTAATAATGGATGAGGCCATCCCACACATATGTGGTGAGCTCAGCGGGTTTGCCACGCTCATACCCCTTCACGATCCAGTCACCCTTTCAATTGGAGATCGTGTCCAACAAGCAAACTTTCACCTTCGCGTAAAACACTTTCCTCACCGTCTCAGTGATGCCCATGGACCAATGATATTTTTTCTGAAAAAAAATAAATTAATAATTCACTACAAGAAAACAGCGGTATTCTGACGGACATTCCGACGGAAAATGAAATCCTCGGAATATACCGAGGAATTTCCGAGGAAATTCCGAGGAAACACAAAATTGGGTTTCCTCGGAATTTCCTCGAAATATACCGACGGAATTCCGAGGAAATATCAATCCGTCAGAATATTCCGAAGAAATTCCGAGGAAATATTATAGCCGTTGGAGAGCCGTTGGGGGATTTTACAAAATACCGAGGAAATTCCGACGAACTAGCCTTTTCCGTCGGAATTCCATCGGAATTTCCTCGGTCTGTCGGCAGGATTTAAACAATAAATACAAGCACTCCTCTTCCTCTTCATTCACTCCATATCTTCATCCTCCCTCTTACTCTATTTACACACGAATTTGATTCATAAAAAATATGTCTTCTTCAAATTATTTTCGTTCTTTGATCGATCGACCTCATTTGGATCCGAACACGAGATTGCTTACGGAAGAATACCAACGAGGTATAACCGAATTCATGGGGTTAGTTCACCGAGAACCGGAAGCAAAAACAGGTATGTTAAGATGTCCTTGCTCTAATTGTAAAAATAGAAAGGTTATTAAAGAGTGGGATGTTTGGACTCATCTATATTTGAGTGGGTTTACACGAAGTTACAAAATTTGGTATCATCATGGGGAAACTGATTATGAACATGGTAGTACTAGCGAACCTCAGCCAGCGGTTAGATTAGAAGAACCAATTAGAACGGATGTAGATTATGGTGTAGGTACTGAGCAGATGGTAAATGATCATTTTAGAGGGGAAGATTTACCCAATGCACAAGCTAGGAGATTTTATGATATGTTGGATGCTGGAAAGCAACCATTGTACGAAGGTTGCAGAGATGGTCATTCAGCTTTATCATCTGCTACAAGATTGATGGGCATTAAAACAGACTATAATTTGGCTGAAGACTGTGTGGATGCGATTGCTGATTTTGTAAAAGGTATTCTACCCGAGGATAATGTAGCTCCTGGTTCATACTACGAGGTTCAGAAACTCGTAGCTGGTCTTGGTTTATCGTATCAGGTAATAGATATATGCAGCGACAACTGCATGATTTATTGGAGGGCGAATGAACAGAGGGTTACATGCAAATTTTGTGGAAAGCCTCGTTATAAAAAACGAGTGGAAGAGTTCCAGTGCCATATAAAAGGATGTGGTATTTACCTTTGACGGAAAGGTTGCAGAGGTTGTATCTGTCTGAACGCACAGCGCAACCAATGAGATGGCATGCGGAGCACTCAACAGATGGTGAGATCAGACATCCTTCAGATGCAAAAGCGTGGAAGCATTTCCAATCAAAGTATCCCGACTTTGCGTATGAGAGAAGAAATGTCTACCTTGGATTATGTACTGATGGTTTCAGTCCGTTTGCAAGAGTGGAAGACAGTATTCTCTATGGCCCGTCATTCTTACACCATACAACCTACCCCCAAACTTGTGCTTGCGACGAGAGTTTTTGTTTCTCTCGATTCTCGTTCCCGGACCAGAGCATCCTAAGAGATCACTTGATGTGTTTCTTCAGCCACTAATATATGAGTTGCAACAACTATGGGCTCAAGGTGCTGAAACATACGATGTTTCGTGTAAAGAAAACTTTCAAATGCGGGCAGTACTAATGTGGACAATAAGTGATTTTCCAGCATATGGTATGTTGTCTGGATGGACAACGCATGGAAGGCTATCATGTCCATATTGTCAAGATAACACTGATGCTTTCCAACTAAAACACGGAAGGAAAACGTGTTGGTTTGACTGTCACAGGAGATTCCTACCACCTGATCATCCATATCGTAGGAGTAGGAATTTGTTTACGAAGAACAAGAGGGTGTTTGACAGTCCACCTCCGGAAATTTGTGGGAAAGATTTGAAGATACAACTAAGAGATTTTGGTGCAGAAAGGACGCCAGACGTCGGTGGACATGAGCGTTTTCCGGTAGATGCTGTTGGAGAACTACATAACTGGCACAAAAAAAGTATTTTCTGGGATCTGCCATACTGGGAGGATCATCTGCTAAGGCATAATTTAGATGTCATGCATATTGAGAAGAACTTTTTTGACAATCTCATGAACACGATCCTTAATGTTCAAGGTAAAACAAAGGATAATTTGAAGTCAAGACTGGATTTAGTCGATATATGTGCTCGTTCAGAACTTCATGTTGATGAGAATGGTAGGGCTCCTTTTCCCATATACCGACTTGATGCAGAGGGAAAAGATGCGTTCTTTGATTGGATTTCAAACGATGTGGAATTTCCAGACGGTTACGCATCAAATTTGCGTAACTGTATCGACAGAAAGGAAGGAAAGTTTACTGGCTTGAAAAGCCACGATTGCCATGTAATGATGCAGCGCCTCCTTCCGTTCGCCTTCAAGGAACTATTAGCACGAAATGTTCATGAAGCAATTGCAGGGATAAGTGGTTTCTTCCGCGATTTATGCACGAGATCAGTGACTCTTGAAGGTATTGAAAATTTGAAAACTAACATAGCCGTGATTCAGTGCAACCTTGAGAAGATATTTCCTCCCTCATTTTTTGATGTTATGGAGCATCTTGTTATTCACCTGGCAAGAGAATTGGAACTTGGTGGTCCTGTGCAGTATAGATGGATGTATCTGTATGAGCGGTATATGTTCCATTTGAAGAAGATGGTGAAAAATTTAAGTAGGGTGGAAGGTTCTATAGTCGCACAGATGATCAATGAAGAAACTTCAAACTTTGCCGAGTACTACTTTCCAGCAGAAGTTCAGACCAAAAACAGAAGACCTGCTCGGCATGATGATAGAGGCGAACGGGCAACATATCATGTTACGGTTCCAGACATTTTCACAGACGTTGGACGACTTAGCGGAAAACCAAAGGACCGTCGACTTACTGAGCAGGAGCGCAGTCATTTGCAAACATATTTGCTCACCAACTGCGAAGACGTTCTTCAATATGAGAGGTAAATAAATGAGCTTACAAATTTTTATTTTAACAAGTTGAAATTTAAATCTTAATTAATTACATTATTGTCATCATATACAGGATTTTCATGGCAGAAAAGCGGTTCGAGTATAGATACGCCACAGAGGACGAACTAGAAGAAATGAAGCAGAGAGAATTTACTGGATGGATGTTTACTTATGTGAGTGCTTTAAACAAATTAAAATATATTTTATCACATATTTATACTAATTCACATTTATTGATATAACATATATATATGTGCTATTAATAGGTGTCTGCTGGTTTGGCCAGAGGTGAAACATTTGACGATTGGATACGTGAGATGGTCGTTGGACCAAACTTTGTTGTGAAGTCATATCCGAGATTTTGTACTCGAGGATATGCATTCACAACTCAGAAGAGGAGACGTTCGAGTACGACTTATGATGCTGGCGTTTGTTCTGCATCAGGAGATGATGTATACTACGGACACATACATGAGATTTTGGAAATCAAGTATTTGGGCATGGTTGGATTGCGCTGTACTGTTTTCTATTGTGATTGGCACGACAACACTCCAGATCGAGGTGTGAGAACAGATGCATTTGGTGTTACATCAGTAAATTCGAGGCGAAAGCTGCAATATTATGATCCTTTCATTCTTGCTTCTCAGGCCGATCAGGTAATTAAATGTTAATTATTCAGAATGATTCATCATCATGTGTATTAATTTATAATTTTTCTAAATGTTACAGGTTTGTTATATCAAGTACCCCCGGGTAAGGAACAGAGATGATCCATGGGTTACTGTTACAAGACTCAACCCGAGAGGCCGAGTTCAGGGAAGTTCTGAGCTGGAAGACCCACTACAACCAAGCACATCCGGCAACTTAAGTGCAGCAGAAGATTTAGCTGGAGTTGGCCTTGTAGTCGATTTAACCGACTTCGGAGAGGAAGCCGTCGTTCACGTAGAGGATGAACCAGTGATTGGAGAGTTTCACCAAGATCCAGATTCAGATTCATCTGGTGATGATGACTCGGAAACAGACTACCATTGATTTTTTTTTTTTTTTTTTAAAGAAATACCGAGGAAATTCCGAGGAACACTTGATATAACCTCTTTCCTCGGATATTAGTTATTTGGTTTATCTAGCAAGGCAACGCTGAATACGAATTAAAACTACTCAAAACACAACCAAATAAAACGAAGAAACCATGTAAAAGAAATACGAACTCATAATTAAGAAAAAAAATAAAAAAATAAAAAAAACTAAGTTCAAAATTAACAGAAAATAAGACCATAAAACGTTAGAATAGAAAAGAAAATAAAATAGAGCGGTCGGAAATCAAATGGAAATACTGGCCGGTGATAGCTCCTACTCCTCGTCTCCTGCTCCAGATGTTCCTGCATCTTTGGGTCTCTTAGACCTCTTTCTTACCCTGTGTGTACCACTCGAACCCGAACCAGAGCTGGATGGAGAGTTGTCCCGATGAACTACATCATCCTTTTGGCAACGACACGGCCTGATACGTGAAATGGCAGCCCAAATCTTGTGTAGCATGTCGTTGTTTGTCTTTATGCTCTGATCTCTCCAATGTTATTGCTGCCGCGAAGTGGCGTTCGGTGGAAGCTCTTGCAGCTTGTACTGGCTAGAGTCTGATGGGAGTAGCTGATGGGGTTGTGAATCATCTGGAATGGCTTGTGCAGCCTCATCTTCTCCTTCTTCATCAACCACGGCCTTGCCTTTGGTCTGATATTTTGGCGTGAAGAAGGATGGCTTGTCTACTAGTGCGGTAGCAGGGGGTTGGAACTCAACTGCAGCCTCTGAAAGTAGAGCAGTCAGCCCGATCTGAGGCAGGTGGCAGTAGAGTGTTTTCTTCGCTCGGTCCTGGAATACGTAGACGTAAGGACCATCCCGATCGATCCTCGAGTGGGGACCAGCTATGAACTCCTTACTTACTAGAGAAATGACATCCAGGTAGTTCCAAGCAATGTTGTTCGATCTGTCCAGTGCTACCTGATGGTTCTCGCAGTCTACACCCACATGTGTAAGGATCCGAGTAATCACTGCACCAAATCCACATGCACTGCTCTTGGATTTGGTTACTTTCCCCTTGTATCCTGCTAAGTTTGCGGCCAGCACCGCTCCCATGTTGAAGGCAGTAGCAGGTGGGAATGTAGAGTTTCAAATGCCGGTAGCAAATGCCTCACACCTTGGTACAGGAGGCACAACTCCCATTGCGTGACTGATGCGGCTGTGGTTGTCCCGTATAGCAATGAGCCAATGAGGCGTGTGGCATATCTCAGTACTGGGCTCCGGATAAGTGACTCCTTTGCCTGAGAAGATCTATAAACCCCTGTGCCAATCGTTTCCCAGAAGTTCAACAGCTCTGAAGTCCAATAAAGACCAGATGTCCTCTCCCCTGCACTCAATCCAAATAGTCCGCAGAGGTCTGTGAAAGATACCTCAAAGTATACTTTCTGCACTACGAATGCCAGAAAACCTTCCTGATGGCTATCATCGGGATGGCTGACGTATGCGGATGCTATGAACTGGCGTACCAACTCCGGATAAGTGGGTTCGTTGAGGTTGCATAGTTGGCCTAGACCCATGTTCTGGAACAGCCCTTCAATGTCTGATTTGATTCCCAATATTGTCATCGTCTCAGGACATGCTAGTTGTGTAGCCGGAACGGCTACCTTCTTCATGTTGTTGTAGTGGGTGGTATCAGACTTATCCCACTTCTTTGGCCTTTGCTTCTCTCGCTGAGACGAACCCTCTTCTTGTGTGTTCTTCTTTGCTGATGTTTTCGTGCGCTTCATTCTCTACAAAATAGAATCATTGCTCTCAACATGGTTATAATCAATTAAGAACTCAAATCAACATGAAAATGAAAGGCGAAATCGAGTTGTGATAAAAAAAACAAATTGAAAAAAATTCTCAATCCCTAAATCATCTCAAATCATGTTCCAAACTCGTTGATCACAGACAATTGTGTTCTATTCCATGTTTAAACATCTGTTTCATGCATATTTGATCAAGGAATCAACACTGAAATAAGAAATTCACAAAACCCAAAAAATTGCTCAAGAACACGATTTCAGAATGTGGAGATTCGCGGAGTATACCTGTCTTAGGGTGAAAACGAGTGTAGGAATCAGGTAGAGCTTGAAAAATCAAGGGGAATAGAGCCCAAAATTTTTCAAATCGGATGATTACAGAGAGAGAAAAGGGGGGGCGAATTATAGGGAAATCGGAGGGGATAAGAGTTCTGAGGTTTTGATCCAAAAAGTTCGGGTTTTGCCTTATAATTCTGTTTCCCGCACACGCATCGATCGATGTGTTTTTGTACAAACACGGATCAATCGATGCGTTTAAAAAAACTTACACGATTTTCCGAGGACATTCCGAGTAACGTTTGAGATTCTCGATCGATCGATGGGATAGTCAAATCGATCGATCACATTGTTATGCTTTGGTCCATCTCAGTGATCGATCGATGCGTTTTTGGATATATATACATCGATCGATCCGTTTATAAAAAAACGTACGAGATTTTCCGAGGACATTCCGAGGAAAGTTTGAGATTCTCGATCGATCGATGGGATAGTCAAATCGATCGATCACATTGTTACGCTTTGGTCCATCTTAGTGATCGATCGATGCGTTTTTGGATATATATACATCGATCGATCCGTTTATAAAAAACCGTACGAGATTTTCCAGGACATTCCAAGGAACGCTTGAGATTCTCGATCGATCGATGGGATAATCTAATCGATCGATCACATTGTTACGCTTTGGTCCATCTTAGTGATCGATCGATACGTTTTTGGATATTTATACATCGATCGATCCGTTTATAAAAAAAAATTGACGTATTGAAACCCCAAACTCCTCGGAATTTCCTCGGAATATTCCGACGGAATTCCGAGGAAGAAGAGGGTTTCCTCGGAATTCCCTCGGAATAATCCGAGGAAATTCCGAGAAAATAGGGTTTTTAAACCGAAAACAACGTTTTGCGGTTTGAATAACACCTATATAACCCTTATTAAGTGTCTTACGTTCATTATGAAGTCAAAAATCTGTTCCTTACCGTATAATTAACAATTTTCCGATTGTATGAACGAAATCCCGAAAACATAAGAGAAACACTTATACCTTTTAATGAACGGTAAAAGGAATACTTTCAAATAGTTTTGAAATTTGTTATTTTATGGTTTATGCTCATCTATACAAAGAATCCTCAATGGTATTCATTACAATTGTATAAGAAATGAAATACGGCAAAAAAAATTGATGTTTTGAAACCCCAAACACTAGTTCCTCGGTATTTCTCGGAATATTCCGAGGAAATTCCGACGGATATTTTACTATCCGTCGGAATTTCCTCGGAATATTTTCATTTTACCGGGCAAATATTTCGCGAAAATTGAAATTAGAATTCCGACGGATAATGTCCGTCGGACCCTAGGTTTTATAACCACGAGCCCCTTCTTCTTCCCCATTTCTCTCTTCTTCCTCTGCGCGACTCCTCTCTTCTCTCCGGCGATTTTCCCCTGAAATCCGACGATATCTCCGGCGATCTCCCCCTTCTCTTACACAAATCATGTAAGGACCCTATCCCACTCTCTTAGGTTCTATTTGTTAGGTTTTTGTGTAGTTTTGATAGATTTTTGTTAGGGTGATTGGTTAGGATTGTGATTTGGTTGTATAATAGGTTTAGAATTGTGATTTGGTTGAATAATTTGTTTTGTTGAATTGATTTAGAATTTTTTTTATAATTTTTTTATTTTTTTTGTATTTATAAAATCGACTTTTGTATATAAAATCGATTTTTTATTTTACAAAACGATTTTTCTATATAAATTCATTTTTTTGGATTTTACAAAATCTTTTTTGTATATAAATTCGATTTTTTGGACTTTACAAAACATTTTTAATATCTATAAAACTTTTTTTGTGATTAAAAACTATTATTTGGGATTTAAAAATATTTTTAATATATATATATATATATATATATATTATTAAAACTACTTTTTGTAATTATTAAACTATTTTTTATTTATTAAAACTATTTTTTGTTTATTAGAACTATTTTTATATATTTATTAAATATTTTTAATATCTATAAATCTTTTTTTGTGATTAAATTATTTGGGATTTTTTTTAAAAAAAAAATTAATTTATATATTTCTGTATTTATTAAATATATTTTTTTAATTTACAGGTCTCATGATGATCAGACCCGGCCTCGACAGCGTCGTGGTCGTGGTGGTACGGGGAGCCAGTCTCGGGATTTCAGTCATTTTCAGGATTCCCCTTCGCCCCACAGCTCCAACCATACATCTCCCTCTGCTGCACCCGCTTCTGCATCCGCTCCTGCTCCTGCATCCGCTCCTGCTCCTCCGGGTCCTCCGGGAGTGATGAGTGTTGCGGAGTTGGTTCAACAGCCCGGTCGTGACCATCTTCCGTATCTCACTCCGTATCCACATGGACGGGGTCAAACATGGTAATTAAACATTTTTTTTTCTTTAAATTTGGATTCATTATTAACCGTTTGTTCTTTTTATTAGGTTCAACCGATCCGGGAACGGGATCAGCGCATGGATCAACCGTATGATGTACTCGGCCCTCGACAGGGGACATCCGACTTTCACTCACTTCCCTACCGACAAGCAGGTTCTGTGGTTTCGTCAGTTTGCGGTAAGTATTCTAATTTTTTACATATATTTTTAATCTTTAATATAAATTTTCTACTAATTGTGTTTTTTTTCAGCAAGAGTTCAACTGGAATTCCGATGAGACGCTCTTTATCTATCACCACTTCGTCCATAAAGTTATGGACAACTATGGGAAGCAGATCCACGAGTGGAAGAAGAAGTGGGAAATCAATAAGGTTCGATTTAATTTATTAAACAATTTTTTAATTTATTAAACTATTTTTTAATTTATTAAACTATTTTTTTTTTTATTAAAAAGTCTCAAAGTCGATGAACGACACGGTCTGGAAGGAGTTGTGTGCGCATTGGGATAAGGAAGAGACGAAAGAAACTTCTTCCACCAACTCCACCAACCGCAGGAGCGACCGTAAAGGGAAGGGCATCTACAAGCATAACTTGGGTGCTCAATCTATTGCCACTCTCGGAGATCGCATGGTAAGTTCAACCGCTTTTTCTTCAATTATTTGAGTTTCAGAATTTTAATTTATTGTGCATTTCTTCTAATTTCTAATGTTTTTTTAATTTATGTTTTTTTTCAAGGCGGAAGAAAATGATGGCGAGCCGGTTGATGATCTCGCCCTAATGAGGAGGGCGTATACCAACAAGAAGACCGGCCAGATTGATGACGGTCTTGTGAGGGACGTGGTCGACCTGGTCCAAACTCAGGTGGTAGACGAAGTGTCTCAGCTTCAAACCAATGATGACGCTTCGACGGCTTCGACCAACTTGTCCTGGTTTCGAATCAACGAAATCGTTAAATCCGTAAGTTCTTTTTTTTTAAGTTCAATTCATTTATTTCTTGGTTTAAATTTGTAAATTTGGCTATTTTCTATTCAGTCGGTTCCAAAGAAGAAGGGACATTTGGTCGGTTTGGGTCGTCGCACCCGGTCGGTTCCTCCTTCTTCTGCACCATCGCCCTTTGTTGATCCAGAAGTACGTACGGCTCAGTTGAAGGACAAGGATGATCGCATATCTTTGTTGGAGACCCAGATGGCGGCTCAACAGGCGGGCTATGAGGCACAGAGGAGGCTGAACCAGCAAATGATGGAGATGATGCAGAGGATGTACCCGAACGATGTGTTCCCGGACGTGCCAGACCCGTAGTTTTGTTTTTTCCAATGGAATGTTTTATTTTTATTTGTGAAACTTTGAATATTAATTAATATGATTTCAATTTTAATTTTAATTTTATATTTTCGAATTTAAATTTCAAAAATTTTATTTTTTTAAAAAAATTAATATTTTTTACATTCAGAGGAAATTAATTATATTTTTTACTCGATCGATCGATGGGTTTTTGGACATAAATCCATCGATCGATCTGTTAAAAAAAAAACGTTCGGAATATACCGAGGGACATCTTCCTCGGAATATACCGAGGGACACATTTCCTCGGAATATACCGAGGGACTGGTTCCTCGGAATATACCGAGGGACATGTTCCTCGGTATATACCGAGGGACATGTTCCTCGGAATATTCCGAGAAAGATTTCCCTCGGTATATTCCGAGGAAGATTTCCCTCGGTATATTCCGATCGATCGATGGATATATGTCCAAAAACGCATTGATCGATGAGCTTCCGAGGAAATATCCCGACGAAGTTCTCTCTCGGTATATTCCGAGGAGATTTCCGACAAACTAGTGATCCTCGGAATTTCCTCGGAAATTTGTTTCCTCGGAATTCCGTCGGAAAATTCCGAGGGATCTCCGAGGAAAGAAGAAATTCCGAGGAATTATTTCCGAGGACTTGTTTCGTCGGTATATCGTCGGAATAACGTTATTCCGACGAAATTCCGACGATTTTTTCCCTCAGTATCCTTGCTGTTTTCTTGTAGTGATTAGTTAAAAAAAGAAATATAAATCATGAAAAAATTAAAATATATATAATTAATTAATCAATAGTAACTTACATCAAAAAATTACGAGGACTTATTTTCCTCGTTAAATTTTCTCGCTAAAATTTGTGTTTTCTTGTAGTGTATTTAGTTGAAAAATAAATTATTAAATATTTTGTTTTAGTTTTATTATATTAATAAATATTTAATATGTTTATCTTAATTTATTGAATAAAAACTGAAAATCTCAGGATTTTGAGTTTGTAAATAGTTAACTCTAATACAAACTACAAAGATTTATTTATAGTCATATTAGATTTTAATACGTATTATAACGTATGATCATAATATTATATTTTTTAAAAGTAGTCATTGCAAATTAAATCTATACTTGAATTTGACTCGCGCGTCAACGTGGATACTTATTTTCACTTATATATATTTTTTAATTTTTTACTATATTTTAAAATATTTATAACCACAATAATTAAATAGTTTATATGCTGAATATTGACTTGTACGTCATATTAAAACTTGGAAAAATATTGATTAATTGATATGTCTAAATAATATTTGCTTTAACATGAAATTGGTTCCCAAATGTAATAGAAAGTAAATATTAGACTGTCGACAAAAAAAAAATATTGGACTATAAACATTAAATATTGTTCTACAAATCACTTAAAATATTTAAATCTTAATAAATATAAATTTTACGATTGAAAATAATTAATAGTAACTGAAATAGCTAAATATATATTGTAGAAATTTTTGCAATATATATATATATATATATATATATATATATGTATGTATGTATATATATATATATTTTAAGGATATATTAAAAGAGGAATATTTGGTTATAAACATTCCATATTGTTCTAAAAAAATTCCAAAATATTTAAATCTTAGCACATATAAACTTTATTGTTGAAAATATTTAATGATAACCGTAATGGTTAAACATATATTTTAGAAATATTCAAATTACATATATTTTAGGCATTACAAACTAAATTTGTGGGATTATATGGTAAATTAAAAATATTACACAAAATTGAAAAAAATCTTTTTTAAACTTTAAAATTCCTAAATTATCTAAATCATTTTAGGGAATATGTTAAACACGAAAATTTAGCTAAACTTGATTTAGAAAATGATTTAGTTAAATTAGGAAAATACATTCATAGCTCAAATATGGGGTTATTTAATACTTTAGTGGTATTTTGTTGTAAATAAGTGGTAAGTCTTTGGGTAAATCTATATTTGTACTTTTCTTTTAATAAGATAGATTGCATTGATTTAAAATATTTATATTTTATGAAATTACATGTTAATAATTATATATATATATATATATAATATTTTTGGTTTTAGTGTTTTATATTTATATTAAAAATCTATCTAAATGTGATTATATAGTATCTAAATATAATTATATAATAAATACGATAATCGGATTTGATCAAAAAAAAAAAAAACGATAATCGGTTCTTGTTTGGTCGTTGATGCTGAGAAAGCTAACATTGATTTGGATTTTGTTCTTATTTTTATTTATAAAATCATCTTCACTGTTGCTACCAGAATAAGCACTGACTTGCATATATAATTAAATAAACTCTGAAACTTAAAGTTTTGCAACTCTGATTTTATCATTTACTTGGAAACTCTTCAAAGTCTTTACTCTTTAAGTCATCCTCTTATCTTCTACTTTCATCTCCTGGTTATAGAACCTTGGACTCTCCCTCCATCCCTTCCCACATATATGATATAACTGAATGTATGTATCTTGCGTACACATCTCTTCTTATTCGCATTTGAATTTGGAATCTCAGGTCGTTCTCGACATCGTTGACTTTCTTGGTCGAGTTGTCATAGGGTGATCCTTTCTTTGTTGGAAAAGAAGACAACTATGGAGGTCTAGTGGTGAACTTGATGGAAATGGAACACACTGCTCAGGAATTTGAGTCAAAGCTTAACCTTTCACTTACGGCATGGAAGGTTCAGGTATTATAGAGCATTTCCAGTAAGGATTTTATCCATTGGAGGTGCTAAAGCCAACTCCAACGGTAGGTTTTGATGGATTTCTAACCAATTAAAAAAAACAGCCTTTCTGTGGTCGGGACGTGAATTGACCGTCTGTGTGCAGCCTTTCTGTCGTCGGGTCCTGAATTGAATACGAAAAAGCAAAGGTTAGCTGGAAAGATTTCTGTAGGCCAAAAGAAGAGGGAGGTATGGGTCTGCGGTCTCTTGAGGAAGCAAATCAAGTTTCTAGTCTAAAGATAGTGTGGCGTATCCTTTCATCTAAAAATTCCCTTTGGGTTAAATGGGTGAACTGTTACTTGATTCGCGAGAGCTCTTTCTGGACAGTAAAAGACAGTAACTCCCTTGGCTCTTAGATGTGGAAGAAACTGTTAAAATGCAGAGAAGTTGCAGCGGGGTTTTCAAAAGTGACAGTTCATAATGGTTTGTAGACGTCCTTATGGTTTGATGACTGGTCAGAGCTAGGTTGTCTCATAGAAAAAACTGGAGCAGGTGGTCCTTTGAGCATGGGCATTCGTTTCCATGATACAGTTGCCTCGGTGCTCCAAAAGCACAGGCGAAGAAGACACTGTTTTGAAACCTATAACATCATTGAACATGAGATAGATAAGCTCAGAAATAGAGGTTTATATAATGAGGAGGATATCAGACTATGGAAGTGTGGGGGAAAACGGTTTATTCATGCCCGAACTAGGGGTCGCTGAGAAAATACATACCCTAACTTTTACTATATGGCAAAACATATCACTAATCAAAAATTTGAAATCCATGCTTGAACTAAAAGTCGATTTAAAAAATACATATCTCAACTCCTATTGCATGCCAAAACATACGTTAACTAATCAAAATTTTGAAATTTATGTATAATCCCAATATATACTATTATTTGCGAAATAATTTTTCGCAACGAAGATTTCACGTTAAAAATTAGAGTGACTAAAGTCTATTTTCACGACAGAAAACATGAAAAATCATGAAAAAGTGGGTCCTACTCTAAATAGAAAAATTGACTTCATGGATGAATTATCCTCGACACTACTTAAGACTTAATATAACTTAGAAATTTTAAATTATTTGATATTTGACAATGACGATATAAACACAAATTTGTTTATATCACTATTGTCAAATATCAAATAATTTAATATTTTGAAGTTATAATAATAGTAAATAGTGTTGAAAATTATTAATTTAAGATGTATAAAATAATTTTATAATAGATTAATGTATTAAAATTTATAAATTAGTTTTAAAGGCTTATAAATCAATCTAAAACAATAAATGATAATAAATAATTTAATAATATTTAATGACTTTTAGTGAAAAAATCCCTCAACTATTTTTGAATCGTGAAAAAAAACCCTCAACAAAGTTTTCAACATTATAAACCCTCAACTTATAAACCGTTAACATATGTCATCCTCCGTCACGGTTTTTTAGACGGAGGGTAACATATGTCAATGAAATTAAAGTTGAGGGTTTATTTCACAGGATTTTTAGTTGAGGGTTTTTTTCGATTCATTTTTAATTGAGGAGTTTAATTACTAAAAATCATTTTTATATAGATTCTATTATATAATGAAACAAAGATTATATTAAAAATCTTATATATTTTAAAAATAATTATGATGATTCTTATATATTGTGTTGTTATCTTAAAATAATATTGTACTATTATAAAAGTAAAAAAATTAAGAGAAGTGATTTTTGCAAAAATTAAGTTAAACTGACAAAATATCTTTAATGATATATGTTAGTTTATATGTTGATATTACGGCAAAATAAATCGTGAACTAAATCGAACTCTGATCATCGGGGTCCGTGTTTTCATGTCAATCTAGATATTGTAGATGGCGTGTAGGTAGGGATCGCAAAACGAACATAAAGTGCTGGGTTTGACTCTCTGAAACTCGAGATTCAGTTAGGAATTGTGCCATCGCCGGGTGCATTTGTTGCATGTGAATTCTATTGATTCTGTCAATCTAGATATTGTAGACCATTCTCATTCATCTACACCGACAAGCCAGTAAAGTTAGTTTTCTTTTCATCTCTTGACCTTAACTGATTTTGTAGCTCCTGTATTTTAAAAGACATATTTTAACATTCGATTGAAACGATAATTAATTACAAAAATCATAGATAATGGACTCAACCAAAACTAAAAAGGAGCAGCTTCCTTGGGAGTTGATTGAAGAGGTACTCTCTCATGTTCCTCCAAGATCTCTTGTTCGCTTCAGAACCGTTTGCAAACGATGGAACACTCTCTTCAACGACAAAACGTTCATCAACAACCACACCTGGACGTTTCGATTCATCCTAACAACGAAATCCAAGATTTACTCGGTAAGCATTAACCCCAAGATAGTGGTTCGTGAGTTAACATTGGATATTCCCGGTATACAACCTGAGATTAAACATTTGGTTGATTGCAATGAGTTCTTGCTATGTTGCATGGATAAAGGAGCCTCGGTTTGGAACCCGTGGTTGAACCTTAGTAGATGGATCAAAGCCGATGTTAGCGAGCCTAGTTCTCGTTTCCGAATCGATGGCATAGGTTATGATACTGATAATCATAATAATAATAATAATAATATGATAGTTAAGGAAAGACTCTACACGACCATTGGGTCTTACAGGAAGGATCATTCCCACGAGGCATGGTGGGGAATCCATGACTTTGCCTCTGAGGAGTGGAAAGACCTCGAGGTGGAACCTAGTCAGGGAGATAAAGAACCTTTCTTACTCACGAAAAGTGGTGTATCTTTGAATGGAAATTTGTATTGGGTTGCTTTTTATGACGAGAATGATCCCTTGTACCACCTACTTAACTTCAGTTTTGTGAGCAAAAGGTTCTCTGACTTATTATGTTATCTACCATGTGGGATGAATCATCCTCGCGATGCTCTTGTGCTTAGGGTCTTTAGGGGAGATCGGTTTTCCTTGTTAAAACAATGTCACGTGACAAAGAAGATTGAGATTTGGGTGACTAAGAACATGATTAGTGTTGAGGATGGTAATGATGTAGTTTGGATGAACTTCATGACTTTGTCGATTCCTAACTTTCCAGGTTTGGTACCAAACAAATATTCCTACTCTCAGCCAAGTTACTTCATCCAACACAAAAGGCTTGTCATGTGTTCTTGCGACGAAACTGGCAAGCCTTGGATTTATGTTGTGGAAGAAAACAAGTTGATAAGCAAAGTCCACATGAGTTCTGTGGTGGATCCTTGGCCTTTGCATTGTACCTATTTTCCGAGTTTGGTCCCGGTTCCTGGAGGTCGAAGGAAAGAAGCAGAATTACATGTTTGATTTTTATTACGCTAATTTGTTTTCTTGTTTGGTTGTTTGTTTTCTTGTTTGGTTGTTGATGCTGAGGAAGCTCACGTTGATTTGGATTTTGTTCTTATTTTTATTCACAAAATCATCTTTTTGAATAAATGTTAAATTTATTCTACTCAAAAAAACGTTTTTACAAAGAATGTGACTTGTGTAAATTGAAAAAACTAACAACAGTATCTTCATCTTCCTTCATAAAATCATCTTTACTGTTGCAAACAGAGTTTGCCATATTTTATATTGCCTTCTTGGATAAAACATTAGTTATGTATGAATGCGAGCAAGACCAAGTCTTTGCAAGTGCAACGGCTCTGTCGGGAAAGCAAGAACGGTCCGACTCTTCCAAATATAATTAAATAACTAGGAGTTTTCCTGCGCCATACGCAGATATCAAATATTTAAAAATGTTATATATAAATAAAATTTTCTATTTTTCTATTTTATTTTTATTAGTTTAAAAAATAAAACCATAATGTAATTGTTTTTAATTTGATTTATTCAAGTTTACTTTGACCTTTTAATTTTGTATTATTTAACTTTTGAAAAAAATAATTGAAATGTATAAAGTTACTTTATTATATTATTCTTTATTTAATTACAATTTTTAAATATGTCTATTTGTAAATATATAAATTATTTCTAATAATATATACATTAAATAAAAATAACTTATATACGTTGTTAAAATATATTTTAAACTACACTTATTTTAATAATAAAAATATGATTCATATATTGATGTAAAATTTTAATATTCGTAATTATTATTTATATATAAAAACATATTATTTTAATAGATATATTATTTTAATAGATATAGAAAAGTTATTAGGTATCATAAAATCTTACCAAAATGAATATTTACTGAGAAAAATATTTTTGATATAAAATTTATTAGTTATTACTATATTATGAAATTTTTTCAAAAATATAAATCCATATATAGAAAATCATCATTATTATATTTAAGAAATCTTACCAAAAACATAAATCTAAAAATAGTAAATTTTATATGTCATAATTAGATCTATGTCATATCATATTTCTTTTAAGACATATCATCAATTCTCGTGAAAGTTAACGTAACAATGACACGTATACAAATCATTCTCAAATAGTATGTCTGAGACTCTGATTTTATCATTTACTTGGAAACTCTTCAAAGTCTACTCAACCTGGACCCTGGCTGCATCCACTCACAGATAACTGAAGGCACGTGTCTTGCGTACACATTTCTTCTTACTCGCATCTGAATTTGGAATCTCAACTCGGTTGGGATTCCCAGGCCCCAAGTTCTCGACATCGTTGACTTTTTTGACCGAATATTCACAGGGAGATCCTTTTTTACTTGGATACTGCAGTAATGGACTGTCGGGCTCATCAGATCTTTAGTGGAAAAGAAGACAACTATGGAGGTGTAGTGGTGAACTTGATGGAAATGGAGCCCACGACTGCTCAGGATTTTGAGTCAAAGCTTGACGTTTCCCTTGCACCATGGAAGGTTCAGGTATTAGAAGACACACGGCAGACTTTAAGCTGCCTAGTGAGCTTTTCAGTCTTGTTGACTTTGGGATATGATTTGTAGGGGAAGAGAGGAATTTGGATAAAGCTATCTAGTCAGCTTTCTAGTCTTGTTGACAGTGCAATAAAGGTAACAAGATTTTGTGTTATGTTTTGTGAATGTGAATTTTTTTTGGATTGATTCTTGTTAATTTCCTTTTGGTGATTTGTTAGAGAGGGTTTACATACCACCATGCCGAGAATGAGTACGTGGTTCTTACATCTTGGATCTCAGAGTCACCTAGCACTATTCCTGCCAATGCTTCTCATCGTATTGGGATCGGTGCTTTTGTGCTGAACAAGAGCAGAGACGTAACTAAGATTATTGGTTTTATATGTCTCTTGGTCCTTCCTTTTCTTAATCTTAGTGTACTGAGAAGGGCTAAATTGCTTACAATTGTTTGGTGTTAGATATAAGAATTTAGGATACAGTTGGATGGATGAGAGCACTGGAATAATATTAGGTTTTCTGTATCAGTTTGTCTTTTAATTATTGCCGATTCTTTCCTTGGTGTACAACAAGAGCTGAAACTTACATTTGACTGAACCTGGATAAACAATTTTCCATTTGCAGGTGCTTGTGGTTCAGGAGATTGGGTGGTCGTTTCAAAGGGACAGGAGTGTGGAAGCTTCCTACTGGTAGGTGAATTTATGGGATCTTGGCTCATTTTTGTGTGTGTGTAATCTTTTCTTAGTAAGAACCTCAGTGAACTAAATTTAGTATATAGAACCAGCGTGTTAATTACAGACTAACTCTTGCAAATCCAAGACAACTTTGCCTGTTTCCATAGACTCCTATTTCTTCAACTTTGTATAGAGATATAGTCACACATTGGTTCCATTAATCAAGGATTAGTGATATCAACTACAGTTTATTAGCAATTAAACAAAACCCTTGATATATTTTATGCTTCTGCATCTTCCTCTATTATGACACCGAATATAAATCCACAGGGTGAGGATATTTGGACAGGAGCAGTTGGGGAAGTGGAAGAAGAAACTTGTGTAAGTACCTTCCTTTAAACCTAAATTTAATGTCAGGATATTTGGAGTTTTATATTGATTTTGCAATTTAATGTCAATGTTTTGGTCTACTCTTTTTTTTCAGATTAAGACAAAATTTGTGGAAGTCTTGGCTTTCAGGTAAAACAAAAAGATCTCTTCTTTTTTTTGTCAACAAGCTATTATATTAAACTAAATGCCCAGCGGGTTTAGACGGTTACAACCGCAAGTGAATTCAACGGCTAGATGAAAACGAAAGGTACAACAATAAAGGATAGATGTGTTTAAGGGGCGAAGATACCCGTAGACAAACTTCACTTGAAACCCTAAAACTGATGCTCCCAAGAACATACTAAAATCGGTACATGAACCGATGAGAGGGGACCCTAAAGATCGGGTTTGAAAATCGTTGGTGAATACCAACACTGATGAGCTCATTGAGAAGCTAGATGTGAATATGCAGTCCATTAGACAAACAAGATTAGCTATAATCTGGGAGACTAGGTGAATCTCAACTGTGCCGGAAAGCATATTGTTTGGGGAGACGGTTGATACCGTTGTCATCTCCAATTCCATAGGTATATTTGACTTTGAAACGAACCGTGAGAATGACGTCGGATAAGATTGTGGTGGGAGATCACTCGAGAGTCCTTTTGGGTCATAAAATGGGCTAGAACCCTTGTTGTTTAAAGCCCAGGCCCAGAAAGGTGGAGTGAAGCTCGCGTCTCGGCGTTGGAGGGCTGTGTCAAAATCACCGGTGAGCTCGCATCTCGGCGTTGGAGGCACAAAACGTCGTGGTGGTGGGGCGACCTCTCGTCTGAGAGTGACTTGTTCCGAAGAAGGCGTGAGCGGCTTGAAGATAAGAGTGAGGAAGCACATAAGCAGAGAACTCAATGGTGTGGTGGTGACGGCTCCGCCTTGTCGGTGTGAGAACAAGACAGCAGTGGATTTTTCGTTGGCGGAGATGAAGGGAAGCGGGAGTGATATCGACGTGGATGGGTGGAGCTGAACCCAGCGAGGATCTTTTAACCGAGAGATCCAACTCTCAGATCTGATGTTCCAAACAGAGGAACCGTCGTTGTGGAGGTTACGAAGTACGGAGGAGCAGCAGTGGCCTTCAGAGGAGCTGACGCTAGGGCCACTGGTGGTCTTCATGGCGGTGCTTGAGACCAAGCCGTTCGAGCCATCTGAAGATCCAGCGGAGACGAGCATGAACGGAAGTGCTGCGAGGACGATGAACGCGCTGACACTAGGCATGACTAGAGAGGGGCTGCTCGCTCGGAGAGGATGAGTGGTAGCGAGGAGGGGAACATGGGAGGCGGTAGTGTCTCGGATTGGAGGGGAAAAGGTGATGACGAGCGGATCTAAGGGAGCAGCGGCGTGGGAGACGACGACAGTACGAGTACAGATGTTGAAGACGACGAAGAAGAAGAGAGAATACGTTATAACACAGACGGAATTGAGGTCCCGACGCCGGTGGCCATGGGCCTCACCGGCGTCGAGATGTAAGAGCGGAGGCGACGTGGTTATGTTCTCTCTCTAGGGTGAACTCTCCTAGCTAGTGATCACAAAAAGATCTCTTCAACCCTTCTTTATTAGGTACACCTCTATGACCTGTATAATCTTATCATCTTGTTGTTGGTATCTCGCTCGCAGGGAAAGACACCAATCATTCTTTGAGAGAAAATCAAGTGTATTTTTCTTCTGTGAGCTGGAAGCAAGCAATTTTGAAATCAAGAAACAAGACTCTGAGATATTGGATGCAATTAGACTCTTGTGATTCACCTGAACCAAGGAAGGTTTTTAGTTTCTGCAGATATTGTAACGGCTAAATTCTCTTGTTTTGAGTTTCTCAGTGGATGCCAATAGAGGAATATGTCAACCAACCCTTTAACCAGAAGAAAGAGATGCTCAGGTTCATGGCTAACATCTGCCTTAAGAGGTCCCACGGGAAGGAGAACTACGCAGGTTTCTCCACTGTCCTGACTAAGAATTCAGCTGCTAAAGAAAGCTATCTTTACTGCAGCGTTGACCACGCCGACATCCTCAACGGAAAGTGTGACCAAGCCTGCACCTCTTTTTTCACAACTCTTTTCCACAAGTGTTTCTGTTTCACTTAGCCCTCTTGTCTCCTGTATGATAATAACAGCAAGTTTGCTGTGTATGCAAAGACTCTCTTCACAGTTCTGTTTCTTGGGTTAACTTCTTTGTTCTTAGATAGCCAAAATCCGAAATTTAAGATGTGATCACCCCGGTTTGCAATGTATTACAATATCCGAATTGAACTAGGAAAAAAACTGAACCGAATAAAGTAACATTTCATACTCTTATAAAACTGAAATCCGATTGGACATCCGAACATGACCAGTTTTAGGAATCCCAAAACTCGTGCCTTGCTGTGCCAAGGCCCAATTAAGGCCCAACACACTGGTTCGGGCAATGTCAGAATCATAAACAAAGGAGGGTATATTCGATTTGATTTTTAATGAAGTTTTTAAATGATTTTAAGGAATTACACAAAATAAAATGATTTTTGTTAAATAACTCTAGAATATCATCTAAAACCATAAAATTTAATTTTTTATTTTTTATTAACTAAGAAACTCCACCAAAACATTCTGAAATCACTTGAAAACTTTAAAATTTTACTGATTAAAATATTTTCTATAACACTGAATTTCAGAATAAGGTTCAATTCATGTGTGAATAACCATGGATTTGTCATTGCTACATAAATCACCTAAAACTGTCGCTTCAATACACCCACCAAAAATTGGGGTCACTTGTCGACGAGTGAATTTGAACAAAGTTTTGAGATTTATTGTCCGAATTCCTTCTCGTCTGCTCTTTCAGATTGTCCCATTTCATTTACATGTTTTCTCTGATAATCAGTGGAAGAAAGCCACTGGAGTTGCACAAATGGCGTTACTTGAGAGATTCACTCGCTTTTCTTCAAAACCCATCTGCTTTCTCCATCTCCTTCTCCTCCGCTAGTGCTGCCGCCGACGTGAGCCGTCGAAAAGGTAACAACTTTACCGTCTCTTACCTCGTCGAATCTCTAGGCTTCAACACCAAACTCGCCGAATCAATCTGGAGAAAAGTCACCACAGAGGAGGCCAAGTGTTGTAATCCAGACTCTGTTCTCACTCTTCTCAGGAGTCACGGGTTTACAGATTCTCACATCTCCACCATCATCAGAACTTATCCACGACTCCTCTCACTAGATGCTGAGTCATCGCTCGCTCCCAAGCTTCGGTTCTTAACCTCGAGAGGAGCTTCAACCTCCGAGCTCACCGAGATCCTCACCAAAGTCCCTAAGATCTTGGGAATCAAAAAGGACAAAGCTTTGAGCAGGTACTACGATTTCGTCAGAGAGATTATTATAGTTGCAGACAAGAGTTATTATTCTTTGCCGGAGGGCAGTGCGCAGGGGAACAAACTGAGGAACGTATTGGTTTTGAGAGATATGGGAGTGCCTCAGAGGCTGCTTCTCCCCTTGCTCATCTCCAATCACCACGTCTGTTGTGGGAAAGAAAAGTTTGAAGAAACTCTTAAAAAGGTCGTTGAGATGGGTTTCGAACCCGCCACGTTTAGGTTTGTTGAAGCTCTTCGCATGCTTTACCAGTTGAGCGACAAGACGATACAAGAGAAGCTAAGTTTTTATGGAAAGTTGGGGTTTTCTGAGGGAGATGTGTGGGAGATGTTCAAGAAGAATCCGAGCTTTCTACCGCTCTCGGAGAAGAACGTATTGAACTCCATCGAAGCCTATCTAGGCCTTGGGTTCACGAGAGATGAGTTTGCGGTGTTGGTCAAGTGCCATCCTCAGTGTCTGAACTATTCTGCTGAGCTGGTGAAGAGGAAGACTGAGTTTCTTGTGAAGGATATGAATTGGCCTGTGAAGTCTTTGGTTTCGAACCCTACGGTGCTTGGATACAACTTGGAGAAGAGGACTATCCCGAGGTGTAATGTAATCAAGGCTCTAATGTCGGAAGGTTTGCTAGGAAGTGAGCTTCCTTCGCTTGGCTCTGTTTTGGTGTGTACGGACCATGCGTTTTTGAAAAGGTATGTGATGAAGCATGGTGATGATAAGAAGCTTGTGGCTGAGTTGATGGCTGTTTTCACCGGAGGTCATGTTTCTTAGATTACAAAGGCTTTGTCAAGGGATGTTTTGTTTTTATAAGATGTGAAGAATGGGAAGCAGGCATTTATCTATAAATCTCTGGAATGCAATGTATACTCTAGCAATCTTTTCTAAGTCTTTGAAACAGTTCAAATGTTGGTAGACTAGAAAAGTGTAGACATGTGATGGTGTGATTAGTCAGGTAACTTACAGTATACTGGGTTAGCTGTGATTGTTTGGTTAATCTTCCGGCCGCTATTACAACCACCTCTCAACTTCTACATAGGAGAAGTCGGTTTTGATAATGCTCGAACACGAGTTAAAATAGTAGGGTGAAACAAAAGTCCGATAATCTAATTATTCATCAGGTTGGGCTGAACGGTTAGCCAAGAAGTCTAGCACGATACGCTGCGAATTCAAACCATGTTGCCGTCTGAAATCATGTTTGGTCTAGGTTGGGTTGGACATGAGCTGAAGATATCTTCAAAAACAAGCCGTATTTTAATGTCGTAGTTGGAATTTTTTCACGCTTTGAGTGTTGATATCAATATCACTTGTCCGTCAATATGTATTTGTTTCTCTTTCGAAATTATAGGATTCAAAAGTACTTTTTCAAACGACAGACTTTCTTTTTTTAAAAAATTATTCAGAAAAATAAAAGAACATCAACTAATATTGTGATTAAAATTGAATTGATCAAGCTCGACACAAAAAAGATGTCGGCAAAAGAAAATTGAGTTGATTATGTCGGGTCTAAATATGCTATTTATTAACTATTTTTTAATTTGTAGGTAAGGAAGTGATGAGGACAATTAATGCTGCTGTTGTCTCTGTTCCTTTCATCTCACTCTTGATTGAGAGGATACATGAAAAGAGAAGAGGTGTCTATCTGAAGAGGTGTATCTGTCTTCCTTTGTTATCGATCTGGTACGTGACTCACCAAGTTGGGAGTTATATGTCGTATAAAAAAACATGTCATTTGGGACTATAAAAAAGGAACTATAAAGTCGGGACAGAATAGCCTAGTGGTAAAACACTAGAGTGAACTGGATCTCAAGGCATACGGGGTCGACTCCTCCGGGATTCTAGAGAGCGCCCAGTGCCAAAAAAAAAAAAAAAAAAGGACTATAAAATTTATATTGTAAACAAAATCTTGATTGATTGTCGACTACATTCAAAAAGGAAGTCTATTTTGAGTTGTACTAGGCTCGGACCCGCGCAGTGTTATCTTAATTTATAATTTTAAGTTGCTTGTGTTTGTGTAAATCATATTATGTTATCATTTGATATATAAATAAGTGATATATTATATTATTTATGGATCAAGGATAAGATGGATCATTTGTATACATTGTTTATGAATGGTACAAATTAGTATGGTTATATAAATGATCACAATATATATATTTAAGAAAAAATATTGTTGGAAATTTAATTTAGATTTTTACAAATGAATATATATCACCATTTATTGTATATAACAAATATATTCACAATTACAGCACTCTTAAGGTTTTTTTAACCGGACTGCATACATTTTTTAATTTATTTTTATAATTCACATTTATCCTTCTCTTAATAGCAAACAAAAAAAATTCTTTTTTTGAAACAAATAATACTCTCATTTTGCTCAAAAAATAATATTCTCATAATGGACCAAATGATATTAGGCTATTTTGTCTCAGATTATCCATTTGCATATTTTAACTGCATGGCCCATTTTAAAGGTCAACTAATTAGCGCAAGAAAAAAAATCAGTTAGTGTTACGTTAAAAAAAATTTGTCATCGACCAGAAACAAAGGAAAAGTTAGGGGTTGTTTCATCCTTCACGATCCATCAGGAAATCATCTCTTGTTAAATCTTTTCACCAGTCACCAAAGGTGCTATATATACATTGTGAAATTGGTTGAAAAAGGTACGGATTCTTTTGATCTTTTGATGTTCGTGCTTAACCAATTCTCGCTTAAGATGTTAAAGCAAACAAAGCTGTTTGGATTGGATTGACGTTGTTATTATCTATGTGTCTGATGGGTTTCATATTGATAAAGAAGACCAACTGAATCAATTCACTACAAGAAAACATGGGGATTCTGATGGCCGAAGTCGTCGGAATAGACCGATTCCGACGAATTTCCGACGAACCTGTCCGTCGGTATCGTTTTGTCAGAAAAAAAATTCGTCGGAATTTCTGACAAAATTCCGACGACTTTCTGACGAATACCGAAAAATGTCATTCTGACGAACTTCCGACGATATTACGATGCGGACACACGAGACCAGAGTTCATCGGAAAAACTATGTACCGACGGAGAAGGTTCCTCGGACAATTCCGACGTAGTGGATTCCTCGGTGTATTCCGACGGACAATGGTCGTCGGAATATTCCGACGGACAATGGTCGTCGGAATATACCGACGGATATTTGTCCGTCGGAATATTTCGACGAATATAGGTTCGTCGGTAAATTCCGACGGATATTTGTCCGTCGGTATATTCGGACGACCATTGTCCGTCGGAATATACCGAATTATATAAATTTTAAAAACGAATTGATTTTGCAATTTTATATATTTTTTTATATTAATAAATTAAAAAATCAGAAATTTAAAACTAATAATATTATATAATTTAAATTCATACAAACCGAAATAGGAAAAAAACATTCAGAAAGTTTAAAATTCATACAAACCGAAATAGAAAAAAAAAACATTCCGAAAGTTTTAAAAAGCCGAAAAAAACTAAGATGAACTCGAAGACATCAAGCGATCTAGCTTCTGCATTATCTCGGTATTGAACTTCTTCTGGGATGCCAACTCAGCAAGGATAGTGGTATTCTCTGAACGGATAGTGGCATTCTCCGAAAGGATAGTGGTGTTCTGCTCCTCCAATGCCCCAATCCGTTCATCTTTGTCATGTAGCTCCTCGAGAATCATGGGATCGGCATACGAAGCTTGCGAAGAAGATGCCGGATACGAAGAAGCACGGCGGGCCAACCCAACTAAACGGCCTCCTTTCCTTTTAGGAACCGCCTACAAAAATATTTAAAGTAAGTAAATAGGGACAAGTTAGTAATCGATATTTTAAAAAAAATATATTAATAAAAAAATTACCTTTTCAACCATCTCATTTATTTGCAATAGAGACAAGTTGGTTGAAGCTCCCGTAGAGTCGCCGTCATCAGAGAGAGGCTGAGATTGAGAAACTATTTCAGCTTCCACCAAATCAACGACACCTTTGATCACGGAGTCCTGAATTTGACCCGTCGTCTTGTTAGTGTGAGCCACCTTAATGAGTTGGAGACGATCAACGGGATTACCGTCATTTGCTTCGATCTAAAAAACCGCCATTATTAGCCAAGGAATATATAAAATATTTATTTAAAAAATATAAAGATAAATAATAATAAAAAACTTACAAGTTCATCCTCCTTAGTAGACATAGAGCAAGCGCCGAGGTTGTGCACATACATACCTTTCCCGCCACGATCGCTCTTCCGGTTCTTGGAGTTCCTAGAAGACGTCTCTGCAGTTTCTTCCTTCTCCCAATGAGCTATCAACTGCTCCCACACCGTCCCGTTGATGAACCGTGGCCTCTTGTTCTTCTGCCAAACTGTCTTCCACGCGTTTATCTGCTTTGTATAAGAGTCCATGGCCTTTTCGTTGAATTTCTTACGGAATGTTTCCGTAAGATCGGAGTGCCAGTTGAACTCTTGCTACAAAACAAACACAATTTAATAAGTAAATATATTAAAAAAAATGTAAAAACTTTTAAAAAATAAAGAGTTACTATACCGCAAACTGACGAAACCACAACTCTCGTTCGTCGGAAGGGATCACACTCCACTTTGGATATCCAAAATAGAGCATGGAGTACATCATCTGGTTGATGCTCCGGCTAATGCCATTTTTCGACTTGGTGAACCTTTAAAAAAAATACAAGTTAGCAAGTTAATTAAAGAAAAAAAAACATAATGGTACAAATAAAAAAAAATACTAACCAAGTGCTATAGCCTCATCGTGGGTTGGGGTGGAGAACCAGGAGATGCTCTCGACCTGGTTGTTGAACCAATAGATGAACCGGCATGACCCCCGGATCCTGTTGAGCAGCAGCGTGAGGGGCAGCGGGAGCTGGAGCGGGAATATATGCGGGAACCGAGTCATGAGACGATCCCGATGCACAGGAACTCCTCACCGAACTACGTCGAAGACGGGCTGCGGGGCGGGGTTCATCCTCGGCCCTAAAAAAAAATTAATACATCAAACATATTTTCAAATCATTTCTATTTTTAATGTTTTCATTTATATATTTACAAAAGGTTTTATAAACGTTTTAAAAAAAACTATTAAATCTTTTATTATACATAGTTTATTACTAGAAACTTATAAAAAATAATATAAAAATTTAAAATTTTTTATTATACATGATTTTTATATATATATATATATATATGTATACACAATTATAAAAAAATTATAAATGAAGAAAAATGTTGTTAAATATTTATAATTTTTTTTAAAAAACGTTTTATTATACATAGTTTATTAGTGGAAACTTATAAAAAAAATTATAAAAAAATTTTAAAATTTTTATTATACATGATTTATATATATATATATATATGTATACAAAATTATAAAAAATTTATAAATATAGAAAAATGTTGTTAAATATTTTTTAAAAAAATTTAAAAACGTTTTATTATATATATTTCATTACTGGAAACTTGAAAAGTGTTTTAAAAAATCTAAAAAAACGTTTTAAAAAATCAAAAAATGTTTTTAAAAATCAAAAAAAAGTTTTTAAAAATCAAAAAATGTTCCAAAAAAAACTAAAACAACAATCCAAACTACAATCCTAACTTATATATCCTAAACTATCCATTCAATCCTAAAATTTTCAATCAAACAACCTAAAATCCGAGATCTAACTTCCAAAACCCTAAACAAATGATATAAAAGAAGGTTTGGGATGATTCTTACATGATTTGGGGCTTGAGGAAGAGATATGGGGGTGAGAAGAGGATTCGCCGGTGAAGAGAGGTGGAGAAGGGCTGGAATCGCCGGAGAGATGGAAAAATCGCCGGAGAGTGTTCGTTTTGAGAGAGAGAGGCCGCGGAGATAACGAAGAAGGAAGAAGGAGGGTTATTATATCTGAGGATTCCGACGGACACGGGTTCGTCGGTATTCCGTCGGTATAATTAAAATATACCAAATGCCGATTCGCGAAAATTTTCAAGCGGTTTGGTTCTCCCGGGCAAATTGAATTTCCGACGGAATGTGTCCGTCAGTATATTCTGACGGAACGTGTCCGTCAGTATTTTCCGACGGAATTCCGACGACTTAGTGTTTAGGGTGTTGATTTCAAGTTTCTAAATGCAAAATCCAAATCTTTGATAATATATATAGTATTTGCATAAAGATTTAACAATAAAAATGTTTTATAACACGATTTTACACAACAACATTTTTTGTAGTGTAAGCTTATATGAATATGATTGTATAAGTATATAATGTTAAGATGAGATGTTATGAAAACAATGATATGCATACATAAATATTTTAATGAGTTGTTATATTTGAACGGTTGTGATCTAATACTATACTGAACACTTATTATGTGTTTTTTTCATAGTTTTGGCATCTAAATTTATAGATTTTTATGATTGAAATTTTATAGAAACACCTGTCGTCGGTAATTCGTCGGAATATACCGACAACATTCCGACGAACTTGTCCAGTTCGTCGGAATGTCATCGGTATATTCCGACGAATTACCGACGACCTTTCCAAATTTCAATGAAACCCAATGTCGTCGCTATGTCGTCGGTATATTGCGAGGGATTTCCGACGGACCAAAAAAAAAAAAAAAAAAAAAAAAACTAATCAGAATCTTCTGAATCTTCATCAAACTCCCCAACCTCGACTTCTGGCTCTGAATGTACGAAAGCATCATGTCCAAACACAGTCAAATTCTCAACGAGTTGAACATTTTCCAAATCTTCAACTGCCTGGGCGTTGCTGGTAGACTCTGGTTGCAATGGTTCATCATCATCAGAAGTTTCATCCACTCTTCCTCTTGGGTTGATTTGCGTTACAGTAACCCATTGATCGTCTTTGTACGTCACCCGAGGGTAACTGATGTAGCACACCTATACATATCAATTATACAAGTATTAGTAAAATATATAATATTAATTAATTATATTGGTAAAAAATTATGAATAGATTGACATACCTGATCAGCTTGCGAACCAAGAATGAAGGGATCATAATATTGAAGTTTCCGCCGCGAATGAACTGATGTAACACCAAACGCATCAATCTTCACTCCTCTATCTGGGGTGGTGTCATACCAATCACAATAGAATACTACACAACGCAATCCAACCATTCCAGGAAATTGGATTTCCAATATTTCTTTTATGTTGCCGTAGTAGAAATCGTCACCAGAAGAAGATGAAACACCAGCATCATATGTTGTCTTAGAATGACCTTTCCTTGTGAATGCATATCCTCGCGTACAAAATTTAGGATATGATTTGACCACATAGTTTGGTCCCTGCACAAATTCGTGTATCCAATCATCGAACACAAGACCTCTGGCCAAACCATCATTCACCTATAAATTAAAAACATATATGATTGAAAAGTTAATTAGTTTATATATATTAAATTTAAACTAATCATTTGCATAGGGTAATATGATATATGACTCACATAACTACGAAGCCACGCAGCAAATCCGTTATCTCTAAGTTGTCGAAGCTCATCTTCTGTTGCATGCCTGTGAGTCATACACAACTCCGCCATATATACACTATATACAAAAATATTATCAATATGAAATAAATTTATTGAATATTAATCTAACAATAAATGAATAAATATTTTTACCTCTCATATTGTAGAACGTCTTCACAGTTGGTGAGCAAATATGTTTGCAAATGAGCGTGCTCAGTGTCCGTAAGTCTCCGCTTCGTGAATTTTCCACTAAGTCGTCCTATTTCCTTGAACATGCTTGGGACGGTAACATGATATGTTGCTCTCTCCCCTCTATCATCATGCCGAGCAGGTCTTCGGTGTTTTGTATGCACTTCTGGTGGAAAATAATTTTCAGCAAAGATTGCAGTTTCTTCATTGATCATCTGTGCCACTATAGATCCTTCCACCCTGCTTTGATTTTTGACCATCTTCTTCAGATGATGCATATAACGCTCAAAAATATACATCCATCTGTACTGCACAGGACCACCAAGTTCCAATTCTCTTGCGAGATGAATAGCAAGATGTTCCATTACATCAAAGAATGATGGAGGAAATATCTTCTCAAGGTTGCACATGATGATTGGTGCGTTTGTCTTCAAATTATTAATACTCTCTTCAGTCACTACTCTGCTGCATAAGTCGCGGAAGAAAACACTAATCCCTACATAGATAAAAGACATAATTTTCGTAATTATTAAGTTTTTATAAGCATAATTGTTAAATATAAAAATAAATTAAATTGTAAAAATATAATATACCTGCAATTGCTTCATGAACATTACGTGGCAATAATGCTGAAAAAGCAAACGGAAGGAGGAGCTGCATAATTACATGACAATCATGACTCTTCAAGCCAGTAAACTTTCCTTCGCTTCTATCAACGCAGTTCCCCAAATTTGATGCATATCCGTCAGGAAATTTCACTTTATCTGTAATCCAATCAAAGAACTCTTCTTTTCTAGCACCATTCAGCCGATAAATGGGAAAAGGGGCCGTACCGTTCTCATCAACGTGAAGTTCAGAACGATCACAAATATCGACTAAATCCAACCTTGACTTCAAATTATCCTTCGTTTTACCTTGGAAGTTAAGGACTGTGTTCATCAGATTATCGAAGAAGTTCTTCTCAATATTCATGACATCTAAATTATGCCGCAATAGATGACTCTCCCAATATGGCAGATCCCAGAAAATACTCTTTTTGTGCCAGTTATGTAGCTCTCCAACCGCATTGACTCGAATGTTTTCATGTCCACCTACATCTGGCGTCCTTTCTGCATCAAAATACCTAAACTTCTTCAACAAATATTTCCCACTAACTTCCTCAGGTGGACCATCAAACACCTGCTTGTTCTTCGTAAACGAAGTCTTACTCCTGCGGTATGGATGATCAGGTGGTAGAAATCGTCTGTGACAGTCAAACCAACACGTTTTCCTTCCGTTCTTTAGTTGGAAAGCATTTGTGTCATCTTGACAATATGGACATGATAGCTACCCATGTGTTGTCCATCCAGATAACATACCATATGCTGGAAAGTCACTTATTGTCCACATAAGTACTGCCTGCATCTGAAAGTTTTCTTTGCACGAAACATCGTATGTCTCAAAACCATGCGCCCATAGTTGTTGCAACTCATATATTAGTGGTTGAAGAAACACATCTAGTGATCTTTTAGGATGATCTGGCCCGGGGATGAGAATTGAGAGAAACAAAAACTCTCGTCGCATGCACAAGCTCGGCCGTAAGTTGTACGGTGTCACAATAACTGGCCATAGAGAATACTGTCTTCCATGCTTTCCAAATGGGCTGAAACCATCAGTAGATAATCCAAGATAAACATTTCTTCTCTCTTCCGCAAATTCTGGATATGTTGACTGGAAATGTTTCCAAGCCTTCGCATCTGAAGGATGTCTAATCTCTCCATTTGTGGAATGCTCTGCATGCCATCTCATTGCTTTTGTTGTGCGCTCACACTGATACAACCTCTTCAATCTTTCCGTCAAAGGCAAATACCACATTCTTTTGAATGGGATCGAAACTCTTCCCCTCGTCTCCTGATAACGAGGTTTCCCACAAAATTTGCATACATTCCGTGTCTCATCCGCTCTCCAGTAGATCATGCAGTTGTCAATACATACATCTATCACTTCATACGGTAGTTGAAGACCTGCAACATGTTTCTGAACCTCGTAGTATGAACACGGTGCAAGGTTATCCTCAGGTAGAATACCTTTTGACAAAATCAGTAATCGCATCCATACATTCTTCAGCCAAATTATAGTCTGTCTTAATACCCATTAATCTAGTTGCAGATGATAAGACTGAATGACCATCTCTACAATTTTGATACAAAGGTTGTTTTCCTGCATCCAACATGTCAAAAAATCTCCTAGATTCGGGATTTGGTTCTTCCCCTCTATAATGATCATGTACCATCTGCTCAGTACCTACACCATAATCTATATCCGTTCTAGATTCTTCTAACTTAATATCAGGCTGAAGTTCACTAACAGGCTGAGGTTCGCTAGTACTACCATATTCATAACCAGTTTCCCCATGAAGGTACCAAACTTTATAATTACGTGAAAACCCTTTCATATACAAATGAGTCCAAACATCAAATTCTTTTATAACCTTATTATTATTGCAAGAAGAGCAGGGACATCTTAACATACCACTTTTTGCATCCGGTTGCTGTTGAACAAGCCTCATGAATTCTCCAATCCCTTGAACGCATTCTTCCGTAAGCAAATTGGTGTTCGGATCCAAATGAGGTTTATCCATCCACGAACGATAATAAACTTCTGAAGACATGATTTTCACGGAATTGTTACGACTAAAGAGAATGAAGAGAGAATGAAGTGTGAATGAGTTGAATGAGGAGGGGTTGTATTTATAGGAAATTGCTTACGGCCCTCTGACGACTTTCCGATAGAATTCCGACGGATGTAAAGCAGACCGTCGGAATTCCGTCGGTATTGTCCAATCTCAAACGGCTATACAACGGTCATATATATTTGTCGGCAATGGTCACATGGTTCGTCGGAAATTCGTCAGAAAATACCGACGGAATTCGTCGGAAAATACCGACGGAATTCCGACGACTCTACTGTTAATCGGAATGTCGTCGGAAATTCGTCGGAATATACCGACGAACTTCCGACGACTACAACGGTTACATTTTATCGGAATGTCGTCGAAAAGTCGTCGGAAAATTCCGACGACCCTAGTTTCGTCGGAATTCCGTCGGAAATGGCCGACGGAATTCCGACGACTTCATTTTTTTGGATTTGGTCGGAAATTGGTCAGTAATCCGTCACAAATGTCCGACGACATTGGTGTCCGTCGGAACCTCCGTCGGAATTCGGCGTGTTTTCTTGTAGTGATTTACAGAAGAGGAAAACCGAAATCAAGAGTAAAGCAAAGGTTAAACTTTTTATTACTCTGTTTTGTATGAATATTTCGTTTTAGGTTATAGATTTCTTTTTTTATTGGTTTTTGATTTTGAATATATTTCAGTTCTTCTAGTTAAACTGTTAATATAATTTGATCGTCTGCTTACAGTTGTACTGAGTAATTGTTTTGGTAATATTTAGTGTGATATTTTAGTGAATCATTACTTTTGTTTCGTTTGCTCACTTTTACAGAGCTTGTATTGTTTCTCGTTGCATTAGGAACAAATTGTTTTGTGGTAGATCATAATTATCATGTTTATTCTGCTTTTACAGTTTTCTGAGTTGAAACAGTCTTATTTTAGGTTATTATCTTCAAGGAATATTTTTTGTTTCTTTGTATTGGTTTGCTTAAACAATGACATTGACTAAGACCAACTCTAATGAATGACCACCAAAACTGGTATGTTGCTTCCATGAGTGAAGCAACTTAACCTGCACACGCCAACCATCTCTATAGGGCTTCACGTTTTTGACCAAGGTGAAGCTCTTGTTTGAAGACATAGCATCTTTGACTAATGAAATACTCTTGTTTGAAGACATTTTTGTTTGGTTTAGTTGTGTAGATCTTCATGTCGATGTGCTCTCTATATATATAGGTGTAGGCAAAATGCTTAGGGTTTTCGTAACTAATAAAAATCTTTGGTATGTTGTCAAAGAATATTCAATTTTACGTGATTGTAGAAGACCATGCCACTTTTATTAGCTAGTTGTGATTATAGATAGGTTAGATATGGTTGTTAACCAAGATATAAGTATTGGTTTTTTAGTTATCTTATCATGAAGAAATCATAAAGTGGATTTCCTAAATTTATATCGACAATCTTTTTTGAAGCAGGAAAGGATGCCAAAGAATATTCCTCCTAAAAATTTGAATGAAGTTTCAGTTGTTCAAATATTTGGATGTTACTGTAAAATTTGTGGTTGTCAAACATTTGTTTTTATGAATATATTGGTATATCAGTCGACTAAACATATTTCATTTTTGTTTTGATTTTAAACAGTTGGATTGAAAAATAAACCAAGTAAACCGATGTTACAAATTAAGAGCAGTCGTCTTCTACTTATGTTGATACATACAAAGGAATAAGCTTTTGATATATGGAAAAATAATTAAAAGAACTCGAGATCATTGGGACTTAATATTATGATGATTCAATATGAGATGAAATTTATGTATGACCCGCGAGAACTAAATGATATGATATATCGTGTTCAAGAAACTTTTAAATTTGGCTTATGTTTACCAATCGAGAGATGCTTAGTTTGTGAGTAATGTTTGTAGTAAAGAATGTTAATAAATTGTTTGTATGCAAGATTAAGTGGTCAATGGTAAATATAGTTTATTATTAAGTTAAATGTAATTATATAAGAGATATGGTTCACATGTTTAATTTAGTAATTAAGATAGATATAAATGTTTTTGATATTTTAATAGATGGACCTAGTAGACTTCAAAATAGTAGATAAAAATGGTACTTCTCTTTTAATAGAGAAGATTGCCACTTTTATTAGCTAGTTGTGATTATAGATAGGTTAGATAGGGTTGTAAACCAATATATAAGTATTGGTTTTTTAGTTATCTTATCATAAAGAAATCATAAAGTGGATTTCCTAAATTTAAATCGACAATTTTTTTTGAAGCAGGAAAGGATGCTAAAGAATATTTCTGCTAAAATTTTGAATGAAGTTTCAGTTGTTCAAATATTTGGATGTTACCGTAAAATTTGTGGTTGGCAAACATTTGTTTTTATAAATATATTGGTATATCAGTCGACTAAACATATTTCATTTTTGTTTTGATTTTAAACAGTTAGATTGGAAAATAAACCAAGTAAACCGATGTTACAAATTAAGAGCAGTCGTCTTCTATCTATGCTGATACAGATAAAGGAATAAGCTTTTGATATAGGGAAAAATAATTAAAAGAACTCGAGATCATTGGGACTTAATATTATGATGACTCAATATGAGATGAAATTTATGTTATGACCCGCGAGAACTAAATGATATGATATATCATGTTCAAGAAACTTTTAAATTTGGCTTATGTTTACCAATCGAGAGATGCTTAGTTTGTGGGTAATGTTTGTAGTAAATAATGTTAATAAATCGTTTGTATGCAAGAGTAAGTGGTCAATGGTAAATATAGTTTATTATTAAGTTAAATGTAATTATATAAGAGATATGGTTCACATGTTTAATTTAGTAATTAAGATAGATATAAATGTTTTTGATATTTTAATAGATGGACCTAGTAGACTTCAAAATAGTAGATAAAAATGGTACTTCTCTTTTAATAGAGAAGATTGCCACTTTTATTAGCTAGTTGTGATTATAGATAGGTTAGATATGGTTGTTAACCAATATATAAGTATTGGTTTTTTAGTTATCTTATCATAAAGAAATCATAAAGTGGATTTCCTAAATTTAAATCGACAATTTTTTTTGAAGCAGGAAAGGATGCTAAAGAATATTTCTGCTAAAAATTTGAATGAAGTTTCAGTTGTTCAAATATTTGGATGTTACCGTAAAATTTGTGGTTGTCAAACATTTGTTTTTATGAATATATTGGTATATCAGTCGACTAAACATATTTCATTTTTGTTTTGATTTTAAACAGTTGGATTGGAAAATAAACCAAGTAAACCGATGTTAAAAATTAAGAGCAGTCGTCTTCTATCTATGCTGATACAGATAAAGGAATAAGCTTTTGATATAGGGAAAAATAATTAAAAGAACTCGAGATCATTGGGACTTAATATTATGATGACTCAATATGAGATGAAATTTATGTTATGACCCGCGAGAACTAAATGATATGATATATCATGTTCAAGAAACTTTTAAATTTGGCTTATGTTTACCAATCGAGAGATGCTTAGTTTATGGGTAATGTTTGTAGTAAATAATGTTAATAAATCGTTTGTATGCAAGAGTAAGTGGTCAATGGTAAATATAGTTTATTATTAAGTTAAATGTAATTATATAAGAGATGTGGTTCACATGTTTAATTTAGTAATTAAGATAGATATAAATGTTTTTGATATTTTAATAGATGGACCTAGTAGACTTCAAAATAGTAGATAAAAATAGTACTTCTCTTTTAATAGAGAAGATGTAATCCCTTAAATTAAGCACCAAAACTTTTTGATTAAGAAATGATCATAAATGCTAGTAATAAACGAATAATTAGTCAAATTAATCAATGCAATCCGGTTTAGTTTAAGGCAGATATAATGATTCATATTGTTTTCTATTTTTTGATCTGTTGCATATAAGACTTTCCAAAATTTTGATTTGCAAGCGAACAATTAGGGATTTTTATGATTTAATTGTGTCGATGGTTTAATATATATGAACTAATTTAATTTTAAAGGTTAGAATTAGTTTGGTTTAATATAAATGAACTAAAACCAATCGAGTATTTTTCTAAAACGATGTTTTATATTCGGTATTACCCATTGTTATTTCGTATTCTTTAATCGAACATCAAAAAAATATTAAAAACCCAATAAAACATTATAGTTTTACACCCTTGAGTTAGAACTTAGAATAGATTACCTAACTCGTAAACCAAAATAATCATGATTTATGAAAGACAAAAAAGACTCACTGAGTTTGTGGAACTTTGTTTGTTCGCTAAGGGGTTTATCATGAGTAATATGTTGTATCTTCTATATATTAATTGAGGATCTTTTAAAAAATTATAATCTGAATTTTGTAAGAATTAAAAAAAACTCCAATCCTATGTGGCAATTATATAGAGCTTAAAATTGCTGACGTGGCGTGTTTTTAAGAAGTATCGTTGGAGAATAGTCTAAAAATAATTGTCCTAGGAAAATACAAGTTTTAATTTATACGGACAGTCACGTATATTATGGTTAAAATCATGACGTTGCATACAATAGAGCGAACGACGCCGGTTCAGTTGAAGTCGTAGTCTATGGAGCTTTGGTCGTAGAAATAGGTGTTCTGCTTTGGTCGTAGAAATAGGTCCTGCTGTGTGTCTGTTCGACATTCGCCATTGTTGTGTGTCTGTTCGCAATTTAGTTCGAGTCGTAGTCTATGGAGCTTATGGTTAAAATCTGTTCGCCAATTATGTGTGTCTGTTATTTCCGATGGAGCTTATGTAAAGTGTCGTGTGGTTAAAATCTGTTCGCAATTTAGTATGTGTCTTATAGTTATTAGTAGTCCTTTTAAAGTTGGTGAACACAATTCATATTATGAGAAACACAGTTCAATGCTTTCACTATTTACATATACAAGAAATGTATATACGGGCTTTACGTGTTTGATATAAATATGTTTATGTCAATATAACTCCTTTAAAGTATTTTCATAGTGCTGGCATGGTCGCCGGTTCAGTTCAAGTCGTATTCGATGGAATCTTTTTGTAGTAGAAAGATGTGCTGCTGTTGTTCTGCTTCTCTACTAACACAACATGTCTGTTCGTCATTGCTGTTTAATTTGTATGTTTTATTCGAAGGAGCTTTTTAAAAAATGAAGATATCCCGCGCAAAGTGTATCTATATACGGTATTTATGTGTTTGATAGAAATATGTTCATGTCAATATGGCAAATTTAAAGTATGCTTATACATTGAATCGGGTCCAAATCTGATACCCTTAATCAGACCGGGTTATAATATTAAAGTTCTCAGCACCATTGATAACAAAACTAATACAGACGGTTGAAGCAATATATAATTATGATTTATTATTCAACGGTTGAAGCTTTGGTCGTATTTGAACGGGTTTATTAAATATACAATATATTTTCCTTGCTCATCAATTCAGCATCCAAAGTTTGTATCATAATTAATGTCAAGTTAGATAAGGAAGATTCATGAATGCTGTGATGTTAATATGAGAAATCAAAAGTACAACTTTCCGTATGAGAGGTAGAAAATATTAAAGGGATTATTTTGCCTTCGTAAGCAAGCGCTTATCTTAAAAATAAGTTAATTTTGTATTTAAAACACGATAACTTTGGGAGCAAGTCTTACATAGAAATTAAGTTTGCGATACATATGGAAAATACAATATGTGGATTCCGTTTCAGTTAATGTAAAAAATTTCGCCTATGTTAACCTAAAAATATTCCTATATAAACGATGCCTAGCACCAAATAAATCTTCATCCTCTTACAAACAAGTAACGTAACAAAAACCTATTCTCATGAGCAATAATGTCTATCAATGCTGTTGTCGATGTGAAATGAATCAAACTTCGATCAATTATGAACAGATAATCCAGATCTTTGTGGACAAACCAATGAGACTAACCTTATAACTTTTGATTGACGGAGCTAATACATAACTCGGTAGAGTACATAGAACCTTCGATTCATTTCGCATGCAGGTTCGAAGAAAAATTGATTGTCGTTAGTTCCGAAGCGACGAAATGGAAGACGAAGGATAGGGTATATTCCAGAAAAAAAAAGAAAAAAAAAATTTGGTTAATTGTGTATATGGAAAATGTAAGTGGATTATAACATTGGGCTTCAATGTTATCATATTACAAAATTGGGCTGATGAAATATGTTGCCTTATGATTTGGCCCAGAATTAACAATAATAGTTTTTTTACTTATCTATTATGTATTTATATTTTATTACATTAACAATTTCCATTTAATGATGTGAAAACATTTTTTAAAAATTCCAAATTCTGGTGAGTTGTCTTTTAGTTTTTTTTTTAAATCATATCTAAATCATCATAGTAGATGATCCTCGTAAAAAAATTGGAACAAAGTTATATTTCTATGACTTCAACATATTCAACAAAAATCGGCGAATGAATTTGGAATTTCAATGAAGCTCCACGATCCCAATTGCAATTAATTTCTCCCACCCCCCCCCCCCCCAATTTATAAAATATTATTTACAAAATATATTTTTTCTATTTAGATATACAACAAACCGACTAACATATCATTTTTCTTTTTCTCATAAATGTATAATTTTTTTTGTAAACTCACCCCGCGCAAGAGGCTTAAAATTACAAGAGGCTCATATGTAATAATAGCTCATGTTTTTTATTTCTGACGCAAATATCTCACTTTTGGAAACTATTATTATTTTTCAAATTACATTTTTCAACCACAATTTTTAAGAACTCAGCAAAGCAGTTTAAAATTGTGCAAAACTATAACATATCAGTTTATTAAGAAGACTATCACTATTAATTTAATTATTTCTATTTAATTTGGATATTCCGGTTTTTCGGAAAGCTCAAATTGTTTGTTTTTCAATGATATATATATCAAATGTTGTGGCATTGTGTTATATAACATGTATTATTTGTCATTATGACTTTTTGTCTTTTTAATATCTATTAACTATATTTATAACTCTTTTAATCCATTCACTTTGGGCAAAGCGCAAATCATCACCTGTAGGGGTGTCAATTCGGGCTGGCCCGGCCCGGTCCAAACCCGTTAAGCACGTAAATATTTGAGTCCGGCCCGGCCTGGTCCATAAATATTTTGGGTTTAAAATTCAAAATTCGGCTCGGTCCTTATAGGGCTATAAGGCTTTTCTGGTTTTTTTTTGCTTTTTGAAAAATAATTTGTCATTTTCATTTCCATCGATTTAATACATGTGAATTTTTTTAAAGAAAATACAGTTTCATTTTTTTGTTTTAAAATATAAAGTGAATTTAAACTTTTCTTTTTCATCACAAAAAGTTTTATTATTTCGTATGCTTTAAAAAATATTATAAACAACCAATTTTAATAAAATTTAAATAAACAAATGTAAATTAAAACTAAATATAAAAGAACAAAATTTATGATAAACATGGTTAGACGTTCATACTTTGTATTTTGAAAAAAAAACATGTTATACATAAAAAACAAAGGTAGATTTGCAAAATTTAAAATGTAACACTTTAAATGATCAAACAATAAAAATCATTAACAACTTTAATATTTGTTTTATTAGAATTTGGATAAAAATATTAAAATAATATATCAGTACTCATAATGGTTTTGATCGCAAAAATGATAACATTTAAGCTAAATTATAAAATTTTGGATTTTCGAACCGGTTCTAGCTTAAACGGGCTTAGGCCCAAAATATCCAAAACCCAAATGGGCTGGCCGGCTCTAGTTTAAACGGTCTTAGGCCCAAAATATCCAAAACCCAATTAGGCTTAGTCCGAAAGGTCTAATTTTTTAGGCTTATAAAACTAAGCCAAAATCCGGTAATTTCTAAGGCTGGGCGGATTCGGGCTACGGGCTTAGTAATCACCTGGTTTCTTAATTAGTTGTTGAGATAAATAATGGTTATAGGTTTTATTTTATCTTTTTAATGAAACAAAGTTGTGGAACCCACGTTTAAAAAAAAATATATCATAAAGAATAAAAGTTCGAGATCATGCGTTTTAGTAGTCGTTATTAGAGTATAAAAAGTTTTCATCTCGTAATGTTTCATAGTTGCATTTTGTAAATTTAATAATTCATTTCCATAATTTCATAGGTATAATCGAGTGTTATATGCGATGTTTAGACAATAGAAGAATGTTTTACGGACGAAAGAAAAATAGTTTGCGTTTAACTAATAAACCGTTTACTTTTTGAAAAAAATTGGATAAATGCACTTCAATAAGAATATAATTTGAAAAATACACCTGTTTAAGTTTTTTGAAAAATACACTTATCTATATATAAATTTATCAAATTGCTCAATCTTAATATTTATCAATTCCTATTAAACAATTTTAAAAAAAAATATTTTAAAAGAAAATTGTTAGAGATGGGAAATTATTTGTAAATCCACTGTTCAGAATTTCTTCCAACTCTTTCATATACACATCAAAGTAATCTTTGATAAGACTTCAATGCAAGCAACACCTTTTGTTTTATGTGACTTTAAACTGTTGGTATGTGTTTGTTCTTCCTCTGCATTTTTTTTTCCATTACTTCCTTTTTGAATCTTGTACTCCATCTCTATATAAACAACATAAATTAAAAATTTTGTAAGATACATGAATCAAATCATTGGCTCAAACAGATTTATTGGATTTTCATGACACGTGAAAAAAAAGAACAAACCGATGAATAATAATCAGTGCAATTCTTTTTCATATTCAAAATAAAAAAAAACACATATCCGAATACATCATATTAGCTAGAACTTACTTGGCTCCGGTAGAGAAGATGAAAATTTTGTAGAGACAAACGTGACTTGCTTTTCTTTTTTAACAATGTGACTTGTTTATATAAGTTGAAGAAAATAAAATAAAGGGAAATCTGTATAAACATCATGATAAAATCAAAACAAGTCAATTCACATGTTATCTTTGTTATTGTAAAATTTAAATGGTAAAATAACATATTTATCTCAACACATATTTATCTAATTTTAATGATATTATTTTATTAATTTCGAATTTATATATTAATTTTGAATTATATCTTGGGTAAAAAGGTCAATTCATAATTAAAGAACTGTATTTTTCAAAAATTAAAATAGAAAATGCAATTATCAAATTTCAAATCGTAAATAGGGTATTTTGCAAATTATCCCTTATTTTTAACTGGCAAAATTGTGGAAGGGGCCAGGTTAATTCGTAGAATCATTAATATAATATACCGACATTAATACAATAAAATAGTTTCAAATCCAATGAATTTATTATTTTAATAAAATCCTAGGCATAAATATAAATTGAAAAATATTTTTGTAAATATAACAGAAGGTTAAAGTTAATTAAAGACTGTTTCTTTTTAATAAAATAGAATTTTTTTTTAAGGATTTATTAAGTTACTGATGAATTGGTCAATACTAAACCTGTATATAGTATATTTTTATAATGATTTATTTTAATAGAGTAAATTTCAGCATCAACTTTGTTAAGATTTGGTAGGTGTCTAAAGTCCAGACCCCGAAAAAAAAGACAATGACAGATTGCGATGCGGAAATATTTATGTTGGTAGTAAACCCGACGGGAAAAGTGTCAATTTTGATACTAACAATTCCAGTAGTGTCAAATATGATCCGAATAATCGATCAGTGTCAAATATGATCTCAATTCAATTATAATACAAAAAATTACCTGAACTTCTTAAAACGTACACTCTAACAGAAGTTAGTTAACCGTTAACAAGATAAAATGACGTCGTTTTGAAATACGAAGAAAAGTGCTAATTTCGACCCCAACACTCTCAATCGTGCCAAATAGGATCCGAACAAATGATTAGTGTCAAAAACGACTTCAACTCAATTATAATTTAAGAAATATTACCCAAACTTTTTAAAACGCGCCTAAATCTACATTGACTCTAACAGAAGTTAGTCAACTGTTAACAAGATAAGACGACGTTGTTTTGAGATATATATTTTTTTAAAAATATGTTCATCTCGGGACTCAAACCCGTCCCGGAATATCCTTTTAAAGGGGCACACTAACAACTAGACTAAAGTAAATTTTTGAAATATTATTACAAATTGAAATTCCCCATTATATAAACTACTATTCTTCTTCATCTTATCTAATTTAAAACTTTGGTGATTACTTTATATATTTTAGTTATTGTTTAATATGTATAATATTTTGTACAACGTATCTTAGTGAAAGAAAGGTAAAAGACCTCTTAACATTTAAACAAAATATCAAAATATATAATATTAATTTTTTGAACAAAATATCAAAATATATAATATTAATTTTGAAAAATAAAAAAAATTTCCACTTAAGTTTAAAAATTAAAAATATTATATAAGAAAATTTTATAAATAAATTCAATTTTTTATGTATATTTAAGATTGTATAATAATAAATATTTTATTATTTATATTTTAGTAAGATATAATTTTATTAAAGATATGATAAATAAAAAACATGTTAATGTATTTATAGAAAAAATTGTCACCAAAATTTTAAAATGGATAAGATGAATAATAGTAGTTTATATAATTTCAAATTTGTAATAATATTTCAAAAGGTTAATTTTATCTAGTTGTTAGTGTGCTCTTTTAGAAGGGTATCACAACACGGTTTGAGTTCCGGAATTAACATATTTTTTAAAAATATATATATATATATATATATATCATAACGACGTCGTCTTATCTTGTTAACGGTTGACAAACTTCTGTTAGAGTCAATGTAGATTTATGCAGGTTTTAAGAAGTTCATGTAGTTTTTCTTAAATTATAATTAAGTTGAGGTAGGTTTTGGCACTGACCATTTGTTCGGATCCTATTTGGCACGACCGAGAGTGTTGGGATCGAAATTGACACTTTTCCTCGTATATCAAAACGACGTCATTTTATTTTGTTAACAATTGACTAACTTCTGTTAGAGTCAATGTAGATTTAAGCACATTTTAAGAAGTTTGAGTAATTTTTTAGAATTATAATTGAATTGAGTTCGTATTTGACACTAATCAATTGTTTGGATCATATTTGGCACGAACTAAATTGTTGGTGTCGAAATGGACATTTTCCCTAAATCTGACATAGCTAAAAGTAATATATACTTGCCGACAAAAAAGGTACTATACACCTTATATCTACGTATATAGTTGAAAATATCTAAGAGAATACAATTCTCCTCTTACTTTTGAAAGGAATATAATCTACCCAATAATTCAAATTATAATTGCCATAAAGAATCAATTTCGTCTATTGAAAATGTAAATCTTATCTTCGCTGCGTCACCACTACCTAATTGGACAAAATAATTCACTGATATTTTACCCATCGGGGCTATAAATAGAGACCCTTTAGATCCTATAGTTTATCATCAAAGCAACAACACCCATAAAAGAGTGATTAAATTTAATAGAAAAGAAAGAGATCAAAGATGGCAGGAATCATCAACAAGATCGGAGATGCTCTCCACATCGGAGGAGGCAACAAGGAAGATGAGCACAAGAAGGAGGAACACAAGAAACACGCCGACGAGCACAAGAGTGGTGAGCACAAGGAGGGTATCGTTGATAAGATCAAAGACAAGATCCACGGCGGAGAAGGCCACAGCAGCGGAGACCACAAACATGACGGTGAGAAGAAAAAGAAGAAGGACAAGAAGGAGAAGAAACATCATGATGATGGTCACCACAGCAGCAGCAGTGACAGCGACAGCGATTAAGGTCTGTATTTTTTTGTTCTCATGTTTATACTTTTTTTTCTAGAAACTGGAGATCTGATCACTGAAACATGTATTGTCTGAAGGATTTGAGTTTTCGTGTCCCAACCATATTATAGATCTATTATTTCTCAACTACCTTTACAGATCGTAGGTTTACTGGATATTGATTTCTTCCTTATCAAATTGTATTTGTTCCTCTCTAAAAGTACTTTCTCAAAACGACGAATTTTCATTATTTTCTTTTAAAAGTTAGAAGAACATCAACTAATATCACGATTATAATTCAGTTGATCAAGTCGGGTCTATATTAAATATGTTATTTATTGAAGTATTTCCTTTTTTTAATTTGTAGGTAAGGAGGACGTGAGGAGGACTATTAATGCTGCTGTTGTCTGTTCCTATCATCTCACTCTTGACAGAGAGGGGTAAATGAAAAGAGAAGAGTGCATCTGTCTTCCTTTGTTATCTAATTTTCTTTTAATTGTCATTTTCTTCTCTTATGTTTTATGTTCTCTTGTCAGAAAAAATAAACCTCATGTATCGTAATCTATATTAATAAAATCGAGTTTCCTAACTTTATATTTAGCTTTGAAATTTGTTTCTCAAGAAGATCAAGACCTGCCAAAATTAAAAACATAGAAAATAAAGAAAATATCATAACTTCCAGAAAAAGCACCTAAGGAAAAAGGATTTCATTTAAATAAGAGAAATTGCACTAGATAACTATGATGTGGTAAATTTTTATTGGATAGCATTTTAACGGTAAACACACCATATTCGGAATTCAACGATTTCGATTGAACATAAGAGATGAAAAAAAGAAAACCTCGATCGTTTAGCTTCAAAAATAAAGAACAATACTTAGGTTACAGGATTTGGGTTTAGAGTTTAAATTGAGGGTATAGGAATTGGGTTTAGGATTTGGGTTTAGTGTTATAAATTAAGAGTTTAAATTTAGGGTATAGAATTTGGGTTTAGGATTTGGGTTTAGGGTTTGGATTTTGGGTTTAGATTTAGGGTCTAAAGTTTGGGTTTAGGATCTAGGAATTGGATTTTGGGTTTAGGGTCTAGATTCAAGGTTTAGGACTTTAAATTTATGGTTCACTCAATCTTTTATAGTTCAGTTAATAATTTCTTCCCTTAGAATACGAGAATAAGGACTTAGGTTTGTCTAGCTTGTGAAGTACTTGCAATAAGTAGTAAAGAACGCCGTTTTTGTATCAGCTAGTTCTTCATTATGTATCTATGTATCAACAAATGGCTGTGATCTGAATTTTGAGTTATTCTTATATATGTTTTGTTTTATTGTTAGGTACCATTGCATTGTTATAGAGATCTCGGAGATGTTTTTTTCTTTGCAAATGTTTAGTCCTTTTAAATTTAGTTGGTGGCTCCGGAGGATTGCCACAACGACTGCGATTCGCCATAATGAGTCATTGACGATGGAGACATAGCGTAATAGTGTTCTCGGATGAAACAACTGGATAGAAGAATAAATACCTGGATATTTAACAAATATATCTTGAATACTACTAATTTAAAAATGAAATATGTCACAAGAATAAGTATATAGATCGACAACCATTTGTTGATTCAAACCCATTATATATATTTAATCAGATTTGTTATCGTATGTCGGTAATATTAATCAGTTAATATATAAAATTTATATCTAAAAACTCATTACTATATTATTGTAAACTTCTCCAGATTAAATTTTCTTTAGTCAATCATATATATAAATTAATATTTAAAAACTGGATACAACATTAGATATCTGCATATTTAACATTTATATTATGAATACTACAACAAAAAATATACCATGTTACTTGATTAAAAACATATATTTAAAAGAAAATTATGGATGAATCTTTTCTCCTTGTTTTGCAGGTTCTTTATATTTTTTTGTCTGTTTTCTGAATAATTGTTTGAATACTATAATCTGTAATAAAAGCATCGTTGATGCTGAAGAGAAACTTCTGATTTGCCTGCCATGCTTGTTTTCTCTAGTAGCTTTGGCTTTTTATTCATGTTTGGAATCGCGCTAGATGTTAATCGAACGGTCGGTATGGGCCTAGCGACTAGCGAGTTGTAGAAAAATCCTAGATTAATCACCGCTTATTCGGGATTTAATTTTAATGGTTATTCAATTTATTAAAAAGTTATACACTTTTCCAATTTCCACACATAATTTGTATAATCACCTAATTAACCCTTTATTATAATCCAAACAAACAATAAATGTTTCCCATTTGGGTTAACTGAGATTCTGTTTTTGGGTTTAATGCTAATTATTGTATTTGTAATTACTAGTTCATGAACCATATTTTAAAGAGTATGTATTTGGTTCATTTATTTTCGTGCTACCAAACTTTGAACATTTGCCATTTGGGTTAACTGAAGTTGTGATTTTGGGTTTAGTGCTAATTATTGTATTAATAGTTACTAGTACTTGAAGCATATGTATAAAGAGTATGTATTTGGTCCATTTATTTTCATGCTACCAAACTTTTAACCTTTGCCAAATTTCTAACCATTTTGCTAAGGGGGTTATAGTGACACGTAAATCATAATAAAGAATAGGTAGAGAACCAATTCAATTAATGATTATTATTTGGAGCATTTAGTTTAATAATAGCAAATTTAAATGTTTCTCATTTGGGTTCACTACAAGAAAACACAGTTTTAGCAAGGAAATTTAACGAGGAAAACTATTCCTCGTGAAATTACGATGACTTAACGATGAAATTGCGAGGAAATAAAGTTTCGTCGTAATGGCCTTGTAAAATACCGAGTAAAGCTTTTCCTCGTAAAATCGTCGTAAGTTAACGTGGTTTTTCCGAGAAAAATGTGTTTCGTCGCAAATTCGTCGTAATTTTAGCATGATTTTTACGAGGAAATAACTTACGAGGAAAGAACGAGAAATCCACCAACTTAACACGTTTTTTTTGCCACCAACCTAATTTTTCATCGTAAATTCCTAGCAAAATTCAACTACCAGATTCGAAAATTTTCTATATATATGGAGGTTTGAACATAATTTTAAGCACACCAACAAGAAAAAAAAAAGTGAAAAAAATGTCGGGCTTGGGAAATATTTTCGAGTTGCGGAGGTGGATGTATATGCATAGAGATGCTAACGGGAGAGTGACGAAAGAATATCTTGCTGGGTTGGAGCGTTTTATGCATCAAGCAGATTCTACACCGCTCGCCCAAGAAAGCGGTAAAATATTCTGTCCTTGTAGGAAATGTAACAATTCAAAGTTGGCAAATCGTGAAAATGTTTGGAAGCATTTAGTAAATAGAGGTTTCACGCCAAATTATTATATCTGGTTTCAACATGGAGAAGGTTATAGTTATGATCAGAATGAAGCTAGTAGTAGTAATAACAACTTTCAAGAAGAACCGGTTGATCATCAATTGCATAATGCACATAGTTACCATCAGGAGGATCAGCCGATGGTAGATTATGATAGGGTTCATGATATGGTAACTGATGCATTCGTAGCTCATGATGATGAAGATGAAGAACCTAACATAGATTCAAAAAAGTTTTATGAAATGTTAGATGCGGCAAATCAACCACTTTACAGTGGTTGTAGAGAAGGTCTCTCTAAATTGTCATTGGCTGCTAGAATGATGAATATTAAAACTGATCACAATCTACCTGAAAGTTGCATGAACGAATGGGCAGATTTATTTAAAGAGTATTTGCCGGAAGACAATGAGTCTGCTGATTCTTATTATGAGATTCAGAAACTGGTTTATAGTCTTGGGTTGCCTTCGGAGATGATAGATGTTTGCATCGACAACTGCATGATCTACTGGGGAGATGATGAGAAGTTGGAAGAATGTCGATTCTGCAAGAAACCACGATTCAAGCCGCAAGGAAGGGGACGTAATAGGGTACCGTACCAAAGGATGTGGTACCTACCAATTACAGATAGATTGAAAAGATTGTACCAATCGGAGCAGACTGCTGGAAAGATGAGGTGGCATGCCGAGCATACTCAGACGGATGGTGAGATGACTCATCCATCAGATGCAAGAGCCTGGAAACATTTTAACAAAGTACATCCGAATTTCGCTAGCAATAGCCGGAATGTGTACCTCGGATTATGCACAGATGGATTTAGTCCATTTGGAATGTCAGGGAGACAATATTCATTGTGGCCTGTCTTTCTTACGCCATACAACCTGCCACCGGAGATGTGCATGCAACGGGAGTTTTTATTCTTGACCATATTAATACCCGGTCCGAAGCATCCAAAAAGGTCACTTGATGTTTTCCTACAACCACTGATAAAAGAGTTGAAGGATTTGTGGTCAACAGGGGTGAGGACGTATGACTGCTCAACGAAGAAGAATTTTACGATGCGAGCTATGCTTTTGTGGACCATAAGTGACTTTCCTGCCTATGGGATGTTGTCTGGATGGACTACACATGGGAGATTAGCTTGTCCATATTGTAATGGAACGACAGATGCATTTCAACTGAAGAATGGTAGAAAGACAAGTTGGTTCGATTGTCACCGTCGATTTCTTCCAGTTGGCCATCCGTACCGAAGAAACAAGAATTTGTTTAGGCACAAAAAGGTTGTGAGAGACACTCCTCCTCCATATCTAACTGGAGAACAAATTGAAGCGCAAATCGACTACTACGGAGCTAACGAAACAGTTCGCTGGGGTGGTAATTGGCATGTCCCTCGTAATATGCCTGATTCTTACGGTGTTCATCACAACTGGCACAAGAAGAGTATATTTTGGGAGTTACCATATTGGAAGGATCTCCTTCTGCGCCACAACCTTGATGTGATGCATATAGAGAAGAATTTCTTTGAGAACATCATGAATACAATATTGAATGTCCCAGGGAAGACAAAAGACAACATAAAATCGAGGTTGGACTTGCCGGATATTTGCTCAAGAAGTGAGTTACATATAAAAAGCAATGGCCAAGTTCCCGTTCCAATTTTTAGATTGTCTTCAGAAAAAAAGTCGGTTTTGTTCAATTGGGTGGCATCAGAAGTGAAGTTCCCTGATGGGTATGTTTCAAATCTTTCAAGATGTGTTGAAAAGGGTCAAAAGTTCTCCGGGATGAAGAGTCATGATTGTCATGTCTTTATGCAACGACTTCTGCCATTTGCATTTGCGGAGCTACTTCCAACAAACGTACATGAAGCACTTGCAGGTAGTTTACAATAGGACAATAATATTAAATTGGTTTAGTTTACAATAATAGTATTTGACTAACAATGTGTTTAATTGTTTTTGGAATAGGCATTGGAGCATTTTTCAGGGATTTGAGCACACGCACTCTTAAAGAAGAAGTCGTAGAACAGCTTCAGGAGAACATTCCTATCTTATTGTGCAACTTGGAGAAGATATTTCCTCCAGGCTTTTTTGACGTGATGGAGCATCTAGCTATCCACCTCCCATATGAGGCATTGCTTCGTGGACCGGTACATTACGGATGGATGTATCAGTACGAGCGAGCCATGAAATATTTGAAGGGAAAAGCAAAGAACCTCGCCAAAGTTGAAGGTTCTATAATTGCTGGAAGTTTGACAGAAGAAGTTTCTCACTTCACATCGTACTACTTTGCGTCAAAAGTACGTACACGAAGAAGAGCTCCAAGAAGATATGATGATGGTGGCGTTGCGCCCACATATGCAGTTGTTGGTGTTCCAGAAATCTTTAGCCAGATTGGACGACTTGGTGGGAAATCAAAACAGGTTTGGTGGTCGAGTGAAGAAGACGCTCATAGTGCACACACCTATATTCTACTCAATTGCGAGGATCCATTGATGCGTTATTTTGAAAGGTAACTTAAATTGAGTATACATTATATAATTGAGAGAGATTAATTCATGTAAAATGTGAATTTACAGCATGTTTGTTTCACAAGTCGAAGAAACATTTCCTGGTATATCCACAAGTGACGTAGACAAAAGAAAAGATCAACACTTTGTTAAGTGGTTGAAGAATCAGGTATTAATCAAATACTTTTAAAATTTTCATACATGAATGATTTGTATTTCAACGTTCTTTTTATTTTTAAATAGGTTGATTATGACGACGATGCAGATTATCCTAAGTGGTTACACGAAGTAATTCAATCTCCACTTGTAAAGGTCACCACATCACAGATGTATTTCACACGAGGCTATACTTTTCACACATATGAGTATGGTAAACAGCGGGCAACCAGTAACTATGGAATTTGTGTGAAAGGAGAAACAGATTTCTACGGAATCTTGACGGAGATTATTGAAGTCGAATTCCCAGGGATATTGAAGCTAAAATGCGTCCTCTTCAAGTGTGAATGGTTCGACCCCGTCGTCAATAGAGGTGTTCGGTTGAACAAATTCGGTGTAGTAGATGTCAACGGTGGCCGGAGGTACAACAAATTCGAGCCCTTCATCTTAGCTTCACAAGCAGACCAAGTTAGCTTCCTTCCATACCCACGGATGAGAGAGTCGGGTATAAATTGGTTAGCCGTGATCAAAGTTACACCTCGAGGACGAATCATCGTAGGAGAAGAACCACCATTGCAAGAAGAACAAATAAATGAAGTTCATGAACCTGAACAAGAAATTGATGACATCCTTCTCATTGATCCGCATAATCACGAGTATGAAGATCTTACCGAAGATCCCACGGAGGAAGCTGTTGAAGACGAGTTTCATGTAAATGATGATGTTTCAAGTGATGACGAGAATGTCGATGAATCCGATTAATGTATTTCATATTTGTATGAGTTTGATTTATTATATATAATTAAAGATAATGGGAGTTTATTTATAAATAAGATATCGACATTAATTATAAGTAAAGGAATTGTGTTTTTATAATTTTCGGTTTGGATTAGAATGAATTGCTTGAGGTTAAAGGATAGAAGTGTTTGATATATGAAGTAGAAGATAAAGAAGATGTGGTTTGGGATTTGGGGTTTCGTTTTAGGGGTTTAGAGACAGTCGTCGTACTTTCCACGTTATCTCACGGGAATTTTACGACGATTTATAATACATTACCTCGCATATTCCACGGTAACAGTAAACGTCGTAAGAGCCTCGTTAACTTACGTGGAATAAGAGACGATTTATAATTAAAAAAGCGGACCTCGCTTATTCCACGTAAGACTAAAACGTCGTAAGAGCCTCGTTAACTTACGTGGAATGAGCGAGGTTAGCTTTTTTATTTTACTTTTCGTCGTTAATTCGTCGGTAAATATAAACCCTAAACTAAAATGAAACCCAAATCCCTAAACCCCAAATGTGCAAACCCTAAAACTCCCCATCCTACTTCATATAAACTAAAAAAAAATTAATTTTCAATTTTATATAAACTTAAAAAAAAAAGAGAAGAAAGATATTGGAAACACATATGACGAGATACGTAAGTGTAGCCCACATAAATCTACATCATTTGTATTCAAATCTTCTTCTCTTTTTTTTTATGTTTTTAAACCTTTCATATATGATTTGTAGAGTGTGTTTGATTTGTTGTGTGATATGTCAAATTCAAAATTTGTAAAATTGTTTTCCAACGTATTAAACCTTTCAAATTCAAAAAAATATATATATTGAAGTTAAAGGGTTAGAAATATATGAAGTATAAGATAAGAAATATAAGGAAGATAGGGTTTGAGGTTTGGAGATAAGAAAGATAGGGTTTGAGGTTTGGGGTTTAAAATTTTAGGGGTTAGCAAAAAAAGCCTCGCTATTTGCACGTAAAATCGATGATAAAAACAAAAATCGTCGCAAGAACGACGTTAAATAAAACACGGGCCTCTGTATATCCTCGTTAATTTGCTTGGGCCTTGCGACGAAACAAAAGACGGGCCCACGTAAAATCGATGATAAAACAAAAATCGTCGCAAGAACGACGTTAAATAAAAGACGGGCCTCTGTATATCCTCGTTAATTTGCTTGGGCCTTGCGACAAAACGAAAGACGGGCCTCTGTCTTTCCTCGTTATTTTGCGACGAATTGTCGACGAACACTAATCCTATATATAGGCGAAACCGCAGCCCTCTTCATTTCCTCTCTAATTCCTCTCTAGAGCCTCTCCATTTCCTCTCAACATGGTAACTCTCTTTCCTCTCTAAGTAGTTTAGGGAATTTAGATTAGGTGGTTAGTTTAGGGAATTTAGTTTACGAAATTAGTTTACAAAATTTAGGTTTCCTCATTTTATTAATTACGTAGTTAATACTGTTCATAATTTTTTATTTACTCTTGACTTTAATTTAGAAATTTAAATTTTGCAGACTATTCGTAGGCACCAGCGTAGTGCTCACTACTCGCAGATGTTCGGTCCACCGGGTAGTCGGTTAGACCCGTCTTCACTTCCCGGTTCTTCTTCAGCTCCTGGTTCTTCGGGTCAGCAGGAGACCGTCCCCGAGACTCAATCTTCTCAGAGAGTCTCGCCTTCTTCTACGGCATCGCCATCAGTTCCTCATGTGCCTCCTCCGGTAGCTCCTCCTCCGATGCCAGCTCCTCATGTGCCTCCTCAGATGCCCGCCCATCAGGTTCATGCTGATTTGATGGTGCCAGCGAGTTGTCCTTACTCTCAGTACACTGTTGAGGACATTCTCGGTTTGCCAGGCAGAGAAGGCTTACCGATCATAGACCCCGACCGACCTGAAGGAACTCTTTGGTATGTATGTTACATTTATTTTTTAAAATTCATTTGTGACTTTAATAAATATTTAAAACTTTGAATTTGTTTTTTTTTTCCAGGTTTGGGGTTGATAACTGCCTTGCAACAGAAGTAACCGAGACGATTAAAGGTTACTTCTCCATGGCACATCCCAACTGGAAATCCACTCCGATCTACATCAGAAGGACGTGGTTCAAGATTTACGCTGTAAGTTTTTACAATTTATTCCTGATTTATATTTTTTTAAATTTTATTTTTCTAAACTAATTATTAATGTTTTTTTTTTTGCAGCAAAAATTTAATTGGTCCATGGGGGTCACTGAGAAGGTGCGGAAAGAGTTTATCGACAAGGCGAAGAAACGTTTGTTGGACACGGTCTCCAACTGGAAGGGTGACTGGATCGTGAAGGGCTATGAGCGGGGCAAACCCTCAACCATCACCACGGACGTGTGGGATGGCCTCATCCGTTACTGGAGGGATCCTGATGCCATGAGAGTCGCCCAGTCTTGCTCCGCCTCCCGTAACTCGGTAGATGAGCATGGCCACAGGGCGATGCAACATAGTACGGGCCAAAAACCACACGCCCGCGTCCGTTTGGAAATGGTACGTAATTTAAATATTTAACTTTTTGATTTTTATATATATATATATATATATATATATAATAAAAACTTTCTTAACTATTTTTAGGCCAAGGAGTTGGGACGTTTACCGACTCTTATGGAACTTTTCGATCGGACCCACAAAAACAAGGCGGGCGCATTTGTAGATGAGAGGTCTGAGAAGATCTACAATGATGTGGCAGCTCGTATTGACGAGCGTGAGACCCAGCTGGCGCAGGAGTCCGCCGACGGATTACCCGTCGTCTTATCCACAATAGAAGTGGATAGAATTTACGAGGAGGTAAATTTTATATAAATTTTTTATTAATTCCATTTTACTTTAAAATTTAAATTTTAATATATATTTTATTGTTTTTTAAGGTCGCTCCTAAGAAAAAGGGACGTGTGTTGGGGATTGGTTCCGTCAACGATGTTCCGAGAGCGACTTCCTCTTATGGCCAGAGACGGGATGATGAAGTCTCTCAGCTGCGCGACGTGTTGGAGACGACACAACATCAGCTGTCGTCGACACAAAACGAGTTGGCCTCGACAAAATCGTCGTTCACAGCTCGTATGACTGGTCTCGAGAACTTCTTGGACGTCATAGCGGCCACAAATCCGGAATGGGAGGCCATGTTCAGGACCATGAGACAACAAAACCCCATTCCAGGCGAGACATCCGTGCAAGTCAACGAGGAAGATCTCTCGAGAAGGAGCGAGGAATTCTACGACGCGGCAATGCAGCATTAGTTTTTTTTTTTGTTATTGTATTTTAAAATTCAAAACTTATTTATATATTATATAATTTCATTTTAATTCGGCCAAAAAAAATTTTCCTATTCGATTTAATTTTAATTAAAATTTTATTAATAAATTAAATAAATATAATTTTTATTTATAAATTCAGTAAATAGAAAACAAAGTAATTTCGTCGCTAATTCCCGATGTATTAACGAGGAAAATTAACGACGAAATATCGAGGAACAATTATCGAGGATTTTACGTGGATTTAGTTACGATTCTATTACGACGAATTATTTTCGTGTTTCTTACGTTTTTATTACGACGAATTTATTTAGAGGTTTTTGCGTGTCTTTTACGACGAATCATTTACGAGTTTCTTACGAGGAAGCACAACGACCGCGTTACGTGGAAACCCCACGTGGTCTTTACGACGAAAACTTAATTCTTCTTTACGAGGAAAATATAACCTCGCTAATTAACGAGGAAATGGCGACGAATCTTCTCTTACGACAATCATATAACGACGAAACGCCTTTCATCGCCATTTCCTCGTAAGCCTTCTTTTCCGAGGAAATAACGACGATTTTGGCCGTCGTTAAATTTGTGTTTTCTTGTAGTGGTTAACCAAGGATGAGATTTTGGGGTTAGTGATAAATCAGGGTAGACATTTTTTTAACGGGTTACAGTTTCCGATTAAGTTGCCTATATTGGTGGGGGATTCTTGAGTTAAATCTTAATGAATAGTTATTTGGTAAAAATATTTTACTAATACCAAACATATATTATTTTTTATATGGATTAAATGAGATTATGATAAAATCCGGCTTTTACGAGGCATTCCCGGTGGCCTCCTGCTTGCTGGTGGATTCACCGCAATTTTGGTCCCTGATTCATCACTCCACAATATTTCTATACTTTTATGTTCCACAACTGGGGCTATGATTTCAGCGTATGCAGTCCTATACGTTTCAATTGTATACCAGTCACCAACCAATGATATCTAGTGATTTTTATGAGTTTTAAATTCATAATCTAGCTTATTATGATCACTTTATATTGCATTTAGGTATTTACGTTGCATATATTTGTTCATTTATGTGCATTAAGGTTTCGAGTGCCCAATTGGAAGTTTTGAGCGACACTGGAAAGTAATTGTTAGAAATCAGATACTTTGGGGGCAGAAACAAAAGAAGACAAGAATCCAGGACAAATGTCGCAAATTGGGAATGTTCGCTTGGGTTAAATTGCACAATCAAAAGTCCAGGGGTTGAGTCGTGAGGACATATATGCACTTTCAAGAGTTTTGGGGTCAAAGTGTGAGTAGTCGGAAGTTTAAGGGCCATATGTGCAAATGGTCTAAAAGTCACCATTGTTGATCCGACCAAGCTTCTCTTCGATCTTCAACGCCTCGGCTTAATTATGACGGTGAGGCTCGATCCCGCCGGCTACGAAGAACACAACCATGCGATGGAGCTGAGCAGGGCGATTCCAGAGCTTTCGCGGTGAATTGCGTGGAGGAGAGCTCTGACTTGGAGCCGTGACGGAGATTGACGAAGATGGAGAATCATGGAGGAGGTGCGGTGGCTTAATGGTGAACCCATTAAGAACCGCTGTTCGGAATTGATCTGATATACAAACAGTAGGAACAATATATAAGGACACTTAGTACTTGCACTTTTTTTTTAAAAAAAAGTGTCATTGTTGTTGTGAGATGAAGACCAAATGACCGGCTACTGGAATAGGTGACTTGATTCAAAGCGCTACGGAAGGTTAATAGAGTCATTTTACCCTCTACCAATCTCCTTGTTCGTAAATTATTTGATAATATGCACATTTTGCTAATTTCCATCTAAAATTTGTATACTCACGTAATTGTCCCATAAATTCAAGTTTTTCGAAAGAACTAAAAAAAGAAATGTCTAATTAGTTACTAGATCTGAATAAAATGGCTCAATCTTAAAAAAATATCTTCTTGGTGTCGTGAAACTTAGGATTTAGAACGGTAAGTTTTTGTATATTATTAATAAATAAGTGTTCTTTTTATATAGGGGTTACAACAGAGATAAATGGAAATACAATAATAGGAAAGATTACAAATTATAAACATAAACGAATTAGGAAATATGCAAGTTGTAGCCGTCTCTCTCTCCTCTCCAAGTCTCGCGCCCGCATCTCTCTCTCTAGGGTTGGGTGGTCTCTTTCTCTAAGTGTATGGGCCGGTTATGGACCGGGCCGGTTATGAACATCCACCAATTGATTTATAACACTCCCCCTTGGATGCCATAACCATACAAGGATTGTAATACGCTTAATGTTGCCTCATTAAAACCTTATAAGGAAAACCCAGTGGGACAAAACCATAATGAAGGAAAAAGAGTACAACACGTACTATTCCCCCTGATGTGAACCTCATTGCAGGTCCTTCAGCCTACGCATCCCAATCTGATGCGTGAGCTTCCTGAACGTGCAGGTAGGAAGTGCCTTGGTGAATAGGTCAGCTGAATTGTCACTAGATCGTACTTGGACGACCTGGACCTCACCGGCTTTCTGAAGCTCGTGAGTAAAGAAGAACTTAGGCAAATATGTGCTTCGTCCTATCACCTTTTATGTAACCGTCCTTGAGCTGAGCAATGCACGCAGCATTGTCCTCATACATCACGGTTGGCTTTTTGCACTCGGCCATCCCGCAGTCAGCTCGGACGTGTTGGGTCATCGACCTCAACCAAACACACTCGCGGCTGGCCTCATGTATGGCCAAGATTTCCGAGTGATTAGATGAAGTGGCCGCGATGGTTTCTTTCATGGAACGCCATGATATGGCCGTACCTCCATGTGTAAAGACATATCATGTCTGTGATCGAGTTTGATGTGGATCTGATAAATAACCAGCATCAGCAAAGCCAACTAAACCATCTTTGTTATGGTTAGTATAATATAGACCCAAGTCTTTCGTTCCTTGCAGGTAACGAAGAACATGTTTGATCCCATTCTAATGCCTCTGGGTCGGACAGGAGCTAAACCTAGATAGTAGGTTCACAGCAAAGCTTATATCAGGCCGTGTGTGAGTTGCCAAGTACATTAAAGCTCCTATGGCACTGAGATATGGCATTTCAGGACCTAGGTCATCTTCATCGTCCATCTTGGGACGGAATGGGTCAGTGTCCAGGCCGAGAGACCTCACGACCATGGGACTGGTCAGATAATGGTAATCGGCCATATTGAATCTCTTGAATACCTTTTCAGTGTATGCCATCTGATGCACAAGGATCCCATCATTTATGTACTCAAGTTATAATCCCAAACAGAATTTTGTTTTCCCGAGATCTTTCATCTTGAATTCTTTCTTAAGTATTCAACCGTTTGGGAAATTGTATCCAGAGGTTCCTAGAATATTCAGATCATATATTTCGATGATTATCAATATTGTTCTCGAGAACTTGCTGTACATTCAGCTCAATACCCTCTAGTACTTTCATTATCCAGTGGACCATATAAATATGCAGTCACTACATCAGTTTGCTGCAAGTCTGATTTTCTCTCTTATATAGCCAGACTTATGAGAAATCTTAAAAGTAGTTGCATCCACCACATGAGAGTATATCTCCTCATAATCTATTACTGGTCTTTGTGAGAATCTTTGTGCAACATTAGCTTTATATCTTATGATTTCTATTCCTCACAAGACCCATTTATATCCACTGGTTTTAACATCATATGGCGTCTTAATCGTATGGCCAAATACACATTTCTTCTTTAAACTATTTAACCCCACGTTTCCATTCAATCTGTTCTACGAGTGCGCACTCTTATATTGACGTGGGTTCATGATCCTCGCTTATATTCATAAATTCAAGTGCTACCTTGTATCATCTTATGTCGACATTCCTTATTATGTTTCATTATGTTCCAGACATGATATAATCGATTGAGATTCATTATTATCAGGACCTTTAATACTTTGCAGCTTGGCGTCCCAATCTACATTGTTTGGTACCTATACCTTAGAGCCGGCCGGCCTTATCTCTATGTCTGGGATGGTTTCCTTGACCTCGGATTTGTTTTATCATTCTATGCACCTTTCTCTTTTGTTTCCGAGGATTCTTATCTTTTGGAACTTATTGGTCTATCTTGTATAGACTCTGTAGCAACTTGATTGTGTCTCTCTTGGACATCAATTTAGTTGGTGCTTTACAAGCTGATTTATATATAACTTAGTCATTCATTTTCGGGTCAGCAAATGTGTCTGGTATTTGATTAGCTAGCTTTGTAAATGTATAATCTTTGGACGTCTATTTCACATTCTTTAGTCAGAGGATCTTGCCAAGACAATAATGGTCGATGCCATTCTGTTTCTCTTACCAGCTTATTATTTTCTCCCCCTAATGTTGGATAGTCGGATCCATTAAACTTTGCAATCCGTGTTCTTGGCCACTAAATAGATCACCCATATTTGGTTCAAGGTACTTCATTATTTGTGAGAGATTCATATCCAACATATATCCCCATCCTCATCCTCTTCTAAGGATCCATCTTAGACGGCACATATATTTGTGGTGGCTTATCCAGATATCTCAAGATGTTATATGTCTGGTTCATGACCCGTAATAAATTTGAGATGGGAATATCTATGCTCACTTAATGGTCTGATGCTTATTAGTTAAGATGCATGTAAATTCGTGTGTCCCCAAACCTTGGACTGATAGTTTAGACTTATGGGTGATGGCCAATACAGATTTATAAAAGGATTCAGCCAAGCTATATATAGTATGGACATGTGCGGATTTGTCCTCACTGCCCCCTCATGGACATACTATAATCTTTAAGTGCTTTGGGACATCATGGCCTAATGAGTTTCCCTTGTATTCATGCTACACACGTGAGATTCTATGGGATAACTCTTTGTGCCCTTTCCAATATCAATTTCGCATCATGTTTTGGACCAGGATGGCCAATCCGGTCATACCATAAAGTGTATAATTTCGTGGGTAAATCGTTCTGGTTACCATGACTATTGCCTCTATCATACTAATCTTGGCATAGTCTAGATCAATAGAGAATGCATGTAAAGTTTTTAGGACTCATTATGGTCTTGGGCGATTTTATACATATATCTGAAGGAACTCTTTGTTTCCTTCGCCCACTGTTTCAATATGGAAACCATTCATTCTTATATCTCTATATAATCTCAATGAGTTTTTTTGGGTGAATATAAAGCATCTAAATATTTGCCCTTATACATATCTGGCCATAGCCCTTAATGTGTACCATACCCGCAAATCATATTGGCGTTTTCAAAAATCATTCATTCCTTTTATTAAGTTTTAATAAAACAAGTTCATAGAAATGAAAAACATCAAAACAAAGAACATAGAATTTAGATTACAAATGTCGAAATCAATCTTCAGTTATTTTTTTTAGACAATCTGAAGTTTCATAATCCATAAGATCGTCCTTCTCATGATTGAAGTCGTTTTCATCATCTTGGTAAGTTATATGGGCTTCAGGATTCTTTCCTTTCAAGCTCTCTTGATAGAGGTCAACTAGATGCTTGGGAGTCCTATAATTCTTAGCCCAATGATTGCTCATTCCACATCTATGGCACACGTATTTCTCTGATTTAGTCGAGTGTTGGGGTTTGAAAGAAGATCCACAGCCACGACCATGGCTTCGTCCAAATGAGCCACGGTTCTATCAGTTCATGATGCAATCAAAACAAGCAAACCTATCGGCCAAGCAAAGATCAAGCCACACGACTATTTGATTCAATTCAACACCATTCCTAGAATAAGTTCTAAGTGTAATTGCAATCAATCAATGTGATTAAGTTATGGTATGAATGCAACAAGGCCACACGGCCACTAGTATGATCATGTCTAAAACAGTTTAACCTAATATGTAGTTTCAGATTTCGATTTTAAAATAATCTAAACTAGGTCATTAGGGTTTTAGTTAAACAAGCCAAACAATCAGATTCGAGTTTGAACAATCCTAACAATAGTTCTAGGTGATCAAATCAACCAATCAATGTTCAATTTCAAACAACAATTTTCAGAATTAGGGTTTTAGGGTTTCTATTTTATTAACAAGCAATTTCAATTTCAAGATGATCAAATTCAATCTCAATCAATCAATCAATCAGTTTTAATTAATCAATAGTTTTCGAATTAGGGTTTAGGGATTTTGAAAATTTGATCTTAGATCAAAGGGATTTGATTTGAGATTCAAAACCTTTAAGGTTCTGATTTTAATTGATCAATGGATCAATCTCAATTTTTAGGGTTTGGGGATCGAACTTATAGAGCTTCGATTCATTATGTTCTTAGAATTCGAAATACATTTAGTTTAGTTGTTTGTAGAAACCGGACCACCAAGAATAAACCTCGAGCTTAGACACGATTGGGACGCGAGCTGGCTGGGACGCGAGCTGGACACTAGCTGTCTTGAACGCGAGCTGGCCTGGAAAGCGAATGGATTGAGGTTGGAGACGCGAGCTGCTTCTATCGGATCGCGAGCTGTCCTTGATGAAGGATGAAGCTGAGTTCGTCTAGGATCAGGAACGCTTTGGGGCTGGATCTGATCAGGTGGACACGAGCTGAAATGGAGTCGCGAACGGATTAGGGTTCGTCGGTATCGTCGGGTTCGGATTATGGTTCCAAAGCAAATTGGTGTGCACTGTATCTGTGCGTGAGGGCGCGTCGGTGGTCAGATCGACAAGCGGTTTGTACTGACTGATTCCTCTCGGCCAGGGCTTCGATTTGATATCTTGATCGTTTTTTGGGTCCTCACGGTTTGGGAGAACGGCCTCTTCGTAGTTCCGAGGCAGATTCCTTTTCATTTAGGGTTTTAGGGTTTTAGCGATTTGGTTTTAGGCTCAGGGTGTTAGAGGCTATCGTGCTGATAACGTGTTGTTAAACTTAGGATTTAGAACTGTAAGTTTCTGTATATTATTGATGAATAAGTGTTCCCTTTATATAGGGGTTACAAGAGATAAATGGAAATACAATAATATGAAAGATTACAAATCATAAACATAAACGAATTAGGAAATAGGTAAGTTGTAGCCGCCTCTCTCTCCTCTCCAAGTCTCGTGGCCGCCTCTCTCTCTAGGATTGGGCCGTCTCTGTTTAAATGTATGGGCCGGTTATGGACCGGGCCGGTTATGGACATCCACCAATTGATTTATAACACTTGGTTCATATATTGATTTTTTTGTGTGTTTTCTGATGTTTATATGGGCCTTGTCAAAATCTTAAGTGGGCTTGATAAATAAACCCTTAACCAAATGAAATCAAAAGAAATACCTAACTTAATGGTCCGGGTAAACCGACAAACCCGGAACAAACAGGGTACCGAAAACCATAGCTAAACCTACGCATTGAAGTACAATCAGAACGTAGCTGCTAAATCTTTGTTCTTGAGATAATGCTAACATACGCAACATCTTGATTGAATGAGAACGACAATGATTAGCTCCCACTAGGCTAGTCTAGGAGTTCATCAATGGCTAGCATTAGGGGGAATAACTCATGATGATTGGAATTGGGATGAGAGAAAATAAAAGAGTGAAATGGAAAATGGGCATATGGAGTGAGGAAAGGCTTGGGAAGTAAAAAATTAATGAGAAAGCTCTGAGTAAAATTGAAAAGCATTTTCATGAAAGAAAATAATAGTATAAACATGAAAGAGACGACAAAAAGAGCTGATCACTAAAAAGAAAAAGAAACTTCCAGATAACCCAAGTTGTATTGCAGAGTTCAAATTTGTAGACCACAATGGTTTTGAGAGAGTATGGTTTGAAAAATGATCAAAAGATGTTGTCGAAGGAAGTTGGTTGATATAGTCGTTGGATTCAATCATGATAACCGGAGGGATCTGATTGAATTGAACCAAGCTTGAGGACCCGGTTAAGGAGTCTAGTTTAGAGCTTAATGAGATTTGTGTAATGCATCGTCGCTTCTCTCGTCTTTGTTAAACAGAGTCAAAGCGGACTCAAAGGGAAGCCGTTTAGGCCGTTAGAGTTTGTTACAAGGACAGAGTGACGTGTCACGTCGAGTCGGTGAGTGTATATACTCGAGTGGGGAGAGTGAGTCATCTTGTACGAGAGCTAAGAGAGATCAATTGTGGTTTCAGGTGAGACATTACATTGTATCAAAGAGAGAAAACAGAGAGAGTCTACAGTGGTGAGAGTCTCGGGGGTTTTCCGGGGAGAAACCTCAGCCAGACGGCCAGACGTAAGATCGCGGTTTGCGTCCGAACTGGATAATAAATCACTCGTGTTCTTTACGCTTTCTGCTTTAGGTTTCATCGCATCTAATTCTCGAATCATTCACACAAGATCAAATATAATCTGACTCTAAACGGAAGTATGTCAAGCTAGATCTCTCAAGAGATGTGTGAGTTGAGTTGATTTAAGAGTATAATGCAATCTAGTACTGGTAAGACAATGAAAAATGTAGTTGTATACAGAAATTGTTCTTTGTCTTACAAAAATTATGCCTACTATTTTTAGCATTCTACTTTTAAGATTTAAACCGCCTCAAAGGCTACCTTTTCTTACCAAGTCAATTGATTGAGATCAACTTCTGATTTATGAGACTACACTTTGAGATATGATAATTGAATGTGAGAGTTGGTTGATGGTTAAGTGTGTTGATTCTTGGTATTGTATGTACAGGAAAGATCTGAAGTAGAGATAAGCTTTGAAAAATTAGAATGGAATAAACAGTTTGTTCTTGCTATTTTTATGATTTTCTAAAGACATCATGTTGAACGCTTTGTTGGATTTCTTTTAGTACTCAAAGTCTGCTTGACACAATAAATTCAAGCGAATAATTACATACATCCACTACGAGTTCATGTTTATCTCCTTCAATCACCCGGAAACTCGAACTTCAGCTAAGTAAAAAATACCAATCGTTAATAACCAATAGTCCCCAAATTTAAAGAAATTTAATGAAAATGTGATTTTCCAAACAAAAACTTGAGAGTTTTTTGGGATAAAATTAGAGGTAAATGGAAGATAACGGAGTCGTGTGTTTAAGGAATAAAGGAAGACGATGTAAATTTCGATAGGGATTTTTGCCAAAACTAACCCACAACTTGATTTTAACCCCAAATCTATACCCAAACTTGAATCAAATGCAAAACTAACCTAAAAGCCTAGTGAAATTACAGTTCAGCCCCTTGTGACCAAACAAAAAAACAGAAGCCATTTTTACGAATATAGCCCTAGTAAATCGTCTGAGTCGTCTGAGATGTTGGAAGTCGTCTGGACGACTGAAGTGTAAGTCGTCTGGTACCGGTTTATTTTAAAAATAATTTATAAATCTTGTAAAAAAATATTTTGATGCGTGAAAAATAAAAATCAAGTAATTATAAACAGTTTTAAGTGATATAAATTAAGATATGATAAAATTGATTTGTTTTGAAGATAGATGAGTGGAAGTAGTGAATCATGAAATACTTTGGTTTAGGAGTTTGGCAAACATATGTTGTAGTATTGTATGTATTGTTAGGGTTAGATTTTGGAAAACTAAAATGTTTTTTTCAAAAATTAGTTTTCACCTATATGTGTTTATTTATGTGTATAATAAACACTTTTCAAGTTTGATTTGATTTTATGAAGTCTTTAATTAGATAATTAAGTTTAGGGGTTATGTTTAGGGTGTGGACGACTTATATTTCAGTCGTCTGTTGAATAATTTACTCGGACGACGTATATTTCAGCGTCCACATCGTACCGAACCTTTAATTTTACCAATGTACGTTTTAACCTAACCGGATCATTTTACTCGGACGACTTACATTTCAGTCGTCTGGTGAAGAAATTAAAACAGACGACTTACATGTAAGTCGTCCAAATATTCCCGCCTAAAATTTTGTAAAAAAATTATTTTCTCGCTTAAATAATTTAAACCAGACGACTTACTTGTAAGTCGTCTGGAAAGTCTTCTATTTTAGTTTCCCTCTAAAAATATTTAATTTCCCGCTAAAAATATTAAACTCTTCTGGACGACTTACATGTAAGTCGTCTGTTTTAATTTCTTCACCAGACGACTGAAATGTAAGTCGTCCAGGAAGTCGTCTGAGTCAAAAATATTTAACCTAATTGGATTTTTTGTCTCCCTATATAAAGAAAAATTTACACATTCTCTCTCCTCCTCTCAAATGGCTGCAACAGAAATGTAATGTTCATCATTCTAAAACTCTCCAACCTCTCTCTAATCTCTTTGACTTAAAAACACCAAACTTTACATGAATTTTTCAGTTTTGTCTCATGCATTTCTTACTAATCTATCTCTTTTGCAGGTTTTTAATCAAATGGTACTCATCTTCCACTAATTTAAAGGTAAATCTATTAATTTTAGATATGTATTTTTGTGTGTTATATAAATGTAGATTTATCTAATCTTCCACTCATTTTCTCTATTTTTAAGTCATTTGAACGTTTTTGGATATGCAGATTTTTAGATTTGGATTTGATATGCAGATTTTTCAGATCTGGAAGACTTCTTGGACGACTTACCTGTTAGTCGTCTGGAAGTCGTCTGGAAGTCGTCTGGACTTCTTGGAAGTCGTCTGGACTTCTTGGAAGTCGTCTGGACTTCTTGGAAGTCGTCTGGACTTCTTGGAAGTCTTCTGACAAAGTCGTCTGGACTTCCAGGAAGTCGTCTGAACTTCATGGAAGTCTTCTGACGAAGTCTCCCTTTCATAATAGATCTGAACGTTTTGGTAAGTTCTTATGTCTGATTTTTCTTCATTTGGTAACTTCTTGTTGTATAAAGTTCTTACTTTTTTCCCAAACTAAAACTCTCCAAACCCACTCTAATCTCTTTGATTTGAAAACACCAAACTTTATATGAATTTCCCACTTTTGTCTCATGTCTTTCTTACTAATCTATCTTTTTTGCAGGTTTTTAGTTAGATGGTACTCATCTTCCACTAATTTAAAGGTAGATTTATTATTTTTATATATGTATTTTTGTGTGTTCTGTAAAGGTAGATTTATCTACTCTTTCACTCATTTTTTTCTGTTTTTAAGCCATTTGAACGTTTTTGGATATGCAGGTTTTTCAGATCTGGATTTAATATGCAGGTTTTTCAGATCTGGAAGACTTCTGGGACGACTTACCTGTTAGTCGTCTGGAAGTCGTCTGGAAGTCGTCTGGACTTCTTGGAAGTCTTCTGACAAAGTCGTCTGGACTTCCTGTAAAGTCGTCTGGAAGTCGTCTGAACTTCCTATAAGTCTTTTGACAAAGTCGCTTGAACTTCCTGGAAGTCATCTGGACTTCTTAGAAGTCGTCTGGACTTCTTAAAAGTCGTGTGGTCTTGTCTACTCAAGTGGAATCCAAGCTTGTCTTTGTAGAAGAATGATCTATAATAGTTTTGTTTGTGGTCTGTTTTGTGAATTGCATGTCTACTCTTTTAGTTGTGAATTTTTTGTAAAATCAGTAATAATGTTTATTAAATGTGCTAACAATGTGTTTACACATTTACAAATCAATGAAATAATAGACTTCAGTAGCCTTTTTCTTATCTTTGGATCTCTCATATGCAATAATAAACTCCAATGGCCTTTTTCTCATCTTAATAAACAAGAATGTTGGTAGCTTTATATTGATACAATATTTTAAGAAGCATTTTAACCCTTCTTCCAACTCATAACAATAGTCATCATTATTGTCTATAATAATAATACTTAAGAGATGGAAACAAACAATAGTAACTAGTCAAAGCATATCATATTTTATTATAAGTTTGCGTTGAAAAACTTAGTCAAATTTAGTAAAACTAAGGGAGAGAACATATTTTGTAAATATGTGTTTTACATATCTTGAAGTTACTTATCACTCTTAAAAATACAAGTTATTCAAAAACTAACGTAGAAGACTTAAAAACTAGCGGAGAAGACGCGGACGACTTCAATCTAAGTTGTCCAGACGACTAAACTATACGTCGTCTGGTCAACGCAGAGGTTATTTTTGCAATTGACTTTGAAATCTGTTATTTCGGACGACTGAAAAATAAGTCGTCTACTATTGTTTGGCTAAAAAAAAATTCCAAAAAAGCTAGACGACTTACATTTCAGTCGTCATATGTTAGTTTTGCATTTGACTGGATTATTTCAGAAGTTTGACTTTTCTGGACAACTTACATTTCAGTCGTCTAGTGAAAATTAAAATAATAATATTTTTTTAAAAGTAGACGACTTACAGTTAAGTCATCATAGGTTAGTTTTGCAATTGAAAAAAAAACTTCAAGATTTAATTATATATAGACGACTTATAATACTATCCTCTTTCCATTCCATAAAAGCATTCCGTATTTTAAATTTGTTTCAATATAAATATCAGTTTTACATTTTTATATATTAAAAAATCAGTTTAATACTTATTTTTACCTTTTTTATCGATCAAATAAAAAAATAATGTGGAGTTCTAATTAAAAATAATATAGAGTACTTAAGCATTTTCTTAATATTTTTTTGACTGCTGCCTTATAACGAGACTTATGTATTTGATCCTTATTTTGATTTTGTATTCTATCCTTCTTACTAAATGATATACGCTAAATTTTTGTTTACATCACTTTTATATTTATACTTTATTATTCATTTATTTTTAAATTGAGTTTACGGTTAAGGATAGAAGTCCAATTCATTTCTTTTCCTACGCTTTTCTGGTTCACCAAATTTAAAATTCAATATTGTAGTAAATGTCCTTCACTTCACTTCAAATTTAAAATTCAATATTGTAGTAAAATAATTTGCCTTAGTTAAAATAATATATTTTGTAAAATGATTTCAGTAAATATTTTCCATCACCAATATTAGTATTGGCTTTTGAAAAATATTTTACATAGAATATATTATGTGATATTTTTGATAAAATTTGTCACATAAATGTTTGTGCATTCTTTATTTGTTGATGTAGTTGCTCTTTCATTTTGATGAACTTGGCTACCAACTTTGAGAATGAGACCGACCATCTCCATCATAATTTGACCAGAGCTAGTATGATCTACTCTTCTTAGCAGTTAGAACCAAAGCTAGTATGATCGACTCTTCTTGAGTTTCAAAAAGAATTATTTTTGAGGAAATCTCAGCTTAGTTTGAGCTTAACAACTCATCAAATAATCCCACCATCGGTTTGATTGTTTATGGCTTTTCACCCGATGGAATTATGGATTGTGAATTTGTGGTCTTCTTCATGTTTGAATGTTACTTATGATCCCTAATAGTGTTATGTTATATGGTCTTCGATTTCACCAATTTAGTAATAAATTGTAATAACTTGGTTTACAATAATTTGTTTGGTTTGTCTAATTATATTTATTTTTATCAAACAAAAATTCAATTCTTTTATTCACTTTAACCTAACCCGTATATTTCTATAAGCATATATATCTCCTTCTACCTAAATCCAAGTTGTCATCTTCTTTGTATAGTAAACACTGATGCTTCTCACCAGCACCTCCTTTTTTCTTATCTTCTCTTATTCCCTTCCTTCAGACTTCGTATGGTTCTTGGTTCGGCCCTCAAATCCTCCTCTCTGTTCATGTATGCGAAAAAGACGTTGTGTTCGTCTCTGATCGTCACCACCACTGTTGTCCATAGATTGATAGAGTCATCTCATATTTACTTTTGTTGGTATTATGTAGCGGAACCGAGACGTGGAGGAGAGTGACGTCTGAGCTGTCGCTCTTCACCATCACTGGACGCTGGAATCTTCACAATCCACCGGAGATCTGCACCGTTACCATAAACCCTAGAACTCCCACCTAAAACCCTCTACACTTGCTCACGGATCTCTTCGCTCTCCGAGAAAGAAGATAGAGGAGGATCGTATTCTCTCGTTTGTGATATAACATGATTTTAATGGTATTTAGGATATCATTTAGCTCATTCTAATCATTCTATGTTGCATTTAGGTTTTTATATTGCATTTTCGTACATAATTTCATTTGATAGGGTTTGGAATGCATATTTGGAAGTTTATGGCGAAAATCATGGGTTAAATTGTATATAATGGAAGTCTTGGGCCCAATGTGATGTTAACAAGAGTCCAGGGACCAACGCTGCAAATTCAAAATTCTCGGTTGGGTTAAATTCCACAATCGAAAGTACAGAGGATGATTTGACAGGGTGTGTCTGGAATATCAAGAGTTTTGGGGTCAAATCGTGAATAGTCGAAAAACATAAGGACCATATGTGCAAAACAGCTAAAGATCACCATTGTCGTTCTTCTTCACTTCGATCCCGACGATTCCGGCGGTTACCACGGCTGATTCCGACGATGACGATGACTGAGAGTACGACGGAGTAGGGGACTTGGACGAGAGACCCATTGGAGGAGCAGTCGAGCTTCTCGATCGGAAGCTCAGCCACGACAGAGATGATAACCGGAGTTGCAGAGGATGAGTCCGGTTCTGCTGGCTGGAACACAAACTGAACCACCACCACGAGCCAAGCCTGAGACGAAGAAGAAGATGGAGCTCGCGATTCAGGCTCGAGACAGACACGACGAACTGCGACGGAGAAGAGGAAGCTCGAGACAGAGGTGAATCATGAGGAGATGAAGCTGGCCACAAGGCTGGAAGAGATGAGTCGAGCTATGGACTCCGGTGACAGAGAAGGTGAACTGCGGTGAAGATGAATCGTGGCGGAACAGACCCACGAATCTGTTCACTCCACCGTCTTCAAGGAATCCCGATCGTTAGAAGGAAAGTGCGAAACAATCTAAGGATACAATTTCAACAGACAAGAAGAACTGACGTGTACAAACAAAATAAGTTCATTGGTTCTTCAAGTTTTTTCAGTTCATGACATGTCAATCTCTCGATCATTTTAAAAGCTGAGGTGTAGAGAACCATGCTCAACAAAAGAGGTATCCCATGGTGAAGGACTCAAGAATTTCCTTCGAAGGTGATAAGTTGACTTTTTTTTTGGTCAACAAAAATTGCATTACTAAAAAGGAAATAGGAGTTTAGTCCATAGGCTGGCCCATTACATGGTTTGGGTTTCTGAGAATGTATTTGGCTAAAGCATCAGCATGCCCATTCTCAACCCTTAGAAGATAGAAAAAATCTAGATCGACAAACAGAGAAAAAAAAGCTTCGATATCATTCAAGATGCCATAGATCTCTTTCTCGAAACGCTTGTCGGTGATGGTCCTGATCAGGGTTTGGTTGTCGGAGAACATCCGAAGGTGTGTCACGTTCAAGGAGGACGCCGTCTGGAGAGCTTCTCTCACCGCTAGAGCTTCAGCCACAAGAGGAGAGAAGACGTTTTGATGTAACATCGCTCCCCGCAAGTCGATGGATCGGGGGGGGGGGGGGGAGGGGTCTTCAATGATCCAAGCAATTCAGGCTGTGTTGGTCTTGACTTGACTTTACAATTATAGAACCTTCCAACTCACAAATCACAATTCACGAATAGTATATTGTTTGCACTCAGGACTGATTCAAATCATACAAAAAATTAATTTTTTTGATATAAAATGTTTATGTATAGATAAATTTATTATTTTGTCGTGCATAATAATGTAATATGCATCTCTAAGCCTCTAACGCTCTAAAAAATCTTTAACAAACAAAACAAAAAAGGAACAGATCGATTGCACATATTTATTAGAAGAAAAATATTTTCTAAATTTTGACAATAATTATAAATGCAAAAAATAAACTATTTAATACTTAATACTTAGAAAAAATGTTTGTTTCAAAAAGATGTATTTTTTGTGTTTTCTATGAAAAAATTGTAAACTTTAAGAAAATTAATTGTCTTTATTGAATTACTATTGGTTAAAAGTTATTGAAAATTGAAAATTACAGAAAACGATACATTTATTATGGTAGTTTAATGTGTTTTCTTAATATGTGTGAAAATACTAAAAAGTCTATCTTTTAGGAACGGAGGGAGTAACATTTAAGGGACAAAATTTAGAAAAAATAAACGAATCTAATAAAATTATGCAAATTGATTTTATTTTCTTTTTGTGCACATCAAATTGGTTTGTTAAAAATGAAATATATTATGTAAGCAGTTCTTTTCAGTTGATCATATTTAACTGAAAAAAATTTGTCTTTTTAAATATTTTCCTAAATATTATGTTGATTAAGTAAACTAAATTACACATCTAGAAACTATAATGCTATACGACTATTTCAAAAAAAATAATTGAGGGAAGATTATAATAGGGGGAATATGCAAAATTATATGAGAAATTATATGAGATGGTACATCATTGGAATGTTTTATTTATATATACTTCAACATTATGTATTATTAAAAAAAAATCTTCGGAAACAACCAAAGATGAGGACATGTAGCTCGAGCTTGTGTTATAATCATCGACATCTCCATCACAGAAGTTTAAATCCGACATAACCAATGCTACTGAAAAAATTATCATCACAAATAATTGTGTTTTCTTAATAAAAAAATATAAACTAAGTAAAAATTAACGTATGAATAAATCCGAAATAATCAAACCCAAAAGAAAAACAAGACGCGTTGCGTTTGAATGCTTCAAAAGAGAAGAAAAATTGTTTTAACCAAATTGCCGCCAAAAAAAATTGTTTTAACCAAATAAATAAATAAATAATGAAGTCAAGCGCAACCCATATGTATATACACGCGGACTGTTTTGATGTAATATTATTGAAATTCTCTAGGGAGAAAAAGTATAGAGTAAGGTTTGTCTAAATTCATTATAAGAGTGTCACATAAGCCTTAAGAGGAAGTTTGGGAATGATACATCAAGAAGTTAATTTTGTAATTAATACAAAATTGAGACTATAACCTTTTAAAAGATTCTCGAATAATATATAGGGGATTATGTGTGGTTTTACGATAACACCTCAAATTTGGTTGATCGATACCTGGTCCTATCATAATGATAAAACAAACCAATTATATACTTTTGTTGGAGTAAGACCATTAATGTTTTCCCCATTATTATTTTTGTGGATCTAAATTTATATCAATTTTGATAGCAGTTTTCAAACTTATCTTGAAATGCTAATTATTTTTATAAATATATTGATTTATTATGAAAAATACAAAATTAATCTTCCTTACAAATTATTTATATATAGAAGTTTATAAATTCAATCTCAGTCTCTAAATACTAAATCCCAATTTTTTTATTTAAACCCTAAACAATAATCACTAAACATAAACTCAAATGTTAGTGTATTTTTGAAAAGTGGTATTCAACTTGGTTTATTTCAAGTAATTTAATTTATTTTTGAATATAGAAGTATTCTATTTTTCCTAAATATATAAAAATAGAAATTTCAACTTTTGAAAAATAAATAGAAGTGCGCTAAAATAAATTTAACTCTAAATAATACTAAAAAAATAAATATAGAAATGAGTTGGAGAGTTTATAACTCTGCTTCAATAGTAGGATCTAGTGGTTTACACGGCAAGTGATAATACAATTTTCTTGTGGATATGAGAGACATGTGAATGGGATACAACACTATTCGCGAGATTTGATTCTCTCTTGAAACAAAATCACAGCCACAGTTTTGTTCCAGACAGTTCACATAGTATTTAGGTAATAGACTATCCGGCTATCTTGACGTTAGTCAGAAATCATTCCAACTCTGGATAAAACAATGTGATAGTAAGTCAACTATGTCAAATTATGTGTGTTTTCTCTTGAGGCTGGCTGAATTAACTAATATGATAAATCAAAAATAATAATTAAAAATCAATTAGTTTTGTTAGAAATATTTTTACAGTAATAAAATATTTATTTTAATTAATTTCATGTATTTTCAAATTAAAATCAATTAACGATAATTTTTTGGGTCTAAAATTGTTATATATTAATGTTGGTCAAACTTTCAATGTCGAAATTTAGCATTTTCCTCGAAATGATTGCTTTTATCGGTTATCTCGAACTGAATCCCATTTTGAAACTAATAATACATTAATTTGAACAATTCTATTTGAGTTAATTAACAAACGGAAATCTTATACCATGATAAATTTTATAAATTTTCAACTAACTGCGATAAATAGATTGCCAAAAATATTTTATATATTAGTGTTGGTTCTTTTAATTTTGATGTTGGATCTCAACACCTTCTAAATGAAAATTTTTACAACTCTCCTCTAAACCAAATAACTGTTACCTAACAATATGATTATCTATCATGTATATTGTTGAAATTTGGGTCGTCCAATATTTTTTTAATTTGGGTAGAAGTCGAAGCTGATTTAAAAGCATCCCAGCTAGCGATATCGCAAACGAAATGACTTTAGATACATATTCTTATGTTTGCTTTTGGGCTTCCCAAAATTTGGGTAGAAGTCGAGGCCGATTATAATTTTTTATATATTTTATGATCCTTTTAGCGTTAATTTTGTAGTAGTCACATCTTATGTTTGCTTTTGGGCTTCCCAAAATTAATAGACGACCCTGAAAAAGGGACTTAAAACCATAATAGACTTTGAGCCGTGCGTCCGAGCATATGTCTATTCAATTTAAAATAAATAATATTATCTGATTTATTGACGATTTTTTATCTGTGTACGTATATTTATTAATTGTTCGTATAGTAGTTGAATTTACTATCAAAATAATATGTTACATGAGATACTTGTCAATTAATAATATATATTACATTATTTTTTTCTATTTTATTTATATAATAAATCAAAAAATTAGTATGATTGTGTTTATTAATAAATATATATTTTCAAAATATAATATTTGTGTCGGGTAATATGTTAACTTTTAAAAGTATTTATATGTCTCTAGGTTTTTTATATGTCAAATAAATTCAACTATTATGTCTATCTTGAGTAAACTATTTAATTGAAATTTTACTTTTTGTATTCTTATAGTTTAAACATAATAGCTTTAATTTTTAAAGTATGCTAGATATTCTTTTTATATGTTAGATATTCCTTTTTAATAGCATCTATTTTTTAAAATATGTGTATATTCCATATAGAATATTCCATTTATGGAACTAAATGTATATTGGAAAGTTGATTCAATATACCCTGTGGTAATTTACTAATTTGTTTTACAGATTTAAAATCTAGATAATAAAATTTATTGTTATTGGTAAAATTTATACATAAATATATGGGAGAATTGCCAAGTGTGACTCAAAACTTGGAGTCAAACCCAAAACAATACCCCAACTTGGATCAAAGGCAAAAGTAACCTAAAAGGCTATTGAAATTACAACTATCCCCTTGTGACCAAACAAAAAAACGAAATTTTTTTTACGTTTTTACCCCTCGCAAGTCGTCTGTTTAGACGACTTAACTGAAAGTCGTCTCGACAGTTAGTCTTAAACATAATTTAAAAATTTTGTAAAAAATATTTTGATAAGTGAAAAATGGGAATTATGTAATTAACATATGTCTTAGGACGTATAAATTAAGATATAACAAATTTCAATTGTTTTCAGCATAGATGAGTGAAAGTAGTGAGTCATGATATTCTTTAGTTTATGTTTCATCAACATATGTTGTAGTATTGTATGTGTTCTTAGGGTTAGATTTTGGAAATCATTAAAACCGTTTTTGAAAATTTTTAAAATTACTTATGCGTGTTCATTTCTGTGTATAGTAAACACTATTTAAGTATAATTTGATTTTATAATGTGGTTAGTTAGTTAATCTAGTCATTTTAGTTTAGGGGTTCATTTTAGGGTCTAGGACGACTTAATATTTTGTCGTCTGAAAACAGACGACTAAATATTAAGTCGTCTGTTGTACATTATCAGCCAGAATAAGTCGTCTTAACCGGACCAAACCTTAAAGTTTACCAATGTACTTTTAAAGCTAACCGGATTATTTACCCAATATATAAGGTGATTTTTTTTTTTTTGTTTCATTTTTCGCGAAATTCAGAAACCCTAACAGTTCTCTCTCAAAGGCGATTTCGAATTCCCACGATTTCCGAACAAACCATCGTTCTCAACGTCGGCTATCTATCTCACTTCATTCTCACCGTTGTCGCCGCAGCTTCTTCTAACCCTAGCGCCGCCGATTCCTCTAAACCCTAGCGCCGCCGCTTCCACTATTTCCGAACAAACCGTCGCCCTCGCCACCGTGGTCACCAACGTTCTCACCGCCGCTTCCTCTAAACACTAGCGCCGCCGCTTCTTCTAAACCCTAGCGCCACCGCTTCTTCTCTGTAAACCTTAGCGCCGTTTCTCTGTAAACCCTAACGCCGGTAAGTCATCAATCTCGAGGAAAAGATGAACATAAAACGTTGTCTCTATCAATTTACTCATTCTCACCGTTTCACGTTTATTTTTTCAGATCTATAACCGCAATGACGAGTACTCCAACTCCTTCTGCGACTAATCAGGTCCGCTTTGTACTGGAAGACTTGTAAGTAATTTAAGTCGTCTGGAAAGTCTTCCAACTGGACGACTTAGTAGATGACTTAAATATAAGTCGTCCATTTGGAAGACTTTCCAGACGACTTAAAGTTAAGTCGTCTACTAAGTCGTCTGGACTTATATTGTTGTCTTTGATTATTTTGCAGACAAAAAGGATGGATATTCCAGAACTCCCCCGTAGGTTATACACATCAGGGGAAGAGCCAGAAGCCCACAATAGCATTTCGTATCATACGGATAACAACAAGTTGCATACTGCTCTTAGAGAAGCTCTTACTGATGACGAATTTGAAGAGTTGAAGGAGTCGAGTTTGGGAGTTTTCATCAAGTTCAAGGAGCAGGGATTTGGTTGGGCTTCAAGGCTGGTTCACTACATGCTCAGTTTCAAGCTGGACATTAAGAAGAAGTATGAGATGTGGTCTCTCGTTGGTCCAGAACCTTTGAGGTTTTCACTGTTAGAGTTTGAAAACCTCACTGGTCTAAACTGCGAGTACATCGAGGACCTTGAGACACCAAAATGTGACGTTACCCAAGAGATGGTTTCTTTCTGGGGGATGCTGGGAGTTCATCTGGAAGCTGGGCCAACTACTGATCAGATAATAGCAGCACTGAAGAGATGCGGGGATTGGTCCAGGGAAGATCGCAAGCGGCTCGCGTACCTCTCCATCTTCACTGGATTCATTGAAGGGAGAAAGTTTTCAACCGCTACACGATCTACTCTGGCAAGGCTAGTGATGGATTTAGAACGGTTTGAGAATTATCCATGGGGGAGAGTCGCGTTTAAGGTGCTGATGGACTCTTTGTGGAACAAAGAAATTACCGGCTGTTACACCGTGGATGGGTTTATACAAGTTCTTCAGGTCTGGGCGTACACAGCTATGCCGGAATTGGGTGCTAGTATTGGTGGTCCCAGAGCAGACAGTCTGTCTCCACCGATACTGGCTTACGAGGGCAGCAGAGGCCGCAGATCAATGAAAGCTGCTATCTTGAGTCAGGTATTTACTTAAATCCAAAAGACTGCACAGACGACTTATAATAAGTCGTCTGGAAGGTCGTCCAGCTGGACGACTTATCTAACTCGATTCTTCTATTTACTGCAGACCCGCGTGATCAACTTTGTTGAGAAGGACATTAGTGAAATGTGGCAAAAATGGGACTCTGATGTTGAGGACCTGCCCGCGGAGAACATCATTAAAGTCATGTATGAGCGGAGACCGTGGAAGTGGACCATGGATTGCTGGGAAGTCACTGGTACTAAGGTCTATACAAAACCTAAGGTTGTGACTCCATCGAAGAAAGCCAAAGAGATGGTTGTGTTGGAGGAGGAGGAGGAGGAGGAGGAAGACAATCCAAGACCTCGGAAGAAAGCTCGTAAAGAGGCTCCTAAAGTGGCTAGTGAAGAGGCTAGAGAAGAGGCTAGAGGGGTGACCAGAGAGGATTTGGAAATTATGTTCAAGGGCGTAGCTGACTGCATGAAAGAAGGGTTTAAGAAGTGCATGAGGGAGATTAGGAAGTTGTCCGATAGATTGGAAGCTGTGGAGAAGAAGGTTGGTGTCACCAATCAGGCTACCCCTCCACCTCTAACCAATCAGGCTACCCCTCAAGATAAACAGCTTACCCCTCTTGCCAAAGAAACCGGGGGTAGTAACAAACAGGCTACCCCTCATGCCAATGAAACCGTGGTTAGTAACCAGCCTCCTCCTCATCAAACCAAACAGCAGCCTCCTCCTCCTCAAAAGAAACAGCCTCCTCCACCTCCTCAAAAGAAACAGCCTCCTCCTCAAAAGAAACAGCCTCCTCAAATCAAAGAGGTTAGTATCAAATCCAGGGTTAACTAGTTGTCCAGACGACTGTAAAAGTTGTCTGGACGACTAGTTGACCCTGGATGACTTAAACGTAAGTTATCTGGACGACTAGTTGACCACGGAAGACTTAATTTTAAGTCATCCAGGGTCAACTAGTCGTCCAGACGATTTATATTTAAGTCGTCCAGGGTCAACTAGTCGTCCAGACAACTTTTATTTAAGTCGTCCAGGGTTAACTTGTGTGCAACTTTTATTGCAGAGATGGTTGCCGGAGGATACAGCAACCGAGGCGAACTCGGTATATAAGATCTTGCCGGAGGATAAAGCAGATGGTGTCACCTCCAAAGAGATTGTTGCTGTCACTTCCACCGATCACCAACCGAGCCTCGCTTCCACCGATCAACAACCGAGCCTCGCTTCCACCGAGCCAAGCGATCCAGTTTCAGAACCGAGCCTGGTTGTATTGGACAAGCGTGCAAAGAGTAAACGAGCGAAGAAACCTGCTCCCACTGTGAGATCTCCTTATACGGCAGAGAAAAAAAAAGATAAAGTGGCAGCCTATAATCCATTTCCGCCAGTAAACAAAGATAAGTTGAAGGAACTCGCTGATTGGTTGAAAACTGATCCGTAAGTGATTGCTTTACCCATAATAGCTTGATTTAGTCGTCCAAAACTGATTGCTTTTTTGTTTGCAGTCATTATTCAACTAAGACCGAGGACAAACCACGTACATCACCAACAAGGTGGTACCACTTCCTCCGGACAGCCAGAGAATGGCTGGAAGACTGCGTAAGTCTTCTGCACACGATTTAAGTCGTCTACAAAGTCGTCCAAGTAGACTACTTTCCAGACGACTTAAAGATAAATCGTCTGGAAAGTCGTCTACTTGGACGACCACGTAGACGACTTATATTTAAGTCGTCTGGTAACTTCTAACTTGTTATATTTAATATGCAGCATATAGATGCTTGGATTAATGTGCTAAGGCAGAGGTATCAGGAGAACCCACAAGCTTTCAGGAGCGAGCGAATGTGCTTCCTGGATCACAACTTTTCCCAGTCTTGGAGAGAGCAGTATCAGCTCTTCAAAACATCGGAACCTGATCACAAAGGTTTAGGAAGAGTTCTACCTGGTGGGGCGTCGAATTTTTATGACGGATCAATACCTTCATTTTGCCAATCAAACAAGAAGTGGGGGGAGGACATTGATGATATCTATGCGCCAGTGAACTTGAACGACAATCATTGGGTTGCTATTTGGATATCGATCCCTAAGAGGCACATAGTCGTCTGGGACAGCATACCTTCATCTAGTGTACCAGACGCATGGGATGCGATAATGGAGCCTTTTCTCCAGATGGTCCCTTATCTGCTTGTTGAGTGCGCAGCCACCGACGAAATACGGGTCAAATACGGGTTGGAGCCATACACATATGAGAGACCGCTGAAAGGTGTACCCACGGCCAACAATGGTGATTGTGGCGTGTACGCTGTAAAGTACATTGAATGTCATGCTCTTGGGGTCTCCTTTGACCCTAAAGACTTTGCTAGGTGCAACGCGAAGAAAATGAGGGATAATATGGCGGTGGATATATGGAAGGAGCTTGTTGATCAGCATTTGAAAGAAAATGTGGATGGTGATAAGTTCGTGGGCATGTATGATTAGATTTGTGTTTGTATTTGAACTTGTCTTTGTATTTGAACATGATTTTTTAACGAGCGAAGTATTTGTATTTCAGCTTGTCTTTGTATAGATTTGTAAATATATAAGTTGTCTGGAAGAAATAAGTCGTCTGGAAGGTTTTCCAACTGGACGACTTACAAATAAGTCGTCTAGAAGGTTTGGACGACTTATTATAAGTCGTCTGGAAGGTTTTCCAACTGGACGACTTACAAATAAGTCGTCTAGAAGGTTTGGACGACTTATTATAAGTCGTCTGGAAGGTTTTCCAACTGGACGACTTACAAATAAGTCGTCTAGAAGGTTTGGACGACTTATTATAAGTCGTCTGGAAGGTTTTCCAACTGGACGACTTACAAATAAGTCGTCTAGAAGGTTTGGACGACTTATTATAAGTCGTCTGGAAGGTTTTCCAACTGGACGACTTACACTGGACTTCTAAAAATAAAATACACTGGACGACTTAGTAGAAGGTCGTCTAAAAATAAAATACACTGGACGACTAAAAATTTAGTCGTCTGGACGGGTAATCAAGACTGGACGACTTAAATTTAGGTCGTCTGGACAACTAGTCAACTGGTTGTGTACATTGTGGTTTCGTATGGCCAGTTTCCTTGCAGTTTGAGCATCTCCGTGCCCTGTGTTTCTTCCTGGGTTTGTGTCCTCTCATCCTAGATAGCTCCAACCAAGATTGCCATCTTGATTTCTTCGGTCTCCCCCGACCACGCTTTAGTTCTGGAGGAAAGCATTCTCGTTCCTCAATATGTTGTGACACGATAGGATATATATTCTCTGAGTATCCTGCATACAGATAATTCTTTGAGTACAGTGGACATACAAGTGTGGAGATATGCAAACCAGCATGTGTTCCAGCAGCTATAGCATGAGAGCAAGGTATTTTCTCCACTCCATAGACACCACAATCACACTTTGCATGTTCCAAATCAACCACACAGTCCATTTTGCCACCTTTGACAAAGAAATGCCATCCATCAATTGGTTCGACCGTCATCGTATCCGCTATCTCTTCTCGAACAGCAAGCAAGTATTCAACACCCCGGCTATGTTCAGTTGTGAGACTCAAAGCATCTTGTCTCCTTTTCCAATACCATTTTCCTAACTTTTGCCTTATGAACTCCAGCAGGAACGTAATCGGAAATCCTCTTGCTCGCTTCAGTGCGGAATTAATAGATTCAGCAATGTTGCTTGTTTTTATGTTGAACCTGTTCCCCTTACAATAAACCCTTGACCATAGCCTGACGTCGGCTTTCTCCAAATACGTTGCAAGTTCCGGGTTTGCACTCCGTATCTCAGCCATGTACCAGCCAAAATCGTAAACCGTGTGAGCATAAGCAGCCCCTTTCACCAAGTACATGAGATGTTTCCCTTTAAACTTTTTGACAATGTTATCTTGAAGGTGATAATAACATATTCCTCGGGTTGCCCAAGGAAACACCTTATCACACACACTTTTAATGGCCTTGTGCCGGTCGGAGACTATCACCAGAGGCTTGTCATGAGATATACAACTAGCCAATTTTGTGAAAAACCATTCCCAAGAAGGTACATCTTCCTCATCCACGATCCCAAAAGCCAATGGGAATATCTGAAAATTGCCATCTTGTGCGGCTGCAACTAACATAGTTCCTCCATACTTTCCACTTAGGTGAGTTCCATCCACCACAATGACCCTTCTCTGATACTTAAAACCTTTGATAGAAGCTCCAAAAGAGAGAAATAGATACTTAAATCTTTTCATAGAATCAAGTTCTATCGCCGTGATAGAATCAGGATTTGCAATGGAGATTTGCTCGAGATATGATGCCAGACGCGAATACCCTTCTTCTGCTGATCCTCTCACCAATCTTTGTGCATATAACAGTGCTCTGTATGAAGTGGTGTAATCAAGCGCCATGCCAAACATGTTCCTCATTGCATCAGTGATATGCTGCGGAGTTATCCCATCAATGATTCCAACACGATCAATGAAAAGACTACCTACATACTTCGGAGTACAGTGTCTCCGCTGAGCGATTCGGTCTCCCACTGAGCATAAATGTTTTTCCACATACTTTGTTACCCAAAACGTGTTTGTCCCATGTTTGACACTCGCTCTGACCTTCCATCCACAATAGCTAACCCGACATGTTGCCACAACGAGAGTTTTCGTTGATTTGTATAATCTGAAAGAAAACTTACCCCTCACTGCTGCCAACCGCAGCTCTGAAAGCAGTGCACCCTTGCTAACAAAACTCTGGTTGACATAGATACTGGTACCATTCGATTTTCCTCCTTCAATAGCATTTGTCTTAGCATATGTCTTTTGGATTTCTTCAAAACAAATATTATCATCATCTTCCTCGTCCTCATCTGGAACCTTTCCATAAAGACTGTAATCCCCACCATTCTGATCCGTTTCACCAACAATAGAATTATCAGCATCCTCCTCCCCATTTTCCTCCTCCCCATCTTGATTTTCATCTTCAACAAACTCATTATCACATACATCTTCAAAACATTCATCAGCTTCATCATCATCACCAACATCTTCTTCCCATTCACCAGCTTCATCATCATCACCAACATCTTCTTCCCATTCACCAGCTTCATCATTATCACCAACATCTTTTTCCCATTCACCAGCTTCATCAATATCCCTTTTCTCTGAAACCGTTTCGACCTTGCTGCGGCTTGATACACAAAGACATACTCTATGGGTTTTGAGTATCTCCAGCAAGTTTCGAACTTGTCTATCACTTGTAACATGAATGGGAAGACTGCCTGGAGCCATCATCATTTCTGCTGGTAATGAGTAGCTAATCTCCACACTCACTGTTCTCATGTCCAGGTTATAATCTTCTTGAGCCATTGCAACAAGTTCAGCATGTGTTGAATCTTCATTCAATAAAAACAATCTTGCTCCTTTGAGATCATCAACCACAAAATCCCAACGGAAATCTCTCAACAACCATTCTCCATACACTGCATGTAACTGAAAAATCATCTGCAAATATTCAAAATAAAACACATTAGTAAACATAGAGAAAATGAAGAAGTTCAATAAACATTGCCGCAGACGACTTAGCATTAAGTCGTCCAGAAGACTTAAAGGTAAGTCGTCTAAAGAGGTCACTTTTGCAATTGAAAATTAAAAGGGACGACTTAATTCTAAGTCGTCCGGCTTTGTTTGTTAAAAAAAAAACTTCAGACGACTTATATATAAGTCGTCTACGAGAAACGGGCTAGTTTTGCATTTGACCGAATCGTGTCAGATCTTTGACTATTTCTGGACGACTTATAATTCAGTCGTCTCTGGGAAAGTTAAAATTTCAATATTTTATGAAAACTTGACGACTTACGTGTAAGTCGTCCTAGGTTAGTTTTGTAATTGAAAAATAAAACTTGAAATTTAACTTTCTCCAGACGACTTAGATGAAAGTCGTCCAGCTAAACGACTTAATTTAAGGTCGTCCGGGATAAGCAAAGTTTGACCAGAAAATTGGGAAAAATTCTGGACGACTTTGCTTTCCCCGGACGACTTTAAATTAAGTCTTCTGGAGGGACGACTTTATATTAAGTCGTCTGGTTAAAGTTAAATTATGAAGTTTTATTTTTCAATTACAAAACTAACCTAGGACGACTTACACGTAAGTCGTCAAGTTTTCATAAAATATTGAAATTTTAACTTTCCCAGAGACGACTGAATTATAAGTCGTCCAGAAATAGTCAAAGATCTGACACGATTCGGTCAAATGCAAAACTAGCCCGTTTCTCGTAGACGACTTATATATAAGTCGTCTGGAGTGTTTTTTTTTAACAAACAAAGCTGGACGACTTAATTTAAGTCGTCCGTTTGACCAGAAGACTCATCAGTAAGTCTTCTACATACAGATGACTTACTAGTAAGTCTTCTACGCGAACAGATCTTGAAAAAAAATTCAAATTCGTACCTTAAACTAGGTGAGATGACTTCGTTTGCACACATGGTCTTCTCCAACCACCCAGAACCTCAAACGAAAGCAACCGTAAGTCAAAACGAAAGAAATATGGCTCTGTCAACCATAGCCCATATTTTGAATCAAAAGCTTGAGTTTTTTGGATGAATATAGAGAGAAAGTGAAAGAAATGTTGTTTTTAGTTCATAACAATTGAAACAGAGAGAGTGTAAAGAGATTTACGTGCATTAAAGGGCATTAAAAGCTCCAAACAGTTCGTACAAGGTTGTTGCCACTATTCATTGCAGTGGCAATATTGTAAATACTTGAAGAAGATGAGGTTGAGACAGTAAAGAAGCCATTTTCGAAAAAAAAAATGTTAATGGCATTTTCGTAGATAAAATGCAGGTGTGGGGTTAAAATCTCAAAAAAAAGAGTCAAAAGAAAAGGTTAGTTTTCTGTTTGACTCCAAGTTTTGAGTCACTTTTGCAAAAAGCCCTAAATATATTGTTATTATATATTTTTTAATTACTTTGTTGTATATAAATTTATTTTGAAAATTGTACATGAGTAGTCAAATAAATTGAAAATGATCAGACTAATGAAATTTAGTTTACATGTAAAACAATTCGTACAGTATATAATAATTTGACGGCAACTACGTATGTATATAAAGTATTATAATGTGTATAAAAATAGTAAAAGTAGTTAATTTGGCTGCCTATCTAAAAAATAAATATATTATGACAAGTAAACCAATTTATCGTAATTTATTAACCGAAATATAAAATTAATCAATTCTCGGTAGATAGATAAACTCACTTTAGTTGTTCAAAAAAAGAAGTTAAAATGAGCTTTGTTGCTATTGTTTACAATTTATTAGACTATAAAGTTTAACTACAAGCGGTTCATTCCACGACCATTCACTTAAAAGTCTGCTTGAGGTCTCCATGGACTCTCTCATGTTAACAATTAGGATGTTTCCTCTTTGTTAGACAGCTATCTAAACAGATAAAACATATTAACATCTAAGGTTTTGAAACTCAAAGAAAAACTATAAGCTACCTTTGAAAGTCCTGAATCAGCTCCTCCTTAACCCACTATATATGTATTTCTCCAATTAAGTACAAAATGTTGTTACTGTCTCTTTGCTTGAGCAAGTGCAGCTGATCAGAAGAGAGTTCCTAAACCCAATATCTATAAGCCTTTATACCGTTTAGGATATATTTAGGGAGAGCTTCCAGTTCCTCTAACATTGATATATGTTTCTCTTTCCTATAAATCATAACCTCTTGGCCCGCAGAACAAAAAGGCGGATAGCTTAGCCCGCAATGCTAGGAAGGAAACGTCTTTTGTAGTTCACATGGATCAAGATCTCTCAGTTTGGTTCACAGAGTCAATATGAGTCTGTAAAGTTGATGACAAAAAAAAAATCATAACCTCTTGCATGAACAATGGATCTTGAAACCTTAAACAACAAAAAGTGTCAAACCCGTTTTTTTAACTCAAAATTTTATAATCTTTCATAACGGAACACATCATGGATTACAAAAGCCGGCAGAAAATGGTAATATCTCCAGAAGCAATAGCCCAAAAGAGGGAGACAATAACAATGAGGCAGGATAATACGAGAAAAAAGCATTAGAGAGCCACATGTACTAAAGCTAGAACTGATGGACTGATCATAACTCGCAGACACTCCTGAGAAACATGAGACCGAAGATAACCAAAGAAACAATGACTTAGGCAAACCCAACCCTGAAGGGTACACCACCAAGCCAAAACAGGCGCACCATCGGGACAAGCATGTGTGAGGATAAACTTACATCAACACCAGAGACTGTTGCAAACCGGAGCCAAGGCAGAACCAAGTCAAAACCAAACACCCAGGCTCAAAGACACAAGAACTTGAAATGCTAAAGGAAAAAACACCGGAGAAGATTTACAGGTCTTACACGCGGACACTCGTTAGGCAGAATAGCGATCTACAGAGCTAAAACTGGTCACCTCCTTGCAAGAGAAAACCTACAAATCAAACTCACTGCTTCGTCTCGAAACGCTCGCCCAGTCCATGGTGGATAAAGGAGAGGTCTAGTAGATTCCTCCACAGCAAATATACCTTCCACCGACGAATCCAAAAAGCTAGAACAAGGCAAAAAAAGAATTGACCATAACTGCAAGCAACCGAAGAGAAACAAAAGCACCACAATCCAAATCTAAAGCAATCCTCGACTTGACAACAACGACCTTCACCTAAACCACCATAAACCATAGAAACCTAGATTAAACTAAAGAGAAAGAGGAGATCCTCCCTCACATAGCGACGGTGAAGAGCACCGCCAACCACAGAGGGAGATCAGACGACTTGGAGTTTTCTTCTTCTTTTCTCTCTTGACGGCTTAACCTAATTTTTTCCACTTCTATTGAAAAGACATGAACACTTATCACAAAATGAAAAAAGTGTAGAAACCGTTAACTATATCAAAATAAACAAATATAAATACTTATTGTCGAAATTGAAACTATACTAACCGTTTCATCTGCCAAGATCAACTCTAGAGAAGGTCCACCAAAACTGGTTTGTTGCCATCCATGAGTGAAGAAACTTAACCTGGACACACCAACAACTCTTGAACGGCTCAACGTCTTTGAGTAATGTGATGCTCTTGTTCGAAGTAATTTTCGAATGGTATTGCATACGTGGAGAGTCGATGTGTTTCTTATATAGCTAATACAAACGATATTTTTGCTAACTAAAATCTCAATGTATTTTTGATTTAGGAAATAAAATTTGTATGACGTGATTATAGGAAAAAAATCCTTTATTTTAAAGCTAGTGTGATATTTGGTAGATATCCAGGGAAACCGAGATTTTAGGATTCGTAATTTTATTGTTTACCTTATCTAAGCTAGAAATTTAAATATTTGAAGAATATTGCAATCTGCAAGATTTTGTGAACATTAATAATAGGTTTTAGAAAAAGTAATAGAGTTAGGATCTCGGTGAATCTTTTGGTAATAAGGCAAAATACATTAATATTCGGTTTTAGAAAAAGTTATAGAGTTAGGATCTCGGTGAGTCTTTTGGTAGTGAGGCAAACTTACGTCGGTTTATTAAAGAAGCAAAACGTTGTGTTTAATACCAATGGCATAATGTAGTAATTATTGAGGAAAACTCAGGGTTAAGTACAAAATGTACTCCTGTTTTAATAGATTATTATTGAAGAAAACTCAGGGTTAAGTACAAAATGTACTCATGTTTTAATAGATTATAGATATCTCATATTCTTTGTTGGAATTTATGAGAGTGTCCCATATTAAGAGATAATCCAGTTAATTTGTGACTGAATCTCTTTTACCCATACACAATAGATTCTCGTCCTTAACAAGAGAAGAGACAACCAAGTTGTAGTTGAATCCACACAAAGAACCAACAATACAACCATATATATTAGTGAGTAAACCAGTTGTATCAAGAAGAGAATCTATAGTTTGAGTCTAATCTTTGTGAAATAACACAAAAATTACAGTTTGTGTACTTCAAATAAAGAAAATTTAGAATCAGTAAGCTAGAGTTTAATGAGTAAATAAGAGGAGTTTAGTAAGACAGCCTCTATGTAAGTGCAGATGAGTCAGAAATATAGAGCAGAAAGTAAATGACACACTGAATTTGTTAACGGGGTTCGTTTCCTACATCCCCGGGACCTCGTCCAGATTTCATTGATCATTAGAACAAGAATGCAAATACATATTTATTTGCTAACGTATACATCAGGCACAAACCTCCTGACACGCTCTTTTCTAGATAGATATCTATGAAGATTAGGAATCAAGCACGCATGCATAGATCCCATCTGGCCGCACCAGAGCTCACTGTCTTAGCTGCAATCTTTCCAGACCTCCTCAATGAAACCATCTTTGCTAAACTCCCTCTGGGTCAAGGCTTCAACCTCCAAGTCTCTAAAGGTGCATCACCATGTACATCACCAAGTACGTCACCGAGTACTTCACCAAGTACGTCACCGAGTACTTCACCAAGTACGTCACCGAGTACTTCACCAAGTACGTCATCGAGTACGTCAACACCAGACGCACACCACAGATACCAACGAGCACGTCACACCAACGCACAGCTTGGTCACCACACCTCAACGGACACACCAAAACGCTTGATCACCCAAGCACACACAAAGCTCACAAGAGCTACACACAATGGCTAACTCCACCACACAAAGCGCCAACTCCAACGCCACCAAACTAAGTCCACATCAGACTCCATCGGACACTACGTCAAACCGTAGGTCAACACTCAACGCTTAATGAAAACTCTCTCTCTCTTTTCACTTAATCTCTGGGTATTCTCCTTCTCATAAGGGCACGTCCCTCCTTATATATAAACCGTAGACTTGCTCTCCAAGTTCATTAAATGCACCTTAATGAACTTCCATTCCCATATAAAGAAACTTCATATTCCTCTCCAAGTAACACTTCTTCTCCAAGCAAAGCCTCTTTGCTTAATGGAAAATGTCATTTGTCTTCAACAAGATATTCTCTTTCCTTTTCTAATCTCCACTTACACACGCAATCACCTTAGACAATCTCCTTGTAAACAACTTCTCCACTCGACGTCCTGCCATACGTCTTGACATACCTTCTAATGTACATCACGAACTACATCAGAACCTCTCTGAAAATATCATCTACACTCTAAACCATGACTCCTAAACACTCTACATTGTAAACACAAGTAAGAGAGAAGAGACAGCACAAGTTTGATGATAATACTTGTTTATTTTTGTGTGCTACAAGAGAGAACAACCACATCCTTTAAATAGGCAATACAAGAGATAGTGAATGATAAAATAACACATTGGATAAAGGGTGCATCAATTCTCATCAGCTCCCAACATCTAGCTACAAATAAGAATTTGAAATCCAAATCTGTGTTAATACTTGAAGTCTTGTAAAGTCTGGTGAAGTCACTTTTACTCTTTTATGTTACTCTTTATTTATTCATGTCAATAGTCTTGAGGTGGTCATTGTCTTGATGATTGCGGCATTGACTCTTACATGGAGGTGATCAGTCTTGTCTTGTTAACTTTGACCTCTATCTCTCCTTTTCTTCATTCACTCTAATATTGTTGTACAAAATTTATTTATTTTACTTTGAATTGTTTTACAGAAGGAGATCTTAAGGGTGAAATTCATTTCATCATATAACTTCTTAGCAGATTACCTTTCAAATTTTGACTGAAGCATCAATGTACATAGTGCATTAGTGTACATTTTCACAACATTATAGCAATGTTATGTATGATATCCCAAAAAGTAGCTAATAATGCCAAATGTTTATTTTGTGTAGATCTATATTAAATTGAATTGCATTGGAAATGTATGTGTTAACATTAACATTTATGTAATTTTCTAACAGCATAAGTGTAAACATTTTAGACCCTAAATGTTAGTTTTGAGAGATACATTTTTGGTGAATAATTTATTTTTGAATTTTTAATGATAACATGTTGCTATATGTTTTTATCTGCTCATTCATGTTTGTGGAAAAATAATTAGATAATTTCCAAATAATATATAAAACATTTTATCCAATATTTTGGCACTCTTACTATTGGTTTTTGTCAATCACTAATTTTCACTAACGATTTGAAGGTTTTGAATCTAAGTTCATATATCTCACTAAACCCATAATCAAAATATACAATATGATTTCAACCCAAATGACATAAAATCCTATAACTTTTTCTTAACAATCCATAAAAAATCAAGTTTGTCCAACAAGAAAGTTGTTCCAAAAATTATTTCTACTAGTTTAAAACCCGCACAATTGCGCGGAATGAATGTTATATATAAAAATAATTTTTATCTATTATCATTTATTTGTATTTATTTAGGTATTATGTATATAATTAAATTAGAGTAAAGACATAAATCAAAACAATACATCTTGTTTATTTACGATACTTTTTGGTAAATTAATCAAAAAATTATTTTATTTATTTTATATGGTATATAACTAAATTTCAATGACATGAACATAGATAAACAATATATTTTAATATAAATATTTATTATTGAGAATTCATACTCATATGATAAACACAAAATTTCTAATGTGCAATTTTTTAATGCAAATTTAAAAATTAAAATATTAAGGTTTCAATACTTTTTCAATTCAAATTTAGAAATTATCATATTTAAGTATTATTCTATGTTATATAGTTTAATTTTAAACTATATTATTATATAATATGAATATCTAGTAAATGAGACTTCATATTCATATGATTTATGAGCATTTGTATCTTGTTATTACCAAAAAGTGTTAAACCATTGATCACAAAATTTTATTGTGAGACATTTAACATTTTTAATAATTTATAGTCGTTTTAAAAATTCAAAATATAACATATAAAAAAATTAATTTTTTATTATATGGTTAATGTAGTTGTTTAATACTTTTTAATAATATAAAATTAAACAAAAAATAGCTAAGATACAAAAATTATTATCAAATATTTATTATTCATAATCATTAATTATCTTATATACGTTAATCATATTATGCAATTCCGTAGCTTTTATTTAAGGAAAGTGCAAGAATATTCTTTTGTACACTATTTATCAATTTAATAGTTAATTTAATAAAAAATATAATATAAGTTAAGATGGACCAACCTATTTCTTTAAGAATTCTGAATTTCATTCTCATGGTGACACGTGACAATAAACTAATGTTGTAATGTTTCTCAATTAATATATAAGGGATTTGACCGATTCTGATCTAAGTGAGAAAAAATGGTGTTTTGGTTCCTAGATTTCTTTGCAAGGGATTATCTCATAGGGAGATATATATATATAGTATTAAAATCCTAAGCCGAGTCTATATGAATTCGTGAAAGTTGCTGACAAAAAAAATCTCTAAACTTTAGTTAAAGACAAAAAGAAACTAGCTCCGAAGCTAATACCACCTAGTCAACCAAGTTGTTGATTATATCCACAAAATCGGAACAGTCTATCTCAGTTTGAGGTATATTAATACTTGAATTACTGCATAATATGGTAATTCAATTTGAATTCAACACATAATATTGAAATATGGCATGGTATACTAAAATAGTAGTTTTTCATGGTTTACTTATTTGTATGATAATTTATGACATATTTCATTTATTATAGTACTCATGTTTTTACAATTTTTATATACGCTCTCGGAAAAAAAAATTATTGTGTTTTCTAAGTTTGAGTTCTGTTGACCAAGTATTAATATACCAAAATATTTGGTCAACAAAACTCAAACTTAGAAAACATAATAATTTTTTTTCTCCTATATGGAAATTGTAAAACATGAGTACTATAATAAATGCAATATCTCATAAATTATTGTATAAATAGGTATACCATGAAAAACTACTCTGTTAATAAAATAAAACTTTTCTTGATTTTTTTGGCCGATCATCTCTCCAAGCATTATATTTTTCATTCGTAGTGCAGGTTAGCCATTCAATGCTTATTATTATCATTATATTTGTTAATCTTGTGCTAATATTTTGATTATTGTAAGTTTCAAGTTTTAAACATCAAAATAACATGAAATATATGTAGAACTGTAATTAAGAATCATTTTTAACACATTTCGACAGGAAATAGCAATTGAAACACTCAATATCCAAATGAATTTGGGTTTCAAAAATATGCAGTGTTTTGATAGGAAAATTAAAATTGATATCATGAAATGAAATAGTAAAATAGTGATTCGATCAGTTATTTAAAATTAATTTGGACATGTTTTATAATTTTGAAGATCTAGATAAAAATATTTAGTCACATGTATATTTAAAATCTTTGATTTTAATCTAAATTTTATGTTGCAAAATTTACATATGGAAGTTTTTTGAAGTAAGTACATATAAAATATTCCTTTTTATTTAAAACAATATTGTGTAATTTTAATGAACTATTTAAAATATTAAATAAATATTAGTCCAAATCATGTTATAAATTAATGGATATTAATAGATAATTAATAGAATTATATATTTTACAATGATTCTGAAATGGAAACAATTTTTCTTGAAGCAAATTGAAGCCTTTTTGATAGGCTTTTTTAATAGATTTATTCGGCAAAACTATATATAAATGCAGACCATGGGTATATTTATTTTGTTTTTTTTTTCGGTCTCTCTTTTCTTCGGTTTATATTTGTTTATCAGACTAAAGAAAAAAAAATGCAAACTATGAGTTCATTTGATTCTAATTTCTTTATTTGTGGGTAATATATGATTGAATAAATGATCTATCCAGCTACATATTTCCAAGGTACTTTTTGGTCACTCGCTCTCTAAATTGCAGTCTCTTATGGTGCAGAGGAATTGAACGAGAATGATCCAAGATCAGCAAAAGTTGACTCAAGACTTACTTTCCTTGATCCCCAATGTTGTCAGGGAGATGCCTCCTATTTCAGCGTCAGAGACTGATTGCTTGGTCTCCACGACTCTCTGTTTGTACGACCCAACATGGCCTAAGAGCAGTGATGATACCAAGATATATTGTGGGCCAAGAGGTAATACAGGTAGTGAAAAGAGAACTCGCTGATGAAGCTTAAGCTTCTCTCGAATGAAGGAAGACAAGAGGAGGAGCAGTACGGCGTCTCAACAGAGTTAACTCTCTTCACCGATCCATGGACCATCAAGAAGAAACTGACTAAAAGCGAACGCAGCCGTCAAAACTGTCTTCTTCTGAATCCCAGAACCGTACATAGCCACATAGTGAGATATCTCCCTGAGGTTAACCAAAAGATGGTCCACGAAGGCTCAGGGTTAACAGTCGACGTGTATGATCACAATACTCACACTACGCACCAGATGCTTCTAACGAACTGACCAAGCGTGGATCCTATGTTCTCAGTGGTGGATGATGGCTTATGGATTTTGTCATGAGAAGGGCTTTGAAGACGAAAGATGAGATTGGAATGTATTGGGGGGATCTTTCTGATTCAAAGCTTCATTTTAAGTACTCTCTCCGTTTCGTATTAAATGTCGTTGTAGAAAAAAATTTTCGTTACAAAATAAGTGTCGTTTTCGATTTTCAATGCAAAAATTTATTAATTTTATGCAGTAATTTATTTTTCTATTGGTTGAAATATGGTTAGGTGTATAGGTAATTGTGTTTTTATATAGGAAATATACAAAATTAATTGTTTCCTTAATCTGTGTGCACAAGGTCAAAATGACACTTAATATGAAACAAAAGGACTATTAAATAATTGAAAGATTGATTTTAGCAAAAAAAATTAATAATAATGGAAAGATTGCAATTTTTAAATTAGCTATTAGGTAATATAATGTAATACCTACAATTTATAAGGAAACTCATATTTATCATTTTTTTGTAAATTAATTTATTAAAATTAATTATCTTGAGTGAAAAAATGACATTAGATGTAATTAAAAGGTTATTTCAAGTTTTAATTTATATTGGTACTTCAGCTCTAATAATATAGATTAATTCATATTGGTACTTCAACTTTAATAATATAGATAGGAAAACACATTTAGCTATTTTAGAGATGATTGTTGTGGCTATTATTCAGCACAATCTTCCTTACTCTTTTGTCGAGAATGAGAAGATAAGAGAAGCCTTCACCTATGCGAATCCGACTATAGAGTTTTGGTCTCGCAACACAGCTGCGTCTGACGTGTACAAGATCTATGAGAAGGAGAAAAGGAAGCTGAATGCAGTCTTGGCTAACATCCCTGGAAGAGTTTGCTTAACAACAGATTTGTGGAGAGCCATAATAATAGAAGGAAACATGTGCTTGACAGTTCACTTCGTAGATGATGATTGGGTTTTGAAGATGAGGATTTTATCTTTTTGTGTTTTTCCGCCTCCACACTCTGGTGTTGCCATAGCCCTTAAGCTGACAGAGCTGTTAAAAGAGTGGGGGTTAGAGAAAAGGGGTTTTTTCTCTAACAGTAGATAACGCATCGAATAATGATACTATGCAAGCTATTTTGAAGAGGAAGCTGCAAAGAAATTTGGTATGCAATGGTGATTTCTTTCATGTAAGGTGCTCAGCTCACATCTTAAATTTAATTGTGCAAGGTGGTTTGGCTGTTATCAGTGGAGCTTTAGATAAGATCAGGGAGAGCGTTAAGTATGTGAAAGAATCTCAGTCTAGAGAAATTATGTTTCAGAACTGTGTCGAAACAGTTGGAGTACGAGCTGAAGCGGCAAAGGCGGGTCTGATCTTTGATGTGACAACACGCTGGAATTCAACACACTTGATAATCGAGGGCTATTAAGTTTAAGAATGCCTTGAGAAACCTTGGAGAAGTTGATAGGAGCTACAAGAGCTTTCCATCTGAGCAAGAGTGGGACATATCAGAACTGATCTGCAAGCTACTGGAACCATTTGCTGAAGTCACAAAGCTCATTTCCGGTTCATCTTACCCGACAGCAAACTTAGACTTTATGCAAGTATGGTCGATTAAGTGTTGGTTGAGAGGTCATGAAGATTCAGAGGATCGAGTTATCTGTCAGATGGTGAAGGCCATGAAAGAGAAATTCAACAAATACTGGGAAGAGTTCAGTGACATATTAGCAATTGCGGCAGTACTTGATCCTCGACTGAAGCTTGCATTTTTAGAGTATTGTTACGATATTCTAGATCCAGACACTGCCAAATTGAACGTGGAGTATACTCGTGAGAAGATGGTCAAGCTTTACAGAGCATATAAGAAAGACATAAGCATTACTAGAGCATCTACTTCACATGCTCCTCGACACAACATCCCTTCAAGATATTATGTAAGTTTATCTCTTGATGATTCGTCTATAAACTCATAGCTAGCTAGAAAACTAAGTCTTGTTTTAGTGCTTACTGCTTAGACCCTTATTAAGCTGATGTGATTCACGAGACTTGTTTTAGTCTTTTAGACACGTTGGTTTCAGACTCTGATCGTTGCTTTGTTGTTGTTTACGGGGCTTTTATGCTTACTGCTCTCAAAAGACGGGTGGTAGTGGGAAATCAGCATTAGACAGCTTTAGAAGTTTGGATGCTGTGTCATACTGGAAAGACAATGCAAGCCGCTTCAAAGAGTTGTCTTCAATGGCTTGCGATATGCTCAGTATCCCTATCACAACAGTGGCGTCGGAATCATCTTTTAGAATCGGTAGCCGAGTCCTCAACAAGTATAAGAAGCTGTCTACTACCCACAAATGTTCAAGCTTTGATCTGCGCGAGGAACTGGTTCCGTGGCTTTCAAGAAATTGGTGATGAGATTGAGTTTACCTCTTAGGAAGAGAAAAGAGGTATGATTAACTGTCTCCCATCTTAAAGTTTAGTTCTGTCTTCATATTGAGAGGCTCTCTAGTAACAATGATTGATTGTGTCTCTCAGTCTCTGTGTGTTTGTGGTTCTGTCTTCATATTGAGAGGCTCTCTAGTAACAATGATTAATTGTGTCTCTCAGTCTCTGTGTTTTATCTTTTTTTCCATAGTAATTCTTATATCATTGTATCTCTAAACTGATAGATCCTTTAATGCTATTTTGGCTGAGTTAACTGATCTCGAATGAGATTTTGTGAGCTTCATAAAATGGGTTTTGATTGTTTCCTCTTTAGCTGAATCAAACTGAGTGCTAACTAGTTTGAAGCTGAGTGATAACTCTGATTTCATTGAGAAAATTTGTTCCTATTCAATCAGTTACATAGCAGGTGATGTGACTTTATTTAATGTGTAGGAGATGAAGGATCTTGATATGGAACAGGTCATTGCAGACATCGTAGAGAAGCTTAAATGACAGACTGCAGCTAGACCAATGCCGAATCTTTTGTCTCTCTCTTCGGCCCTCGGAATTATCAAATAGACAGGTCATTGGATTTTTTAGGATTTATTTTGATACTCTGGTGAAACATTCTGAATTCTGATATTGGTTGATTTGAAATGATCCCATGAAGCAGTTTGTGGCTATTATGAACAGGAGGAATCAATCAACCTTTAGGAATCAATCAACCTTTGTTTTGGTTAATGTCCCAAATCTATCAAATTGTATGCAAACACACTAAAAATTATTGTTATAAAACTAAATGAAGTACAGATAAATAATTTACACCTTTTATAAATTTAATTAAAGTACAGATAAATAATTTACACATTTTATAAAATTAAATTAAGTACAAATAAATAATTTACAGATTTTACGAAATTTAAAATAAAAAGTATTATTAGGTGTCCATGGGTTTGACCATAAATGGTCTTTATTGGTCTTGGATATGTTTTGGACAATTGTCCGATATGGACCACCCAATACATCCAATAACTAAAATTGTACATTTGTTCATGCCCAAATGAGCTCTGGACGGCCCATTTGACAGTTCTATGTATTGGGATCTTTCTGATTCGAAGCTTCACTTTAAGTATTAAATAATTGAAAGATTGCAATTTTAAAATTAGCTAAATATTATGTAATTTAATGTAATACCTACAACTTATAAGGAAACTCATATTTATTATGTTTTTTTTTTGTAAATTCATTCATTAAAATTAATTATCTTTATGAGTGAAAAAATGACATTAGATGTAATTAAAAGGTTATTTCAAGTTTTAATTCATATTGGTACTTCAACTTTAATAATATAGATATGAAAACACATTTAGCTATTTTAGTACTTATGTTGTTAGTATATTTAGGGGAATACCTTGGAGCATTCTAAATTGTAGTAGGATTTTCAAAATTAAAATATACTTAATATTTTTAACATTGTAGTTTTTTTTAATGATGAGACAAATTCGTTGACGATAATTTAGAAATTTGTTTTAAATATATTTATGTTTTTCCAAAATCGCTTTAAATGATGATTTTTGTTAAAACTAATAATTAAAGGATTAACTAAAATCTTGAAGAATAATCGACATGCCATATATATATAGTGAACCGCCCTCAACATAGATCAAACAAAATAAAATAATCATACAAAATAATTTCTAACCTAGATTTGAGAATATTCAATAAAATTTAAATTATAAATGATTTTATATCTTATATATATATATGCTATTTATAAAATATTTTTTCTTAAATATTAAATTTGAAAGATTGCAATCTTTTAAATTAGCTAAATATTAGGTAACTTAATGTAATACCGACGATTTATAAGGAAACTCATATTTATCATGTTTTAGTAAATTCATTTATTAAAATTAATTATCTTTATGAGTGAAAAATGACATAAGATGTAATTAAAAGGTTATTTAAAATTTTAATTCATATTGGTACTTCAACTTTAATAATATAGATAGGAAAACACATTTAGCTATTTTAGTATTCATGTTGTTAGTATTTTTAGGGGAATACCCTGGAGCATTCTAAATTGTATGAGGATTTTCAAAATTAAAATATACTTAATATTTTTACTATTGTGGTTTTTTTAATGATGAGACAAATTTGTTGATCATAATTTGGAAATTCCTTTTAAATATATTTATATTTACCAAAATCGCTTTAAATGATAATGATTGTTGTCAAAATTAATAATTCAAGGATTAACTAAACTCTTAAGAAATAATAGACATGCCATATATATAGTTTTTCATATGTTGTACTCTTATAATAGGATAAGAATTGCGCCTTGCGCATGGTGAGTTTATTTGTATATATTATTAATAATTTTTTTATATTTGATCATATTATTTATACATATACAATGTTTTTTTGTTATTATATAATTTCTTTCCGACGGATCGGATCAAAAATTGTGGAACTAAACTATAATTAATATATCATGGATTGATCGGATTGAACATTAAATAAATTATAACACAAAAAACTTATTATTTCCACCGAACACATTCTTGAAAAATGTGAACAATATTGTTTCTACAGTTGAATTATTTTGAAATTTATCTTCCATATGGTTTTGAAAGGTTTCAAATCAACCATTGAATTGATACCTTCATTTTAATGATTTTAGTCGTATGCTTAAGGAAAACTTACATTTTTGTAATTTAAAGTTGTTTTAAAAAAAATCAAAATATAACAGATAAGAAAAATATAACATATAAGGTTTTTTTCATTTTTGTAATTTAAAATCGTTTTAAAATTTTTAAAATATAACATATAAGCATTCCTCATTTTTGTAATTTAAAGTCATTTAAAAAAATTCAAAATATAACATATAATAAAAAATCTAATTTTTTTATTATATGGTTAATGTGATTGTTTAATGTTTTTAATAATATAAAATTAAAAAATAATGAAAAAGATGCAAAAATTGTTATCAAATCTTTATTATTCATAGTCGTTAATTGCTATATATATGTTAATCATATTAGCTAATTGTGTAGATTGTATTTAAGGAAAGAATACATGCTTCTTATATTTTGAGTTAATATAATGTTCCCTAATAATTGGATTTGGACCAACATTTTTTCAATTGATTCTTAATATATTTTCATATATTTTTTAAATATATTTCTGTTGACAATTTATTAATCTATTTCTTTGTTCACTAATATTTTTTAGATATAAGCGTTTAGTTTTTGGTTTGATTCTAATTTTTGTTTTTTTGGTTTTCGATTTCGGCTTGGTTGTACTTTTTGATTATATTTTGTTCAAGAGATATAGAAACATTGATTATTTATGAATTATTTTTGTTTTCGGTTTGATTTGGATAACAATGTTAGAAATACGATAAAATTTTGAGTACCATTCGACTTTGATTTGATCCTAGTTTTCAAATAGTTTCAAATAATTTGATTAAAAATCCTCTTGCAGGTGAAAAAAAGTCTAGAAAAATAAATTAAATATTTTAAAAATATTGGTGTGATTCAGTTCTATTATATAATTGGGATAATTCTCATCTTACATACAAATAATTCTTATCTTTTATGCACCAATTTATATTAATGTTGATTTAAATAATAAAATTAAATTACATTAAAACTCTTACAATATATAATAGGATAAGACATGCGCCTTGCGCAAGGTGAGTTTATTTCTATATATTATCGATATTTTTTTTATATATTTGATAATTTTATTTATATATATACAATATTTTTTGTTGTTATTATATAATTTCTTTCCGATAGATCAGATTAATTTTTATTAAAAATGATGGAACAAAATTATAATTAATACATCATGGGTTGATCGAATTGGACATTAAACAAATTATGACATAAAAACCTTATTTTTTCCATCGAACACATTCTTGAAAAAAGTGAACAATAATGTTTTCACAGTTGAATTATTTGAACTTTTATCTTCCATATGGTTTTGTAAGCTTTCAAATCAACCATCGAATTGATACATGTCATTTTAATGTTTTTAGTTGTATACTCAAGGAAAACTTACATTTTTGTAATTTAACCTTTTTGTAATTTAAAGTCATTTTAAAAAATTCAAAACATAACATATAAGAAAAAATCTAACATATAAGAAAAATATAACATATAAGGTGTCATCATTTTTGTATTTTAAAGTCGTTTTTTTAAAAAAAAATATAACATATAGGGTTTCCTCATTTTTGTAATTTAGTGTCATTTTAAAAAATTTCAAATATAACATATGAAAAAATCTAATTTTTTTATTATATGGTTAATGTGATTGTTTATTTTTTTAATAATATAAAATTAAACAAAATGAAGAAAAATTCAAAAATTGTTATCAAATCTTTATTATTCATAATCATCAATTGCCATATATATGTAAATCATATTAGGTAATTTCGTAGCTTTTATTTAGGGAAAGAATACACACTTATTATATTTTAGGTTAATATAATGTTCTCTAGTGGACATTAAACAAATTATGACATAAAAACCTTATTTTTTCCCTCGAACACATTCTTGAAAAAGTGAACAGTATTGTTTTCACAGTTGAATTATTTTGACTTTTATCTTCCATATGGTTTTGAAAGCTTTCAAATCAACCATCAAACTGATACATGTCATTTTAATGTTTTTAGTCGTATACTTAAGGAAAACTTACATTTTTGTAATTTAAAGCTGTTTTAAAAAATTCAAAATATAACATATAAGAAAAAAATATAATATATAAGAAAAATATAACATATAAGGTGTTCTCATTTTTGTATTTTAAAGTCATTTTAAAAAAATATATAACATATAAGGTTTCCTCATTTTTGTAATTTAATGTCATTTTAAAAAATTCCAAATATAACATATAAGAAAAAATCTAATTTTTTTATTATATGGTTAATGTGATTGTTTATTTTTTTTAATAATATAAAATTAAACAAAATGAAAAAGGATACAAAAATTGTTATTAAATCTTTATTATTAATAATCATTAATTTCCATATATATGTAAATCATATTAGGTAATTTCGTAGCTTTTATATAAGGAAAGAATACACACTTCTTATATTTTAGGTTAATATAGTGTTTTCTAGTGGACATTAAACAAATTATGACATAAAAATCTTATTTTTTCCCTCGAACACATTCTTGAAAAAGTGAACAGTATTATTTTCACATTAGAATTATTTTCACTTTTATTTTACATATGGTTTTGAAAGCTTTCAAATCAGTCATCGAACTGATACATGTCATTTTAATATTTTTAGTCGTATACTTAAGAAAAACTTATATTTTTGTAATTTAAAGGCGTTTTAAAAAATTCAAAATATAACATATAAGAAAAAATCTAACATATAAGAAAAATATAACATATAAGGTGTCCTCATTTTTTTTTAAAGTTGTTTTTTTTTAAAATATAACATATAAGGTTTCCTCATTTTTGTAATTTAAAGTCATTTAAAAAAAATTCAAAATATAACATATAAGAAAAAATCTAATTTTTTTATTATATGGTTAATGTGATTGTTTATTTTTTTAATAATATAAAATTAAACAAAAATGAAGAAGGATGCAAAAATTGCTATCAAATCTTTATTATTCATAATCATTAATTGTCATATATATGTAAATCATATTAGGTAATTCCGTAGATTTTATTTAAGGAAATAATACACACTTCTTATATTTTAGGTTAATATAATGTTCTATAGTGGACATTAAACAAATTATGACATAAAAACCTTATTTTTTCCCTCGAACACATTTTTGAAAAAAATGAACAGTATTGTTTCCACAGTTAAATTATTTTGACTTTTATCTTCCGTATGGTTTTGAAAGCTTTCAAATCAACCATCGAATTGATACATGTCATACTTAAGGAAAACTTACATTTTTGTAATTTAAAGTCGTTTTAAAAATTTTCAAAATATAACATATAAGAAAATTCTAATATATAAGAAAAATATAACATATAAGGTGTCCTCATTTTTGTATTTTAAAGTCGTTTGAAAAAAATATATATATAACATATAAGGTTTCCTCATTTTTGTAATTTAAAGTCATTTTAAAAAATTCAAAATATAACATATGAAAAAATCAAATTTTTTATTATATGATTAATGTGATTGTTTAATTTTTTTTAATAATATAAATTTAAACAAAAGTGAAGAAAGATGCAAAAATTGTTATCAAATCTTTATTATTCATAAACATTAATTGCTATATATATGTAAATCATATTAGGTAATTCCGTAGCTTTAATTTAAGGAAAGAATACACACTTCTTATATTTTAAGTTAATATAATGTTCTCTAGTGTCATATAATTATGGAATAATGTGACACCATTAGACTAAAGTATACTTTATATTAGATGCTCTAGAATTCTTTGAAATGGAATTTAGAAGGCATTTAGAGTGTCACCTAGGATTTGGAGTTTTTTTTAATTAATACAAAATTAAGGTTCTAATTTTTCAAATGCTTCCCAATTAATATATAGGGGATACCGTCATGGAAACTATATATAAAATGTGTAGGTTGTGATTGTTTTATGTTTATAAAACGTTAGCTTAATATTGAGAAATATAGTTAATTGGAATTTTTTATATAAAACAAATTGTATTGTTAACTTTAAAAATACTAAATATTTATATGTGGGGTTCACGTTTAAGAGAAAGATATTTATGGGGATTTGTTAGTCTAAATCAGTGCTGTAGTTAGGCTATATTTAAGTATATGTAGTTTGTAATACTATAGTTTACACAAAAATATGTAGAATATAGATTTTTAAATATTTTACTTAGAAATAAATTGGGTCCATATTTGTTTTTCTATTTTAATAGTACCGATATAAAAAATGTCAGATTAAGAATTTCAAATTGAAATAAAATATCTTATTTATACTAAATATATTAACACTAATTATTCAATTACTAAATCAAACTAGAGATTTTCCCGGGCTACGCCCGGGTTTTTTCCCCATATATTCAAATTAAATTTAGATTATTTTATAATTTCTATTTTTAATATATTTTTATACTGATACTAATTACACTATATAAACTATCAGACAAATTTATAATTTTTTGTATTGTTTTGGTAACAACTGTTTTGAAATTTTTGAAATTCAATTTTTTTTCAATATCAGAAAATACACATAAGCTGGTACGCATGTTGAATAATTTTTAATTATTCTTATTTAAAATTCAAGTATTCTTTTTCTCGTTTATTAGTTTTTCAATTGAAAATATGGTTAAACTAATATATAATTCACTTTATTTTAGTATTAATATTAACTAGTATGAATATTTAAATTTTACCTATTGATTATTGATTCTTGGCTACTAAAAATCTATATAAATTTGTTCTTGTGTTAAAAGCAGTGGCAAAATAAATAGCAGCTGAAATCTAAGAGCAATGTACATTAAAAGAATCATGAGATCATGTCAAATGCGTTTCTTTCCATGCAGCAAACAAATTCAAAATAAAAATATCAAAAACATAATAATAGTATCCTCTAAGAGCTATTTGTATGTTTTCCCCTACAAAATCCAAACAGTTTTGTTGATTTTTTTTTATAAAAAAAGAATCTTAACAATTTATTCATAGTCAATTTAATCAAGCATATTATTAATTTTAGAAATAAGTATATATTTTTTAGTTTAAACTTTTCTGAAAGAAAATATAGAGTTTTAGCTCCGACTACATCTCTAACCACCCTTATATTTGCTTCTATAATAGCATTTAGAAGTAAATTCACTCTAACCTTAAAAAATAGAGATTAGTATTTTTCTATAAATAGAAATAGAAGTAGCATTCCTCTATTTTCTATTCTATAAATAGAAATTGCTATTTTATAATAATACATCGGAGTAAGTTCCATTGTAGTTATAGATATCTAATATTTTGTAGATTAAAAATAAAAAAAATACATTAGAAATGGTCTCATTCACAATTAAAACATCTTTTTACATTTTCCAATTCAACTTAGCTGGGGTTACAATCAACCACTTTAACTTGAGGGCATCCTTATCTAGAACTTTGTTTCTTAACTTATAATTGCCATCCCTAATCCTTTTAATTAATGTTTTGTTTTTCTAAGTTTTGTCAACAGTTTTAATTTTTATGACATCTATACATTATTTGAGAAGTAATTTTGTCATATGTAATCTTTTTTTTTTTTTTTTTTTTTGTCATCAACTTTACAGACTCATATAGACTCTGTGAACCAAACTGGGAGATCTTGATCCATGTGAACTACAAAAGCCGTTTCCTTCCTAGCGCTACGGGCTAAGCTATCCGCCTTACTGTCATATGTAATCTCTACAATTATTTTCACAAAAATAATATGTCATGGTTACTAAAATTGATGACATGGCTTATAACTTAATATGACATGGACAATTCTATTTAATGTTTAATTTATATTTTTGGTAAACTTTTTAAAATATGGTAACAACTCATATATTACATTTAATATCGATTTATATTTTTAGAATTTGTTTTAGAGTATCGTAATAACTCATAAATCATCATTAAAATAAATATATTAAAATAAGGCATTACAAATTTCTAAATATTATTTAATTATATATTTTAAAATTATACAATTTTATTACTAAAATTTTCAAAAATGTATACAGTTTTTTAGACAATTATAAAACTTTAATTGTAAAATCATTAGTTTCTTATATTTCTACAAATTTTATAAATTTTGTTTAATTTTATTTTTTGATAATTATGCAATTTTTTTACAAATTTATTTAAGGAAAATTTTACTTTTACACTTTGTTTGATACCACTTTTCACGTTTACCACTAGTCTAGGGACATTTTCATAAATACCATGTTCATTAAAGTACAAAAAACAATAGTATCCTTCCCTTATCTTCAACAATTTTCATCGTCGTCTTCATCTAACCTAGCCGTCGACGTCTTTATCCAGCCTCGCCGTTGTCGTCTTCATCCAGCTTCGATGTCTCGACGAAGTCTCTGATCGAGATCCATCGTCGATCCGTCGGGATCCATCGTAGATCCGTCGTCGTCTCCTTCGAGATCCATCGTCACTCTCTCTCTCACACAGCCGGCAACAAGAGATTACGAGAATCACTTTGTCTTGCGGATCTTCACTCTGTTTTCGCGACGTTCTTGATGGCTTGGGCTGCAGATCTAGTTTGAGAGAGTATATTTATGTGGTTAAAGGTTCAGATCGATCCTCGTTTGCTCTCATTGGGTTCGAGAACCGGCGAATTGAGGTGCTGTTGGCTTCAGACTCGAGAACCGGCGAATTTCTAGTATCAGAAGACGTTCTGCAAGGATTGCTTACTGTGGTCTCTTCGCACTTTCCTTAATCATATCATAGATTCTCCGTGAGGTTGCTGCTCCTCTCATGGAGAAGCTTCCTTGTAAGTTTTTTCTCTTTTTCTTTTATTATGTCACTGTAACCTTTTAGCTTATGGAGTTAATGATTGACATTATTGTGTAGGGATTAACCATTTTCACAATACACCTGATCGGGAATGGTTTGAGACTGATGCTGTCTTGCGTGTCAGCTTAGGGAACTTCGTGTTTTCTCGATTTTATAGGTTATGATGATTGGTGTGAAGACTCAGAAAGACCCTCGTGATGGCATACACCACGGTGGTTGGATGATGAAAGTCATCTGAACAACTGATTTTGGGTCTTGCTTAGAGTTATATAATTTGGTTGCGAGGTCTTTCGAGTCCCTCCAAGCTTGAAGCCCCTTTAGTCTTTCCTCAAATGCAGCCATCACAGCTGGCCTGTGCTTGCTTCTTAGTTCCTGCAATCTACTTTCGTTTAAATCTTGGTAACCCATGCAAGCAGTGAAAACTAGCTGGCTGCTATAAAACATTGAGCCAGTCATTGATTGAAGCAAAGTAATCGCATCTCCAGCGTCCTTGGTTGTAATTAGTGTAGGACCTGTGTTTACTGGGTTTGTTTAGTAAGTCCATAAGACTTAATCACATTATATATCAATATGGACACTGACTGAGGTTTAACCGAGTACCATAAAACTCCAAGTGCTGTTCTGAAAAGCATTACACGGTTTCCTTCAAACAGAAGCACATCCCACACTCTGAGAACTGTTATAGCAAAAAGAAACGTTAGAAAAAAATAAAGAACTGATCAATAAAAAATCTGGCAAGAACAAGTTTGGAACCTGACCACTTTCCCATGGAAGCATATTGATGAAGATGGAAAGAAACCATGGTGCTGTAACACAAGAGTTTATAAAGAAATTTATTAGTTTTTATAAGACAATTTATTTATAGATTATATATAACGGTTTATAAATCTTTTATTAAGACATTTATAAGATTTTATAAAACAATTTATAGATCACATATAAGGATTCATAAAACCATTTATTAGGTTCATAAATCTATTTATAATTGGTTATCAAAACAATTTATAAGGCTTTCTAAATATCTTTTAAAGTATAATTCATTTATAAGACTTTATAAGATCAGTCTATAAGGATATGTATAACAAACTTGAACTTAGTTTTCTTTAAGGCTATATAAAGATTATAAATAATTTATAAATGTTTATGAATCATTTATGAAGATTTATAAATCAGTTTATGGACACTTACAAATCGATTTAAAACCATTATAAATAAATTCATAAACGCTTATAAATAAGTACATATAACTTTTATAAATTAGTTCATAAGCCTTATAAACCGGTTCACAAACCCTAATAAACAGTCATAAACCTTTATACTCATTTATGATTTATAAGCCTTTCTAAATATTTATAACTAATTTATAAACTTTTATAAATTATTATAACTGAATTCTAAGCTCTTATAAATGATTTATAAATATTTATAAACCCCTATAAAATAATTTATAAACTCTCATAACTAATTTATAAACTCTCATAACTAATTTATAAACTCTTATAAAGTAATTATAAACATTTATCAACTCTTATAATATTATTTGTAAACGCTTATAAAATTATCAATGAGCACTTGTAAATGATTTATAAGACTTACTAGATCATTATAAATTTTTTTAAAGGCTTATAAATTATTAATAAGACTCATTTTAAATATTTATAATTGATATATAAATCATTACAAAATGATGTATAAACATTTATAGCTGAGTATTAAAATATTTTAAATGATTTAAAACTCTTATAAATAGTTTATAATCCTTTATAAATAATTTATAAGCATTTATAAATGTTTATAGATAATTTATAAATCTTTAAAAAATAAGTTATAAACCCTTACAAATTGATTTATGAATCCTGAGAAATGATTTATAAACCTTTATAAATCATTTTATGGTTTCTTTTGAATTTAAATTACCCAAATCCCTCACATATGTGCAATTCCCAGCTATTTTGTACTTGAAAACAAAAATTTCTAGTTCTACTTTCAAGTAAATGGATGCTCGTTATTATATCTCTGATAATCAAAATGATTGGTTCATAACCTAAAAATATATTAGATTACCCACCAAAAAACTCTTTCATAAAGAAGCATATGAATACAATAACTACTAAATATTCCAAGGCCACATGTTCCAGTGCATAACCAAAAGTTCGGTTTCATCTGCAAGCTTAGTCGTTTTCTCCAACTCTTCCACTGCTGCTTTGGCAACGTTTATTTTATTCTCCGCCTCTACAACTTTACATGCGGCGGTTATTGCTGCTTCGTCGATCATCTCTTGTGAAACCGAAGGGGGTTGATTAATGTATGATTGCCGGGGTTTTATGTTTGTCTCCTTTGGTTTTGGGGTTGGGGCAGGTGTTGTTCTAGTTGTTGTTTCTGATCCATCTTCAGCCATTTCGAGCTTCTCCTCTCTTAAAACAGAGTTCAGTAATGACTTCAAAGTTACGTGCCAAGCACCAGCCTGTGGAAGAAATCCTCCGAAATTTGTCATGTGCCAAGTTCTCGCTCTTCTTCTTCTGCTTCTTCTTCCTGTGGAAGAAATCCTCCGAAATCTATTATGAATACATAAGAGCGAGATGAAGCAACCAGCCCTTATATATATGTGTGTATATTGGTTCTTCTAGTTCAAGATTATCAAAACATGAAACCTCATACCGGTTTGGTTTAAGAATAGATTCGCTGTTTACCTTGTAGGAAGAGCAAGACATCTTGCACCCAAGGCCATTAATTACTTCTACACCTTCCATTGCCTTGCTGCAAGATCATCCAGACCAGAGTATATATAACCCATTATAAATAACTTAGAAACCATTACAAAAGATCTATAAATCTTCAGAAATTATTTATAAACCTTTATAAATTATATATAATTCCTTACAAATAATTTATAAACCATTATAACTAATATAAAAATTTTATAAACCATTATAACTAATATATAAACATTTTATAAAGGTTTATAAAACATTTTATATAGGTTTATAAAACCATTTAAAAAGGTTTATAAAACTATTTACAAGAACTTATAAGCTATTTATAAGAGTTTATACATTTATTTAAAAGTGTTTATAAATTAATCTACAAGGTTATATATCTATTTATAAGAATTTATAAATCTATTTATACAAGTTGTGGAATCTTTCTATTCTGTACAAGTTGCGGAGTTTATAAATTAATCTACAAGGTTATATATCTTTCAAGGAATGAGACTCGTGAAGTAGAGAGATGATGAAAAGAAAAAGGATACAGCCTGAGATCTTTGATGGATCATTAACGCCTGCTTCTGGTATAACCTTTGTGACACAAGCATACATAGAAAGCTTCTTCCTGCAGATAAAAAGAGGAGTTGAGAAGCCCAATATCTTACCAAACATTCAGAAGAAGCTACTGCATCTTACTCAGCTCTCAAGTCGTCCCGGTCTTTACTCTTTAAAGATTGCCTCTTTTCATCAACCGATGTCCATTGTGCATTCAGGTCTTTGAGTTAATCAGCAACGACTGTATTGACAGACAGAACAAAGACTTTTTCATGTCACTGAACCAAGGGACTAGAAACTAAAGTATATACACTTATCTAAGCTTGTCATTTATCTTGCTTTCTAGTTCCATATCTTCATCAAGCTCTTTCTGAAGACGCTCAATGTCATCGTCTCCTGCTGATTCATCTGAGTAAGCTTCCTCTGTTTTCTTCTTGCAAGCTTCTAGCTTCTTCTTACAATCTGCATTTAAAAAAAAAAACAAAACAAAACAAATTGAACACTTTTATATTGTTGATTCTTGTAAAGTATCAGTCTTTCGAAGTTTTCTAGAGACCCAAGTGAAGAAACTAACCTTTAATAGATTCCTGAATCTGATTGAAATCCTCATCGCAAGTGAAGTGGAGAGCTTTTGAGTGGTCGAAGCTTTGCGATACGACGCCGAATCCGTTCTTGGAGTTCGGTAAGTTGATTAAATCGTCTCCGTATGAGATTAAATCTTTAATATCGGAGCTCTCTCTCATTTCTGATACTCCGACCTGTGTACTTCTAGAACAGGAAATTAAAATTAAAATCATTAGATCAAAACCAACAATACAATGAAAGGTGTGAAGAAGGCCTACTATAGACCAAAAGCACCAGTGGCAAAGAGAGCAGTCCGAGTCCCTCACTCATCGTTACCTGAAATGAGAGGCGTACTCAATTGCGATCTCACAGTCACCGATCGGATCGGAGACGATACCTCCGGCGAGAGAAACCTGTCGTGGGGGAGAAGAAGAGTAATTTAGGTTTAACTATTTAAGGGTACAACGGTATTTTGACCATTAAAAATCTGATGGTATAGTTGATTAGTGTATAAGTGAAAAGTGGTACAAAGAAAATGGTATAAGTCACAATTCTCCATTTATTTAATATATTTAATTAAAATAAATAGATAGAAAAATCTATCTAAGATTATAATTTTAAATATATACATACATATTCTTAAATATAATTAAAATAAACAAAATCATTTTTATTTTATATTAATTTTATGTTTAATAGAATCAAATTTATATTAAAATATTGATAAAAAAATTTTACAATATTAATAAAAATTTATTTTTAAATATAATTTATATTTGTCCGTTAAAAAAACATTTTAAATTTTCTATTGCACAACACCTAGTTTCTTATTAAAAGATATGTTTGCATTGTTTTAAATCTCGTCTAGATTAATAACTAAAAGGATAAATTTTCTCTTAAAATATTAAATTTATGTTATATCACATAATTTCTAATATTAAGACTCATATGTACTTATACAGATAAGATTATCATGTGCTTTGTGATTGAGAGAATGAAGAGCAACACAAAAAGAATCTTCTTCCGGTAAAAAAATTTTCGAGGCCCACCATTTGATATTGCTGCTCACATTCATGATCTGCATGCTTGGTGGGGAGGAGGTGATATTACATGAGCTTCGGAATAATTAGGAGTAGTATCATTGCTTCTGACTCTAAATCCGATCATGCCCTCCCGAAAAGAGATGACTCCTAGATGATTGACCCATGAGAGGTACGTCCACCAGTTAGTTTGGAAGAAGCATCACAGTTGCCCTTCACCATACCTTCAGTTGGTTGTTGCCAACTCATATGTGATGACCAAAGCCTAAACATCAATTTGTTGATGGAGTTATCAGTTTATAACAGCAGCCCTCACCCATTCATAGACTTCTGCATCAGCCATTCCAATCTCCTTTAGGGTGTCTGACTGCACTTCCTTTTCCTAACTGCAAAATAAATAGTATCAAAGGCACTTCCATTTAGCTAAACAAATGTAGTAGATATATAGGCTTCAACCTTGCATAACATAACTTAACCCGGTTCAAAATGTGCGTATGAATATTTTCAGTAATCTAGTATTATAAAGAAACCAATAGCAGGTTAAGAAAAGTCAAACAAAGTACATTTATTACATGTATATATCACAGATTAACGAAACTCAGAGTAACCATCAACATTTAAAGCTCTTTATTCAAAGGCTGCAGAAAAAACATACTTATGCAATCCTTATATTATCCACATTCTGAATCTACACTAAGCGCGGAGAAATAGTTTTCAAACGTATCTCAATAGATTTCACTGGTAACATAGTAATAATAAAAAAAGAATGGAGAGGAAGCTGAAGGTGAAAGCTCAATTACGTTTTTTCTTTTCTTTCTTTAAGCATCAAACGCTCAGTTACGTTTGATATGCTTCTAAACTACATTGATGGGTACAAACGCTTCTGAGTCAAGCTCGGCATTGTAACACCCCCGAACCGTCCTAGTCATATGGTCGATCAACCGGCCAACAATCAAACAAGAACATGACCGATCGACCGTCCCACACCCAGGGTTAGAGATGAATGAGCCAACTGGTCAGCCAACAATCAAACAAGAACATGACTGACCGTCCAACCCAACACCATGGTCCGGAAGCGCTACGTGACGGGTTAGGGACGATCCGGTCAGTCACAAAATTTACTCCACGACCTCGACCAGTTCATCCACTAACTCGTCCCGCTGCGTCAAGGCACAAGGCTTTGCAACCCGTACCTAGAGTTAGCGTTTTCTGTTAGATCGAGGCCTAAGGCTTTTCAACCCGTACTACGACCTAACATTGTGTTAAACCGGACTAGTCAAATATCAGAGTACTCATGAAGCGCATATAAAACAATTACTTTTATTGATTTAGGAAATATTCATACAATGAATAATTCAAGACTGGGCCCGGCCTAATGCCAAATCGAGTCAACATAACACAATTCACAATACCGTTTACAAAAGGCATGAAAATCTACATCGACGGTCCTAACGTCCAGCTCCAAGCTATCCGACCATTCTTACCTAAAGCGACCTGCAAAGAGGACAACGGAGTTGGATGAGTGATCTAGTATTACTCAGTGAGCTGGCGGCCTCTACCCGCAACCTGGACTCTAACCAAGACAACCCAAAATAACAATCAATCTAGCCCTAGCATGCAATAAAAGCTAAGGCTAAGCAAACCGTTACTAAGTTAGACTTAGCCTCCTGCCATGATATAGCTTCAAGTAACGGGAACCTGCATTAAAACAAGTCAACAACCAATCCCTAGTTAACCATATATACGCTTGAGTTCAGTACTCATGTAGGGTTAGACACTTAGACTATACAAGTATCATTAACCTGGTCGACCAACAATCAGACAAGAACATGATCGGCCAATCAATGATACCGCATAGCTTTAATATCCACCACCCTTCACAAGCAATCACTCGAACACATATAGGCCAACGTGAGGCCTACACTAACCAAATACACACCAAGCCAAATCCGGTACCTAAACCAGACAGGACTTAATGTCAGAGCCTTCAAGACAAACAATCAACAACCACAACCACAACAATAATAAGATAGTAACTACCAATGACTCGATCTAACTTGTAACACCGTATATTAGTGCTACATTAACTCGAGGGTTCCATAACCCTCTATGACACACTAACACAACACTCTAACCTGGGCCCAGGTGACTTCGTGTTCCTCCTCTCTATCGGCAGTATCCTATCTCCCTACCACAAAAGCCAGAAGAAGGAACTTTTAACCGACCGCAGCCCACAGTCCTTCGGGTCACCGCGCGACAGCCCACAGTCCTTCGGGTCACTGCCACATTACACCGTCGTGTAATACTCAGCCATAGGACATGACCATGTTCGTCTGAGCCTTCCTGATCCAGCGAATAAGGGGTTTCCTTGAACCCGCTGGGTACGAGGCCGAGGAAACACTAATCACCCCTAACAAGCCTAGTATGGGCGGGTTACGCACATACTGTCGGCACACTCACAACACAAACTCAATCTAGAACCTAACCTAAAGATAAAGTTCCAGATCCTAACTAGACACTCGACTCTACAAGACTAATTATAGTACACGTAGTCCGGCATATATAGCCTAAGACCCTTAGTACTAACTACTAAGCAACAATATCAATACTAAACAACTCAATCAAACCGTTACCCAGATAGTCCAGCCTCCCGCTGAGAAACTATCTTTAAAGATAATGGGAAACTGCACTCAACCATATCAACACGCAAGAACAGAAAACATGATGCATCCTAGCCCTAGTCCTAGTCAGGTTATTAACTCAGTCTTAATTCCTTTCATCTCAGCTTAGCCCTTGCTAAACTGAGTCCGATTCCATAATTAAAATAACCCTAAGGACTTTACCAAGCAATAATGTGATCATTCTAATCTATATGCAGACTCGATCTACCCTAAATTCCAAGTGGAATTCAAACAAGACCAACTCACAGTGTTCTAGGCGAGAAACAGCTGGTAGATCGGAAAGGACTTGGCCAAAACCGAAGGGACGCCTTGACTGGACTGATCTCAACTTAGACATAACCTCAGCTTCATCATGAAGACACTAACAGGTCTGGACGAACTGATCTGGATTCGGACAGAACCTCCTTTAGCTTATGGACAGTTCTGTGGACTTCTCGGCGGAGTATCGGGCATAACATCGACTGATCTGAACCCATGGATCTGAACTAACTCCGGACATCACTTCTGCTTGATCATCAAAGTAACTGACTGGCATGGACAAATTCATTTGACAAAACCTTCCCTAGGCGCTGACCCAAAATCAGTAGAGAACTGACCTCGAAAACTCTCTAAAACTCTCGAAATAGCTCGGAATCACTTGCTTTCTTTTTCTACATTTCTCTCAAGTTTTTAACTTAGTTTGTACAGGTCTGGATGTGAATAAATGATCTGGGGTCGTGGGGTATTTATAGGGCAACCAATCAGCTTCAGGTTGGTGGCAGCCCGTGTGTCGCTTCGCATGTCTCCGGACGCATGCGCGGCGACACCTCGTGCTCCACATGTCTTTCAACATGGCCAAGACACATGCAGGACGCCACCACTCCTCCCAGATGTCAGGCTTCATGACTGGAACTCATGCAAGGCGACACACCATCTCACACATGTCGATCAGCATGCTTCGGTTGCATGCGCGGAGACACCTCGTGCTTGGTCGATCCACCTCGTGCTTCTACATGCCAGGCTGCATTTACTGCTTCCATGCACGGCGACACCTCGAGCTTCTGTAGACACTCAGATTTCTGGACAGTTGACACCACGTTCTGAACACTCACACCAAGCCACCTCGTGCTTCTCGGTCTATTTGTCTGATTTCGGTCATTCCGGCAAATTTCTGACCCGCGATCAATCCCGAATATTTTTCTACTCCTATTCTGATGTTCTGAATATTTTTAATAAACTCCAGACTCCATTATAACCTTGACGGTAATATTTTCCGAGCCTCCAGCTTCTCCAAAAATATTACAGAATACCGAAATTAGGGTTTCGTCCAATTTGGGGTTTTCTCGTCGTGTTTGGATCTTGTCGTGCTTGATTCCCGTCCTACTTATTTCCCGTCATGCTTCCAATGTATTATGTTTCCAACATAATATATATTACCGATACGAAGTTTTGAGGATTACTTTGTGGTTAAGAAACATCATGCTTCTAAACCGTCGAGATTCTAAAACGTCGTGCTTCCAAAAATGTTATGCTTCCAAAATGTCCGTCTGATCAATCTAAGACATCTTCTAACTATGGTCGAGCAACTTATTCGACTCATAGTTCACTCACGATCACTTCTTCGACCACCTCGTTCTTCGAAATTTCCCGATCGATCTTTGTCGCCCGCGATTTAACCACCAAGTTGATGCTCGGTCAATCTTCTGTCTCGACCATTCTTATCCCGAAGGGCGGGTTATCACAGGCATTGTGTTGGAACTCGATGTAGCCAGTCACTAACACCTTGATCCGTATCAACGTCCAGATGGAGAACGGTAGTGGCTGCGCTAAGTACGACGATCCATCTACCAGCTCCACCTGAAAATTTTGGTATTTCATTAAGAATCTCAAATACTAAACACAGAGAAAAATTAAAGGATTTTTCCGGCAGCGAGAGGAAGAAAAGTCGTACCTTTCCGGCGTCTTGCCAAGTAACGCCCGTGAGCCATTCGAAGAAAGAGCGCTGCGAGTGGCGAACATCGCCCATCAGCTCGCATTCTTGAATCTCTGAATTCCGAACAGGTTTCGATCACGTCGCTGGCTTAGTTCTATACCAGATTCTGGTCTAATGAATCTATATCGATCTGGAGATACTCTGCCGTTTAGGTAAACCAAAAGTATCAAACCAGGTCTGAAGCCACATATACTTTTTAAACGTGTTAAACCCGGACAATGATATACCTTGGAGAAGTGTCTATTGTACAGAGCAAGAATCATTAGAACGTGGTCAAGTTAAGTAGCCTGAGTAGTTAATAATAGTATGAGATATGAGATGGAAGATAAGAAAACGTACCTTTTCATCAAGTAGGAGCATGTCAACCCCATGAGATCTCCTCCCTCTTTGAGATTGGTTTGGTTGCCGATTGAAAAGCATGACCTGACTTTAGATCCGAAAACATGACTGGAGAGGACACCTTTATTGCAATCTCTGTTTGTAAGGACGAAGTATAATGAAGAGGATGAAGCAGGGCTATTTGGAGAAGTCTTCATCACTTATTTATAGTATCAAACATTAGGGGTTTTCGAAGCGGTGGTGAGAAAGGATAATTAATCTCTACGTAGTTGGAGAAGTGGTGAGAATTTATTAAGAAGCTTAATGACATATTTCAATGAGGACTACAGTAATTACACAGACGTTTGCACATCTGCTGTGTAAAATAGGGCAATAGAGAAACAAAAGCTTAGGAGAGTCAGGTGGGTCAAAATTGGGCTGGAAAGAAAATAAACAGAGGTTGGTTTATATGTTTCTCTGACCCAATTTGATGGTTTCATTTTTGTAAACGAAAACGTAGAGATTTATAAAGAGACATGTGTCATTGTTTGCCCCTTGCCTACTCTTCTCTTCTAAACGATTGGGCTTATGGGCCAAATCTCATATTGATTCAAGGATCAAGAATACATAACAGCCAAAAATCGGTTTGACGTGGCAAAATAACTCTTTTCTATTGGTTGATTTTTTAGTCTTACGTGGATAGCTTAGATTTATTTATTATTACTAGATCCTTTCTCCATGTTACGCGCGGATAATATATTTAAATTTGTTACATTTATAATTTTTATTTGTATATGAATTTTTGTATATTAAATTATATATAACTAATTTTTAAATTTGATTTTTTTTATATTTTTAGTTTGAATTAAGTATTTTCTATTATATGTAACACAATTAACTAATAAAATATAAAGAATCAAGTCTGAGATTTTAGAGTTATGTAAACAAAATATAATTATGTATAGTACATAAATTATCTTAGTTTAAAATATCGAAATCTCATCTCAAATAAATTCACGAAAATATAATTATGTATAGAACATAAATTATCTTAGTTTAAAATATAAAGCCCCATTTAAAAAAAAACGTACTTAATAATGTTTTTTTACGTGTAATAGTTGAAAGCTAACAACTGAATATCTGTCTAGAATATTATTTTAATATATCTGATGGTAAAATATTAATTGTAATACAAAAAATTGAATTTTGTAATATTACATGAATTAGAAGTCTTTAAAATATATTTTAAATGTTAATAAATAAAATTTAATTAAAATAAATAATACAAACTATTTTAAATATAATAAAAATTTTGAAAATATAATTTTATTATCAATTAAAATAAGATTAACTTTAATTATTTGTTTTCTTATTATTATTATTAGACAAATATTATCTCATCTTTTTAAAAAAAACTCTATGAAAACGTTAATGGCTTCATTTTTTTTACAATTCATTTTATTTGGCTATGAAAGTAAGTAATTGGATATGATAGTAAAAAAAATTTATAGTTATTTCATTTCTTTTATACATAATATTTAAACTATTAAGAACGATAATATTTTTATATTTAGTTCACCTATGATCTAAATCTTTTGATTGAGAAACCTTTCCACGGCGTTATAAATTCTGATAATGGTGCTAATGATTCTTTAATCAAAGGTTTGAAACATGTTAAATAGACGATTTGAAAAAAAAAATATTTTTTCTTTGAGTGCTTTTCAGATGGTTTGATTAGTTTTGAAAATTGATTCAAACAATGTTATGTTTTCGCAGATCTTTTTTTTTTCAAATATGAGATTATGGAATTTAAACTATATCATTTATAATATGATAAAATACTGTTAACTTTCTTTTTTTCAACACAATAATGTTATCTAATCAAATTTGAAAGAAACTGGATTGCTTGTCTCCTCTCTTTCCGACAGGAGGGCGCTCGTGTATGTTACTAAGGAAACTGGTCACTCGAAGAACATTATATTTCCTATGGAGGGAGAGGAATAACATGTTACACTCATGTGCTGCTAAACCTCATGAAACTACCTTTGCTCACATTGACATGCTTACCTGAAACATCCTTTTTTAATTTACTTATTCTTGTGATCATATTTATGCAAATACAAATAAAACTAAAAGGGATAACAACTTAAAAAAGGATCCTATCAGCCTAAAACCACAAAGCCAGTAACCAAAATCTGGGAGTTTCAGTACTGGTAATGTGCAAAAAAAGAATTATATACCAACTTATGGTAACAGCCTGGCTAAACTGTTCAAAAGTTTCAGTATGCTTTTCGGTCAAGAGACTGAGCTCAGTTTCATTCGAGCTTAAGACGTCGACTGAATTCAATAGCTCATTAGGGATTAACGTATCCGTTCCTCCCACGTCAAGGATGACCGGAACAACTGCTCTCTTCACATCCTGCAACACATCCACCACCAACTTAAGCTACGTAGAAAATTCTACTCAACACAATGTTCCATTGGCAATCTTATCATGATGATTCAAATAATATATGGTCAATCTACATTCTAGTTCCAAATGCTATATCTTATCCACGACACCATTTCTCTATCTAAACAAAAAGATGCATCCTTATATAAAATCAAGATTAGAATCAAATAAATTTAAAAACTTGATACGAACTCTAGCAACTTGAATGTTGATTGAGTCTGGGATCTCTCTTTAAAGTAGCACACCACCGGTATTCCTCACTATCTCAAGCTCATCATCGCTCATCTTCTCAGTCCACCCTCTCATATTAGCACCACCTACAATAATGATCGAGTTCTGTCCGTCCATTTCACAGAGAAACGGTAAGAGGATAAGCCTCATAAATTCGTTATAATTCCTGAGAAAATAAAGTTACCTTGATATCAGTGAGAATATAGGAGACACCATACTGTGCACGACATCAACAGCTGAACAAATTGTATGCTTGAGATCTTGAATATAAACCTAACAAACACAAAAAAATCATAAACGAAGTAAGAAGCCTGTTAATATGTTGGTTTGTACTTCCTTTCAAGTTTGAGACATCCACATCTGGAACCACTCTCCCAATCTTATCCTCATCATCAACATTATTCTCCCACTCGTCCTAATCTCTATCCGCAAACATCAGCTGGTGAAGCTTACAGTCAGCGTTGAGAGAAGAGGAAACCGTGGTTTTGGGTTCGCGACATCTCCTGCTCCTGCTCCCACCAGTGAGCACGTAACCAAGAAGCTTCCTGATTTTGGATAACCTCTATGAATCAGTGACCGCAGATGAGGTTTCCTCCTCGGTTACTTGCAAAACCGCCGCTGCTTTTGCTCTGTGCGTCCAGATCTCGGCGTTGACAACGTTGCACTGAAGGTCGGTTAGAACAGCGCAGAGCTCAGACAACAAACCGGGTCTGTCTGTCCCCGTTAGCTCAATGACAGTGAAGTCGACATATTGTTTAACCCCGATGGTTGATCTCGGACTGTAGCAGGAAGACTCATCAGGGCCGAGAGACTGCAAACAACCACACACACACACAAAGAGTTAAAGAATCACATCACCAACCAAACGGAACAGAACATAAAGAAGAGGTTTGTTAATCACTTACTTTACGGATATAATCAAGAACGATCTCATCAGTGACTTTGTTCCCATCTTGATTAGTGACGTTGAAGACATCCATGAACCAGCCACCATCAGAGGAGATGTAAGCTTTCTTGATGGTGAGGTTAAGATCAGTCAAGACTTGAACAACTTCAAGAAGAATCCCATGTTTATTAGCACTATCCACCTACCAAAAAAAAACACAAATCAAAATTGTATTTTTTTTTTCACTTCAACAAAACCAAACCTAATAATGGTGAAAATGAAATCTCAAAGAAGGTTACCTTAATGACAGTGACGTTCTTGTAGACATCGTTATCAATCACAACCCTAAAATGATAATAATCAAATTAAAAAAACAAAGTCTAAAATTGAAAAAAACATAAATAAATATCAAAGTTAAGGAGTAATTACTTTGGAGGATTAACTCCGGTGGGGACGCCGGAAGAGTCACCCGTCGTGCCGATGGGTTTGTTCAGAACGGGAGAGGAGACAGACGCATCGCCTTTGGATTTCTTCAAATGGGGATCGCCGATCGAGAGGCCGGAAGAGCCACCGTGTTTGCCGATGGACTTGTTCGTTCCGGGAAAGGAGTCAGCCCCAACGCCTCTTTGTTTCTTCGAAATCGATTCACTGGACAACGAAGAGAGGTAAAGCAAAGGGTTTCACAATTCGATCTAGCAAAACGGGATCTGGAGAAAAGAAAAAGGGAAACGTCGAATCTATCGCCTCTCGGATCGCGAAAGGCGTGTAGAAGAACCAAAGCAACGGAGCTGGTCTTACTGGGCCAACAACATTAACATTCTGTCTGTTTTTTAAAAAAAATCGAAGCCCAACAACCCACAGTCCGAGATGACGTGTCATAAAGGGATCTCCTGATTGGATGATTTAATTGTCCGACGTGGACGCTCTCCCTGATCAGACTATCCTCTTTTTACTTATTGTATGATTATATTATATATATGATATCTGCTCAGCCATAGTTATAGCACAATTTGACATATATTGTAAATATATTATTTTTAAAGTGGTAGTTATGATATCGAAAACATTGATAAATCTAGGGATCAATTTTTTTCTTTCAAAAATGTGTATTTTCTGTAGAACATATTTTCAAGTTGATTTTTTTTATTCATATAATTTTAAATTTTGGTTGGGGATGGTCGTCATGGTTGCAAATTTATTTCTTATCAATAAATCTAAAACATCAGACTAATTTTCAGTGGTGTACAAATTGAGTCTGATATAAATTTGTTTTAAATGATTATCTATAATAATAAAGGAGGCTTTGCGCTCACCTACTCAGCCCTCCACGTCATCAATTGGAGCTTTTTCTGCCACCTGTTATCATATTTTAATCTTCTAAAGCTACTTTCCGGCGAAATTAATGGGTTGTGTTTGTAATTTTTAATATTATGAGCTCTTATACGAAACTCAAATCCACCTTTTCTTATTTCGTCTCTATCGTTATCCTTCTAGATTCCCTTTTGCCTTTATCGTGTCAAGATTCCGTATTACCACAAGATCTTTGTAACAGACGAAGTAAATTAGAGCCTTCCCCAGCGATTAATTGTTAGACGTTAATGATGGCATTCAATCGTAGAAATCCACAGCATCGTCATCCTTACAACTTCCCTACCTTTTTCACTATTTTAGGTACACTATATATGGAATTGAAAAGGAGGGCTCTGGTCAACTAATCGTCACGCTATCTCCAATGAATCATGTGAATCCTCAACTGCTTCTGTCCGAGTTAAAGGCCGGTCGGTATAAGAAAATTGTTGCTAACCTTCTCCTCAGTTTTTGGGACGCAGATAGTTGAAGAGAGCTTATGGTTCTGGTTGATTAGAAGGTATGTTATCTTTACTGAATCAGTTGTTTCACAAACTCTTTGTTGGAAAAGTTATTTGTATCGTTTGATTGTCAGAGTATTGCTCTATTTTCAAGTGATTTGGAGTTTCGATTTTAGCATCTATTTCTAGGACTGATGTGGGTTTGCTGTTTGATTTGCTTCCAATTCTAGGGGGAATCTCTGGCGTTCTTGAAGGCGTGTTGTCAATGACAAAAGTGTAAGGAAAGACTGATAATATTAGTTGCTCCAAAAGTGTATTCTAAGTATCATACTTAATCATGTCTTTTCTATTTTTTTATAAAGGGTGGTTGTGTTGCTTTCGTTTTTGGCTGCGTTGTCAAATATTAACAGACATGTATTCCTTGGTTACTGAAGCTAATGGTCAGCATCAGGTGTACATGATTTTTTTTATCTTATGTCCACTGAAATTTAGTTAATTTGTAGATTATTAACCAACACTTTTTCTTCTTCAATAAGACAAATGACCTCTATCAGTTAGCCGCTGTTGCGTTTTGTCTACTCCTAGCCTGGGTGAGTCCTACTTAGCCTTCCTCTTTTCATGTTTTTCCTGATTAGTATTTGTTCATTCCTTTTTTCATATATTTTTAAGAAAACGAGAACTCTGCTGTCAACATATTTGTTTGACTTGGCTTTTATGTTTTCAGATTAGTGATAAGCTATGGTTAAGTCTAGAACTATGTGCTTTTGCCGCAGGGGTCATGATATCAACTAGGAATCTCGATAAACATACATTGGGCAAGTAAGTTGTGATCATGTATTACCAAAAAGACTGCTTTCATCTACTTGTCTCTTTTTTCATCTCCCAGAACTGTTTTATGTGTCCTCGCTGATTTAATTTGATCATAGTCGAGGTTCTCATAGCAAGGTGAGTTATGTCTAGGCTAGAAAGTAATCTGTTGACAAGTATGTAATGTTAAACCCTTAAAGAGTCCATAGACTTACCCATGTGCTTTATATTTTGATTCAGATCGAACCATCCTAATATGTTGTATTAAACATTATCGCAGACTTTTCCCAAAGAATTTATGTTTATGTGTCATGGCGCTGGTTGATTCTTTATTTGGAAAAGTTCCATGAAAGTTTTCAAAAGGACGATGCTCGCCGTATGAGAGTGATGTTGTGTTTGGGGTTGTCCTTATGCTAATTTTCTTCTTAAGTTTTGTAGACCGAGTCATTGTTGAAGTTATGTATACAAATTTACTTTAATGAGTATGATCAACCAAAAAAACAAAGTCGGAGATGGTGGTGATGAAAAACCCAAATCTGAAGTAAAAGAGACTAGAAACTCAAGGCATAAAAGAGACGAAGACGAGGATGGTCGATGATCTAAACCGTCGAGGTCGCACCACCGTTCACAATCTAGAGATAGAGAGGGATATGCATAGAAGTATTCGGGAGAAAAAGAGACAAGAGGGTTGATAGAGATCGCAAGAAGGGTAGACATATAGAAAAAATAAACTGCTTGGTTTTTTTTTTTGCACTGCAGAATTAGGTAAATAGCTCAGCTTCTTCCTCCATTTCTTTCCTTCCCGATTCATTTTAACAAAATTCCATGAAATGCAGAGATTTCACTTTATACACAAATGCTGCTATACCCTCTTCACATTGTCTCTATTAATCAATTGTTCAGTAGTGTTACAAAAAAAAAAAAAAAATCAATTGTTCAGTTACATACATGGGGTTGAGTGGATCATCAAGGATTATCAGATGTTTGATGAATTTCTTTGGAAGGAAATGACCTGAGTCCTGATTTGTTTTGTATTTTATATGGTTTTCGGGTTTATAAGGATGAACTGAGGAAAAAGCTCAACCCTCTATTCAATGAGCTTAAAACATCAGGAGCCTATTTTTTGCGCTGTTGTTAATATGTCATTCAACTTTGTGTCCCATCTGCCATGTTCTTCAATGAAATTGTATCTGGTTCGGTTCTGACAATGCAAAATTGTTTTCAGACAGATTCATACTGGGTTTGAGTCAAACATAATATACCATTGCTCTGTAAAGCAAAATCAGTTGCTGTTCACTGAAGTAACACATCCAAAATTTGTGTCCCGATTGTTAACGTAGTGGAACGCAAAACTAACTAAAAGTTTTTTTTTTCTCATATATGCCTTCAACAACAAAACTACAACATAAATGTGAATTTATTAGAAATGTGTAAATTATAATTAAAGTGCCATTTTTCTATTCTGTATTTTAAATCCAAAATGAAGAAAACCAATTTAGAACAACAGAATGTCTTCGTTATGTAGTAATACAATTAAATTTGTATCAAAGGTGAATGCAAAGTTAAAATAGATGTTATAGGGTAAAAAAGGTAAAGTAAATTTTAAAGGTATCATTTAATTTCTAAAGATCGTCATGAAATAATGGACGTAAATCCATTAAAGTGAAAGGCCTTGGAAATCTTCCGAACACCCATCTCCTTATGTGGCATCTCAATCTCATCAGATATGAAAGGTGCAACCACAACTATGGTTGCAATGAACAAGGTAGTGATCACATTTAGCTTCATTTACTATTTTGATATGTCTTCTCACTTCTTTTTGACAAGTCTTGCTGTGTTTTCACATCTTCAGCAAATGTCACCATGAAATAAGCTAAAATCCAACGTGCCAAAAGCATTTTGAACAATTGAATATAACTGTAACAAAAAAAAAACTCTATTCAATTTTAAGAGCATAATATTCAGAAATTCTGGTGTAGTCTCATCAAATATTGGTTGTGTGATGTTTCTTTTTATGCATATATTAACTTTTGCTAATTTTAAAAATAAGTTCAAAAACTGATGGACAAGTAAATAAATTTTAAATATTTTCATATTTGCTATATTTTTCTAAAAAACACACAAAAATAGTTTTGAAATAATTAAAATATATATTATTGTACAAAATCTAATACACAGTTATCTCCATAGGCCGCCACATTAACAAGAAAGAGAGAGTTTTAGACACGTGTCACTTCGCCAAACCAACTTGCGTCTTAATTGATTTTGTGAATTCCGGTTTTTCTCATACCACCTATTCGGACTCGGCTATTATTATAGCTTGAGATAGGGTCTTTTAAAACTTATGACAAGCCCAATCCTTCGAAACACTATGACAAACCTACTATAATATTAGATATTCTTCAAGTTTAAGACCTTTGCAGACTACCTGACGAAATATCCATAACCTAAAGTGCCGTTCCGATCTCCGTAACGTCTCAATCTTTCATTAGTACATGATTAATTCCGAGTTTTTCCGTGATTAACCCACTCCTCCGAAGACAAAATATTTAACCAATATGTCTACAATGAATCTCTAACAAATTGCCTCATCCATGACATGGACAAAGCATGCGAGGATTGTTACTACTTTAAGAGGATGAAAGAATTCATTATCTTCATTCAGACATGATCATCACAAAACAAACACATGCATTTACATGTTTTTATTTTGGAACATCAAGTTTACTTTATGTTTTAAGTTCAACTATATTTATTTTGGTGCAACTATCAGCTATTTATTCTATTTTTATTGAATTGATCAGTGAAAACCACTTATGCTATTCTTCTTTAACCTAACAAACTTCAAAACAAAATAATACACTAATGTCATTAACAACTATCAAATGGATCAAAAAATAATTTTGAACTCATCAGAGAATAAAACATACGAACCCGGCGAGTAGCGCCCGAATACCACTAGTATAGATATATATATATTAGTCGTAAGACTCGTAACATATTCATTGAAGAAAAGGTAAATAATCTTGATAAAATAATATGATAATGTATGATGTCATGCGACCCACCTAATTGAAGAAAAGGTAAATAATCTTGATAAAATAATATGATACAAGGTTAAAATCCGTGCCTTGCGCGGAATCAATATTATATATATAAATTATTTTATGTATTAAATATTTTACATATTATGAAATAACTAATATATATTAAATAATTAAAGTTCAGTAACTATTATATAATTAAATTGGTGCGAACATATAAATCAATTTTATTAATCTAAAAAATATTTTTTTATTTGATATGATATGTAATTAAATTTAAATGACACTAACATAGATAATATATTTTAGTATATTTTTAATATTAATGTCTATTAAATGATGATTTCTACTCATATAGTTTTTTTTTTATCATTTATATCTTTTATAGAAAAAAAATTAAATTACTGATAACAAAATTTTCACTGTGGGATTAATAGTTTTAGTAATTTATAATTTATAAAAAAATAATTTGTCAATGATCGTTCAAAAATTTTATCAAACAATTGTTCAAAGTAAATTTTGAAACTAAAATATTGTATTTTATATGGTTTATAGTTTAATTTAAAACGATATATATATATATTAATCTTAATAATTAATTAAATTAGACTTTTTACTTATATAATTTTTGTAATATTTGTATTTTGTCATAACAAAATTTTTAAACCATGGATCATAAAATTTGAATGTGAGACTCTTAACAGTTTTAGTAATTTATACCTATTTGTAAAAATTCAAAATATAACATATACATAAAAATCTAAATTTTTATTATATGGTTATTGTGGTTGTTTAATTTATTTAATAGTTTAAAATTAAACAAATATGATAGAAGATACACTATTTTTTTATCAAATCTTTATTATTCAAAATCATTAATTGCTATATATACTTTAGCCACATTAGGCAATTCCGTAAATTTTATTTAAGGAAATAATAAAATACATTAATGATGAATTTATTGTTAGTTTAATAAAAAACTTATTATATAATTAGATGGACCAACATATTTCTCTAGTGATTCTAAGAATCATCTTAGTGATGACATGTAACCCCAAATAATATATAGGGGATTGTACGATGTCATGAGACTCATTTATAATTAAATATATTGTTCTGATGCAAAGATTAAAATAAAAAATAGAAAATCCAGTTATAATTGGTTTGTTTGATAAAGAAGTACCAGTACTAATTTTACAAAATAAGTATATTGTTCTACGTGAAGTACCTAATAATTAAATGTGCTATTTGATACAACTATTAGCTATTAATTAAAAAAGAATAGAAATCCAATTATATTTGATTGGTTGGATGCAAGATGTGATTGATATAAGGATATAATTTTAGTCATTTAATGAAAAGGTCAAGGATTAATTAATTGACAATGGCGAAAAAAGTTAAGAAGATATATTTCTTTGTTTTAGTTAATATAAAAAATTAACATTAATGAGTGGCATTCGCATGGAAATAACTTCAAAAATTAATGTCAGAATTCTGTTAGGGTTATAAATATAAATATGTAATTATAAATATAAATGTGTTAAATAATATAAATATGTTATAAATGTGATTCGTTTTATGTAATTATAGTTTTTGACAGTTTTGTTAAATAAAAATAATAATACAATTCTAATTAAGTAACTAATGTATCAAATACAATAATGGCCTGAAGAAAAGAAGAAAAAGGGGTAGAAATCGTGAGAAACGAAGAAGAGAATTGCGGGGACTGATTTAGGGTTTGGTTTTGTGTTCGTTTCTGAGATCTGAAGTGAGTGCTGTAGCGATGAACGTGCCGGTGAAAATACAGATGAATCTGGAGAAGTTCAGAGAGTTTCTCCACAAGGTCATCAGGAGGAATATGGAAAATCCCAATCCGGTAAGGAAACCATCAATCTCTTATCTAATGTAAGTTGTGTTAGATTGCAAAGTTTAATCTCGATCTTTTGTTTGTAACTGATAGGTACATTCTTCTGTAAGTCCAGCTGTCATCTTCGTTGCTACTGTGGACCTTTTTGAAAATTTCGAGATGATGTGGGGTAGCCAAAGACGTATCAATGTGCCTCCGCCGGAAGATGACGCTAATCTCTTGACCTTCCTCACATCTCGAGCTAAAATCGTTCCTGAACGCATTCACTGCGACCAGCTAGCATCGATTCTGCGTTACATCGATGGTCCCTATCTCGAGTCCTTCACAGCAGCCCTCAAGGAGAAAGCTACTACCAAAGAAGCTGATAAAGCTATCGGTAAACAACTCTGTGAGCTCAGCCCTTATATATGGCGATGCCGGCTGCTACTACTTCCCAAACAGTCCCCTTTCCAGTGATCAGGTGGAAACAGAAAGTGGTAGTAGCGCAATGTACCCCTCAGACTCAGATGCTACCTCTCATGTCTTGGGTTTAGATGCTACCTCTCATGGCTTGGGTTTGCCAGTGGAGGATGATGGTGAGTTTGAAGAGGAGGATGTCGAGGATGAGAAGGAGCCTGTGCTCAAGGATGAGCCGAACTTGGCTGAAGTCAAAGAGGAGCCGAACTTGGTTGAAGTCAAGGAGGAGCTGAAATTGGTTGAGGTCAAGGAAGAGCCTGTTGAGGTCAAGGAGGAGCCAAAAGACTTGGTTAAAGAGGCCAATCGTAAGCGTCATGCTTCATCAAGCCCAACTTCTTCATTAGGCTCGACTTAGGTAATATTGAAATTTGTTCTGTTTTGTTCAAGTTTTGGATCGTTTTTTTAATGATATCCTAATCTTTCCAAATATATCACACTGATCTGAAGAAATAATGCTTTTTTTTGTTTATTCTTGTGATGGCAGAGGAGTACAAGGATCAAGACGTGGAAGTTTCTCGGGAAATGACGTGTGTAGTTTTTCTAGCTCTTTTTATGTTCTCCATTATCGATGTTGCATATGCTTTGGTTAGACCTTGCTCAGTTTCTTTTGGTGTCATTATGCTAGGGAAGAAAAACATATAGTTCTGAAAAAAAACATATAGCTCTAAAAAAAAACATGTTTATCCACTATCGGTTCGTTTCTATAAACATGTTCGGTTTATAAAAATAATTTCTGAAAATTTTAATAAGTTTTCAATATTTATAGATATTTAATATTTATATAATTTTAGTAATATATATATAAAGATCATATGCCATATATTATGATATCCATTCGTTTTTTCGGTCCAGTCCTTCTTTCACTTTGGCTCATACAAATTTAGATCGTACCTTTCACTCGTGCAATCTTCTCATAAGCAGTCTCAATTAGACATTTCATTTTCCCAATTTCGATAACGTTAAGTTTATTCTTTGTGTAGCCAGCCTGCTTGCATTAACACCTGGACTGGGCACATATGTCTGCTGAAACTAGTTTTAGTTTTGGCTTTGTATTCTATAGCTTCAATCTGAATATAGTATAGATATACCTCGGCTTTATTCGTGAAATTTATTAGCTAATTAGAGTGATGCAATGAATATACCGAATTGAATGGTATGGTTGCTGATATAAATTTCTCTTAATATGCATTCCATCCTCTGATAAATTATCTTTCTCTCGCACACATTTTTTTTTGTTGCAATTGTTGACTGAATTTGTTCTTCTGCTTTTTATTGGTGAACGCAAAGCTCATATATTTGCTCCTAATCTTGATATCTTTAAAACATAGACCTAGCCAGTTTGCTCCTAGGTAGGTTACATGAGAACTCTGTCTGTCTGAGGTCTGTTTTATATAGGATAACTATCAATTTACAATATTAATGTGACTATATATATAAAATATAGTTTTACTAAAATTTATTATCTTATCAAATTGTGTTATATTTTGAATTTTTTTTTTTGGAATTGTTGACTAAATTTGTTCTTTGCTTTCTAGTGGTGAAGGCAAATCTCATATATTTTCTGTGTGATTTAACTCTGTTATATATAATATTTGGGGCAAGGAGCCATTTTTCTACTTGTGGGATGCGGATTCTACAAACGGACGTTTGTGGCTAATATCTGCAATCTTCTGTTTGTCTTACCTTTGTTCGCACGTTGTGAAAATTTGATGCACGTTGTGAAAATTTGATGCACCTTGCATTTCATATCCTTACTGTTTCATTAACTAGGTTACATGGGAACTTTGTCTGTCTGAGGTCTGTTTTACATATGATAACTATCAGTTTATAATATTAGTGTTACTATATATATATATATATATAAATATATAATTTTACTTAAATTTTTTGTTTTATCCAGTTGAGTTATATTTTGAAATTAATTTACTTATGAGCTGTTTATTTATAGAGTCTATAGTGCATTTGAGTTTGATGATTTTTCATTGTTTGATGTAGATAATAAATTTCAGACTGAAAAATAAATTCTAGATATTTGTCTTTAAATGGGATGATTTTTATCTTTAGCTAAACTACTTACTTATTATACATGTGTACTTGATTTGTGTAGATTTGAACATTCTATTTCTTGAGTCTTGACATGATTGAATGTGTAATATTTCATTATAAGTTATCGATATATGTATTATACATGCATTTCGTCATTGTTTTTTTTTTTTTTTGTCAGGTTGAATGTTATATTTGTTGATAAAGATGATGACAAACGGAATAAACATCCTTGAAGCTGTGCATGAAAGCTGTATTGTCTTCCATCTTTTGTTTTGTTTTTATGATATGGTAATTAATATCTCAGATTTGATCCTTTGATTGAGTATTTATGGTTGCTTATTTTTGTCTCTAAATATCTTCAGGGGTGTGTGAAGGTTCTCTAGCGTGCTCGCTCGACGTCCCATGTGATTGTTATGGTAAAACTTCTCTTCCTTTCCAGTCACTAATCTACATAGATTGATCATGAATTGTGTATTACCAAATATTTAAATAGTTTGATTGAAAATAGGACCTGGAGAACTACGACAAACAAGAGAATGATATGCTGGATTTTGCTTTTGCATTAACAGAACTGCATGTCCTCCTTTCGCATTAAATTGTTTCAATCGGGTTTGGTCGAAAATGTCGCTATTGGGATGTCAAGTCTGCACAACAAGAGCTAGATGGTGTCCACTTGCCATTACTTCAGCCACTGTGAATTTTGCTGTTGATTGGTTCATTTCTAAACCTCACCGGACCACTTCAAAGTCTCTCACAGCATATGATTTTTTAGGTTGTTAAGCTAAACGAGTTTTGGAATTACACTTTGTTTATTATGAGAAAATCTTATTACATTAAAACTATAGGAGATAGTAATTCAGAAGGTGAGATATTTAACAGATTCATTTCATCTCTTTCTTTGCAGCATTCCACTTTTCTTCTTTAGTTTGATTTATAATTCAGAACAAAGCTAAAAGATATGGATAAAACTTAAAAGGGTTAATTTGAAGCATAACTATATGAGAAGTTAGAGCCAATAACCAAAACAAACATGTTAATTAAGAAAATGACCATGACAAAAAACATAGCGGTGTATTTAACTATTTATACAATATTTGCCATTTTACCCTTTATCATTTTCCCTTCTTATTTTATTTACTTCTATCAGTCCACAAAATAATTATTCAGATTTTTATTTGCTTATGAAAAAACATAGATTTTATTTATTTATGCCATGTTTTGAATTTTTTAAAACAAACATGTATTTATAAAATTTAATATGTGTTTTTTTTACAATTCTATTTAAGTAACTACTAAGGTTGACGAAGCCCATTATTGGGACTAAAAAAAAAAAAAAGAAGGGGGTAAATCGCGAGAGAAGAAGAAGAGAATTGGGGAGATTGATTTTAGGGTTTTGTGGTGTTGGTTTCTGAGAGATCTAAAGTGCCGTAGCGATGAACGTGCCGGTGACTGTGACCGATTACTCATTATCTTCATTCTACAAGGGTGTATACGCTGTGGTGGATGATTCCTCACTGGATTCAGTAGTCTCGTGGAGCAAAAAGAAGAGAAGTTTCATCATTTGGGATCCGATAGAGTTTCAGAGAAGGGTTCTGCCGACGGGCAGAGAAAGAAGAATACGATCCTTAAATTTCTCGATGTTTATGGCCGACCTTAAGTACTATGTAAGTTTCTGGATTTAACTCCAATCATCAACGCCCACCTTATAATGTGTTCGTTTTTCTTTTTCGTATTAGGGATTTATAAGGGTTAAGGGATCTAAGCATCGTTATCACATTGGACATCCGAAATATTTTGTGAGAGGTAAACCTGAGCTTATGAAAAAGATGCAGGAAGAGGCTCATGAGAAGAGAATGCACAAATTTGAACAAGACAGGGCTATGAGAAAGAAAGCCAAAGCTAGAGCCATGGAGTTAGCGGATGCCTTGGGTGATTTGGCTCTTTGATTGTAGCTATGTGCTTTTGTTTGTTGACATCTTTAATGTTGGGGCGATTGCGTTTTGATGAATCCTTATGTTCCTAAGACCAAATCTCTTTTGCCTGTTTCAAGAAATGTTTCTCTTGTTGACCAAACACATGACCCTGTTTCTCCCGGCTGCAACTGGCCTCTTGTTGTAACATGTCACACTGTTTACTTAGTGACATCAAATTTCTCGCTACAAGTTGTGATTCCTATCGTAAACACATTTAGCACCTAAAGTTAATTTCTTTGTATCACTTGAATTTACAAAGAGAAACCATTGTATATACAATACCATCCATATATGTGTTTCCTTTTCTTTCTAGCATTCAGTTGAAACAACTCCAGTTATATGGTATGTGAAGATTGTATCGTAGGCTGAGTCATATTTGCAACTCCAAGTTTTCTTCTATTTTTTTAAACTTGCAAAAATTGTCATTCGCCTAGTGGTCATTGTTCTTAATTAATACCAGACATGCCGTTGGAAGCAAGATGCAAAACACAGTCTGCACCATATAGTGCCTCGCCTACATCTTGTTTCCCAGTTACATCACCTGTCAAGATTCCACGATCACTCCTATTAAGTCTGACGACTATTATACTGTGATCTGATCTATACGATGTGCACTCTTGACTTTCACCTTTTAGCACAAAATTGTTGTACTTTATCGGGTTTTATAATTGGGGATATGCCCCTCTATTCTTACAAAATTACTCTATCCTTAGCATAACTTCTTTTTCCCTTTCCAAAGTACTTAATGACAAAAGTAGGCCTGAAAATTTTATCCGAATCCGAACAGAGCCGAAAAACTAGAACCGAAATCCGCACCGGATATTGAGTTAGGAGAGATTGGATATCTAAATATATTTAACTTTACTTTTCTCATTTTATCCAAAATATTTATATCAATGTTGCATGTATTTCAAATAAGACAATATACAATTGCAGACAAAATAATTTGCTATTCATCTAAAATGCATATCAAACTTTTTGTTTCATGCATCAATAAAAGTTGTATCCTAATTCTCAAAACAACAACTAGATTGGTATCTTTTTATTTTAAAATTTTTGTTTCCAAGCTTATTAATCAGCTAACTTATTAAAAAGTTTAACAATCAATTTAATTAACTGCAAATTTTTTAGGTATAGAAAACGTTAGCAATAAAACATTTGATTTTTTTTTTCAAAATCTAAATATCTTAACTCGACCAAAATAACCAAACACGAATTATGAATCTATACCTACATATAAAAATATCCGAACATGTTCTAGTAGGCATGGCGTATTTACCCAAAACCGAACCGAGAAAACGAAAAATCTGATCAGAACCATTATACAAAAATATTCGAATAAGACTTATGAGCATGACACTTTGGAGTTTGGGTATAACCCAAATAGAACCAAAATCCTAACTAGAATTCAAAAATATCTAAATTAGTTAATATATTAATGTTTTTATATATGTTAAGATAGTTTAGATATTTTATAGTATTCTAAAGATTTTTGTAGTTTGTTTTATTTGTTATTTTGAATACCTTTTAGTTAGTTTATATATTTTAACAAATTTTTATGTGCAGTTGTCAAGCATTTACACAGCTTTAGGGAGGATGAGAGATGTGGAACGGGTTTGGGGACTCATGAAAGGGAACCGGGTGAGAAAAAGAAGTAGGTTGCAGTTAGATCACGGTGAAGAATCAGTGCCATGCTTTTGTTGTGGAAGATACAGTGGATCCGAGGATTGAAGAGATAAAGGATTTGGCTAGCTTAGTGAGTAGATGGATGGTGGAAGAAGGGTTCACAACTGTGTTGGACTCTTCTTACGTCGAAGAAGAAACGCAATCAGCTCTTTCATGATTCTTATATCAAGTAGAGATACAAAATACTCCCTCATTTTGAACTTTTTACCCGTATTAAGATTTAGTTAATGTATAACAATAATAGGCATGGAACTAGGATGTATTTTCATATTTATAAATATTTTGCTATTTAATATTTGTATATAGTTAATATTTATCATAACAAAATGACTTTCTTTCTATACGAGACAAATAGATGATGAAGAAATTACTTAGTCAAAAACACATCTAGTTACTATTGTGCAATATATTTGGACAACATTTAGTTACGTCTTCCCATAAGTAAATCACTTTTTGTTCGGAATATTATTAGTTCCTACACAAGAAATAAAGAAAGCTAACGTTTGGTTCAAGAAGTATGTCGAAGACACCAGATAAACAAGAACTGCCACTAGAAACGAGTCCGTACACAAAGTATGAGGATATTGAAGATTACAAGAAGAACGCTTATGGAACATCGGTCACCAACAGGTTAAGCATGGCCAAGGTGGTGGCACAACGGACGCACCGACCCTCTCGGGCAGTGCTCCTCCATCCGCTATTGATTCAGCTAACAAACAAGCTAAGAAGTGAATCACACTCGGTTATTACAAAACAAAACAAACATGTTTCTACTGCTTCTGTTTTATTTACTATCCAATGTGATTTATTTGTTGCCTTGTGAAAATTAAATTGTTCTTTTGTTTTTCTCTCTCATAATCCATTGTTTTTGTCTAAGTTTTAATCCATTGTTATGATATCTCATCAACTAGATGTCTACAAAAATTTGCCCATCCTGAGACAAATTAAACGCAAAAGTATAAACGTAAGTTTTCCGGATCTCTTGATAAAAATTATTTGTCAAATTATCACTTTCAAAATTTTTTTATCACTTTATCATTTAAAAGAAATTGTATGTGCAACAAAAAAAAGTACTTCATCTGTTTTATATTAAGTATCATTTTATCATTTTTTTTCTTGTTACAAAAAGAGTGTCATTTTAGAATTTCAATGCAACTTTCAACTTAAAATTAATTACAAATGCATTGATTTTATAAATAATTTCATTTATTTCAAATACTATTAGTTGAATATGTGTAATTAATAAGAACTTTAATGCATTTCAATTATTTTCTTAATCTGTGTGAAAAATGTCAAACGGAGGGAGTATTAGTTTGTCATAATATTTTTTAAAGGTTTATTTATCCTAAACCCCTTACACTATAATGTACACATTTTGAGTTACTTATTGCATAACGTATCTTCCTAACTTCGTAAGCTTGATGAATTTTGGAAAAAAATAGATGTTATAAGCAACATTTTTATTTTTTAAAAAGCAACATTTTAATTAAGCTCTTGAATATAACAATCAACAGATTCCTACGGATACATATCATTCCCAAATAGAGTTGAGTTCTAAAGAAAGGACATATCAAAATCTCAAGAATCAAATACATATAGAACATTCAACTACATATGTCATCTGACACTGACTGTTAGCTTTAGGCATCAAAATTTCTACTTAATCATTAGCAGTTAATACTTTTAATTGCAATTAAAGTCAGTAAAATAATAATTGCAAAATTAATATGCTCATTCCATTAGTGAGATGTCTAATTACCAACAACATTAGCTATCTAATACTACCATGTCGTCTCCATAATTAGATAAATACTAATTTGGATTTTTACGGGTTTTGGATAAGTTCCGTCCTTAACCGGAAACAAATTTCCCGATAGTTTTTTTTTTATCAACACGAAACATTAGTTACAGCCAATGAATAGCAAAATCCCGACCGTTGATTTGCTATCCAAGTGATCTAACTGCTGGGACTCGGTGGCGGTACCGTACCACCCGATCAAAATAATGCTTCGTCAACGACACATGTCAGTAAGATACTTCCGGAGTGACAGACGGGGGATCGAAGAGATTACCTGAATAACCGGTGGCCAGACAAAGTTTCTTCGTCTCTCTCTGTGAATCTCTCTCAAATAACCAAGTTGTAGGCGAAAATAATAGAAAACTAGATTTTTGACCCGCGCTTAAAAAGCGCGGGTTCTATTTTTGTTGTTTTATCAACAAATAGATCGATAAATCTTTTGTTTTGATTATATAAAATGTCACATGATCAATTTTCAATCATGCGGGTCGGTTATTTGTTACTTAATTATATAAAAAATGGTGGATATATGAATAGTTGAATATTTCTATAAATTAAATATAAGTCATATGATTTGATTATATAGAATAAGAAACTTTATAGTTTGTACAGTGTGTTTTTTTAAATGTCTCACACAACCGTTTTATGTTTGTAAATAAGTTAAAGAATGGTTGTATTTTTAGACATATAAAACTGTCCAATTTTTTTTTAGTTTTGTGATAAAGTCTTAAAATCATTTAGTTAGAACATTTCAATATCTAATATTACTTTTTAAATTATTGGAGATTTTAATTTATTTGTTATTATCAAAAATGTTTATAGGCTATGAAATGGATTATAAATAAACATAACCCATTTGATTAATTAACAGATTTGGGCCATCTAATTTATTTCACAAACATGGACTAAAAAAAGAAAATCTGCAATACAAACCCAAAAGTTCCGGGAAAAGCCAAAAGGATTTGGGCCATCTAATTTATTTCACAAACTAATTATTCCGGGAAAAGCCAACCACTTTTTTACCTAGTCGAAGGTTCTTTGTCGGTGATCAAAAAATCTCATCATCTTCTCTGTTCTTCAATACTGACCGAAAGAAGTTTACAAACTTCAATAGCAAATCAAGACACGCAGAACATATAGGTTTCATGTCTATCAAACGGTTGTTCTATATATCTTCTTCATCTGTCGATTTTACATTCAAGGTTAGTTAATCAATTACTTTTTGGTTATGTTAAAAGTTGAGATGATAAAATACTTTGGGTTTTTTCCTGGTGAAATTTTCATTTTCTATTGATCTGCTGTCAGATCTCAAGTCTGAATGCACATATCTGCCGACAAATCTCAAATCGTTGCTTTGGTCTTGACAAAGAGGTATATACCTTTTTTTTTAAAAAAATAAATATTTTTATTCTGGTAACTGATCAACCTGCTGCTGTAATTGTTTTTGAAAAAATCTTGTTTTCAGATGTTACTTCCTGTCTCTATATAAAGTTATCTTCATTAGTTGAAAACGTAACTGATTGATGAAAGTTCTTGACAGCTGGATCAGACCGTACTAAGGAGAAGATGAATCAGTGGTCGAAGATAATAGGTTCACTATGTAACGTTTAGTTTTCCAGAGAGAAGAAAGAAGATCTCCTGTTCAACCATATATGTAAAGAAGGATTTCTGGTCCACCATTAAAAAACAGGGCAAGATAAGTTGTTTATAAATGCTCAATAATTAGACTTCAATAGTTTGATCGTGGTATTGTTGTGTTCTTATGGAAATCTGATTTTGCCTTCAGGAAGCACGGGTTTAAAAAGAAGAAGTAACTGGAATAAAGGGAAACAATCAAATAGATTTGGCAGACGACAAAAAGCATGGCCATAACATGTAAGTCTCTTCAACTAATTTAGATCCCCGCTCTCACTACATGAATGGTACTGAATTTTATTTCGGATACGAAGAAACTATGTGTTGTTTGATGAGTGTTTTCTGTGCTTATAGTTGTTAATATTTTAGACAGATATTAGTAAAATTATGTCTGATGTTCTGGGTGAAGAAACAATGTGTTGTTTGATGAGTGTTACCAAGTAGCTCAGATTCTATGCTTAATAGTATGTATACTTTAGACCGAAGTTAGTAATCAATTTAGAATACAGTAAAAGAGGATCGTGAGTGGTTCTGTTTTGTGTGATATTGTATGTAAATAATAAGATAGAGATTAAAACGTTGCAATGTTTGCAAAATAACTTTAATGTCTGAAAATATATGGAAGTTTTTAAAGTAGAAAAAAACAGCAAAATAATCTTAAACACCAAAATAATCTTTTAAGTTAGAGATTCTGGAAAATCTCTTTGAAAACAACATTCTTCGTTTTCTTCTGAGGCTTGCCTTCATTGTCAACAATCAAAATTTTCAAACCTTTTTTGGATGTAACCCTGGAGATGGCCACGTATAGCTGTCCATGAGAGAAAACATCTCTTGGTAGATACAAACCGACTTGCGAAAGTGATTGACCCTGACTCTTATTGATAGTAATAGCAAATGCAACTGCAAGAGGCAGTTGTCTCCTCCTCATTTTGAAAGGCAACTTCTTATCCGATGGTGTGATAGAAAGTCTAGGAATAACCACAGTACGACCAACCTCTCGTCCAGTAATCACTTTCGCCTTTACCATGAAATCATACATCTCTGTAATCTGGAGTCTAGTGCCATTCATTAATCCAGCCGTATGATCAATGTTTCTAAGCAACATCATAGGACAGCTGACTTTCAATCTAAGACTATGATTTGGCAGACCAGAAGTCTTGATTTTGTTTAAAAAGTCAGGAGTGAGAGCTTGGTCATTTATTGAGAATCTATCAGAAGCATCTATGGAGTCAGAGCTAAAAAAAATTCTTTCCTCACCTGCATGTAAACAACAACTCCATAAATGAACAAATCTGCGAGTTTAGTAATCTAGTTAGAAACATTTAAAATCGTAATACCTTCAAGTTTATCCAGCATGTGCTGATTAATCATGTTGACATCCTCATTCGTAGGACAGAGAATTGCTCTTTCTTGAAAAAACTTAGGTTCTTTATTCTGTTGCAAAGAAACAACATCCCCATAGACTGCTTTGGCGATGGATTCTATTGGATCATCTCCATCAGTAATAAGAAACTCATCTGGGATATTGATTGCTACTTCTCCATCATTCTCTTCGCCAATATTTCCATCTCCCACATCTAATATCCACTGTGAAAACTCCTTTAGATCCTTGGCATCTTCAACAGTCAAATTATCAGAAAGTAGCCTCATATTTTTTTGTTAGCTGCCTGACTTTAACATGCTTCCATAAATATGATGAATTTAGAGAATTCAGTACAATTTCTGCCCTTCCAGCAGCAGGTATGACATGCAGTATTTGTCTAAAATCGCCTCCAAAGACAACAACTTTCCCAGCAAAAGGCATGTTGTCATTGCTCCCCATAATGTCTTTCATACTCCTATCCAGAGATTCAAAACAGTGTCTACTCATCATTGGTGCTTCATCCCAAATGATAAGGGAAGCTGCTTTCACCAAATTAGCTTGATCACTTCCTGGAATAAGTGTGCAAGTAGAATACTCATCTGGGTTTATCGGTATTCCAAACCTAGAATGTGCTGTCCTTCCTCCTTGTAGCAATAGAGAAGCTATCCCACTTGATGCAGTGTTCAAACATATTTCTCCCTTGTATCTGATAGCTGCAGACAACAATCTCCAGAGGAATGTTTTACCGGTACCACCAAATCCATAAACGAAGAACACACCTCCTTTATCCTTAACGACAGCATCAACAATCTCATCATAAATCTTCCTTTGCTCTTCTGTCAGTTTTCCAATATCCCTGTCATGTTCAGCTTTCAACTCATCCCTATCGTAACTCAGCTCATCCAAAATCAAGACATTGTCACTTGCACCATTATCTGGAACGGCCTTTGGCATAGTTTCCCATTGTTCTAAAGAAGTTCCATTACTCTTTAAAATCTTTTCAATCTCAAAAGAGTCAACCGTTTTTTTTCATCATCACTTAGACAAAGATCTACAAAAACAACAGAAAACGATTTAGTCTCAGATAGTTTTAGATAGTATGAGTTAGAATATAAAAAATAAAATAGTATATAACCTGGTCTTTTTAATAGCTTTCTCCGTCTATATTCGATATCGTCAGATAGCAACTCCCATGTATGTTCCCAAACAACCTCGGGCTTTGACAAACTACCAGACATGAGCATTACCACAAAAGCATGACGCATAGATGATGCTGATTCTGTGAAACTCGTCCTCACAATATCATCAATATACTCTTGATCATCTTCTAGTAATCCCCTTGCAAAACATGTCTCCGTGTAAGAAGGATACAAAACGTTGTTGAACGTTTTAATATCATCAAAACATGTTGGACCTCTAACAACGTTGAGCAAGACACGCAAGTAAAACGCTTCTTCAATCTTCCTTGGAGCATAGTTGATCCTACCAATACAGAAACCTTTTTTTCTTTCCTGAAATTTTCTCTCCTTTTTATTCCAAGTGAAGAACATTGGGATTTCAGCGAAAGTGAGTGTTCTAGCAAGAGCATTGACCTTGTTTAATTCAAACCATGCCAAGAACATTGTGTTTTCAAGAAGCTTTTCACTTATCACTTTTTCATAAGTGTCATCGTCCTTGAAAATAATTATTTGCTTTCCAGGAAGATGAAACTGCAATCTCTCAACCGGTATTGATCGATAGTGTATAGGAAACTTGAAAATCCTCCAAGAACCTTCACAGGCCGAGACATATCTGAAAAATATGTAACCAAAATTTGGAATCAGAAATCAAAAAAACATATCTGTATTAAGTTATGGAGCACGAAAATTACCTTCCAGTAAAAAAGTCTTTGATCTCGTTTTTCTCGGGCTCTTTTACAGCTCCATCTTTAGAGACATTTTCCTTTGGTGCTCCTTTTTCTGGCGGCTCAACAGTGACAGTAATTTTGTCTTGACCTTTATTAATATACTTGAATAAGTATTTAATAGAACCCGTTTGATTACACCATTCCACATTAATGTGGGCTCGATAGCGAAGAGACAATTCTTTGTTGTATGGTATGACATATCTGTTATCGCATTTGAAGCCATTTTTCTCTACAAAGCAATCAGGTTGGTCTCGTCTTCTATAAACAGGAAAACCCTCTTTGTTGACCCAGGTTTTCTCAACATGATCCTTAGGATAAAGCTTTGAACATTTACCATTTTCCATGCATGGCGAGTTCATGTTAACTGCACCACAAGGACCATGAATCATCATATCCTTTATAACTTCAAACAACTCTGGTTCTTTGTTTTTATCTGGAATTTCTGCTGAGATGATGTTGTCAATGTCAGCAGTTGTAGGAAATTTGGATTGAGGATGCATGAATAATAGAATGTGAGCATGCGGTAGACCACGTTTCTGGAATTCAATTGTATACATTGCTGCATCAAATCAAAAGACCCAAAATTAGTAACATTAAAATTTGACCCTTATCATATAAACCATAAGAAAAAAGATATAATAACTTACATGCGACTGTCTTTCCCAGTAACTCTTTGTCTGTTAAATCACTCATTAGAGAATCCAATTTACACTTGAAAATCCTGTTGATAATATCAGGTCTATCCTCAGCCGTTAGTTTGCGTGGTTGTAGATACCTGGTTATTTCAGGCCACTTTGGGTTGCATGTAAAGGTTATAAACAGATCAGGAAAACCAAAGTGTTTGCATATCGCCATTGCATCTAGATACATGTTCTTCATGTATCTTGGCCCTCCGGTGAATGAGGCTGGTAAGTAGGTTCGACTTCCTTGATCATGCATATCTGTCTTTCCTGAGTGTTCAGACTGCTGAATAGAATCAAAGGTATCGGATCTAAGGCTTTTCTGGTTCATTCTCATATATAACAACCTATTTGCTTCTATAGATGTATACACATCGACCAAAAATTGTTGGAACAACCTTTTAGAGTGCAGAAGAGTATGACACTCTTTTTCTCTTTCCTGAATCCGAAATGCATACCATTGTCTCATACTGATATTAGATCTCTTCAGCTTAGATGTAGCTTCTGTTGTTCTCCTTTTTATACCAAGTCTGAATCCATCTTCACCATATGTAAAGATAAGAGGATACTGAAGTGCTAAATAGGAAGGATGAATCTCACTTATCCTCTTAAGATATCCTGTTTGCTTCTCTTGCAAAACAATGTCCCTTTTATCCATTTCCATATTGAAATCTCCAGGAATTAATGCAGCAACTTCAGATGCAGTTGGTGTATCATACGTCCTTCCATCCTTCTCCCGACTGCTTATAATTCGCATATGAAATGTTTCCTTGGTATTAGTATCAAACCTATCCCTGGCTGATCTAAACTGATGAACGTATGGATTAACTTCGTCCAGCATCTTCACAAGCTTTTCTATGACTTGTTTTCTTAGTCGTTCCTTTTTAGCCTTTTCAGCTGATTTCCTGTACTTCCTGCAAAGTGTTTTCATAGCATTACAGCAAACCTTATTAAATAATGATCTTCACGATGCATGTATCTAATGGTAAATGATTTTAATTGGTATGTAATTAAAAAACATACCCGATAATAGTTGCTCTGTTATCAATCTCATTTTCTGTGTCCACAATGTAAAGTTGAGAGAATTTGGCAGTGTCTCCATCTGGTGGTTTTAAACTCCCCATTAAATGATAGTTTTCACCTTGTAACTGAAACATTTGTGGTCCTGCCGTGCATGATCGCTCAACTTTACCACCAAGAGATGTAAATGAGAAAACCATGTTTAGTTGCCTGATATTTTCTCTATAATATTTTCTCAACTGATCTTCACCAGAAAGAAATGTTTGCAAGGTGGTAGGTGAAGGTTTTAGCAAAGGCAACTGAACTTGACCTTGCCCACAACACAAAGAAAATTTCGGTTTTCTCATCTTTCTTTTCTTTTCTATGCGTTCACCATACCACATTATAGCACCGCAATGATCACATTTATGAGTAGGATCACCCTCATCTATGTATCCTAAATATGTAAATTTCATGTTAACATAAATTATGATATTAAATTAAAGAACATACAGTAGGGAACTTGTTAAAATCTCACTAATACGTCCAAATCAAAGTCCATTTAAATTTAATGATAAGCCCAAATTTCGAATGACAATAATGCCATTAATGATAATTTTAATTTGTTCATAAAAGTAAGGTCAAAATTGGAAAACTTAAGTATTTCATTAAGGGTAAAAAATGGGAATGATCCCCTTTTAATGGTATTGATTAAAAAAAAGTAATAGTCCAACTACAACTATTTATAAGTAAAATTTTTAATACTTATGTTTTAATATTATACTTTTTTAACAAAAATGATGGAAATAAAATTCAAATCTACTAGATCATATCCCTTTCTATGCATTCACGAACAGTGTACGGCTCTCTTCTTATTCCTTGTCACGTTCACTTTGGAAGATGGAATTTCACTTTAATAAGTTCTGGAATGTCATGGTACAAGTAAATATTGATCAAATTTGTCGGTATGTATATTGTTATGTACATTTGGTTTTAGTGCACTTCGTTTATGTGTGTATGCGCAATTGTGATAGTTTATGAATTTCTTCATTACAACTTCATGTCCATATGCGAAGTAAGTTATGTTACTTGTGGCATCTTTCTCTCTCTTGGCAAGTAGGTTAGGATCACAAAGCTGCCTCCAAAATCATGATGAATCTGATTATCATAATATCTTCTGTTTTTGATGACTCAACGATTGACATAAGAGAAAGTTTCAAGCCCCCAAGGTTTATCTTTCTCCATGAGGCCTGAATCCTAAATCGACCCATTTACTCTCTCAAGACGCCTATTAGGCTATTATGCAGTGCTAAAACGTGAAATCATAAAGAAATCAAACCCGAATCACATGGATACAGTGTATGAAGAGAATCGAAGAAGAGAATGCGAGAGAGAAGATGAGTTTGTTATGAATATGAAATCTCACATTAAGCTTACTGTACACAATGTTTCTAGCTTATATACAGAATGTTGTTAGCTAACTTACACCGTAACCATACAAGTAACTGCTAACCTACACCACTTGCTAACATACACTATATCTGATACAATGCGTTTGATAACTTGGAAGGAAGATGAAATTATTCATATACTCCTGAAGCCTGAAGCATGTATATGCTATTTTATTCGTTTGTTAATACAACCATCCTCCAAGTTTGGTCCATGTCCTCGTTGACTCAATGAAGACGACATAGTCATGGACAAGTTGGCACTTGAATCGCTATTCCCCGATTGAAACTGTCCATATCCACTCCAAAATATTCCTTCCTACTTTGGATTGCTATTAAAGGAAGGCTTCAAACTCTTGATAGAATGCAACAGTGGTATGATGGGATTAATACCACCTGCGCTCTATGCAATGTCGCCCAAGAGTCATGCGCCCATCTCTTCTTTGACTGTCAATACTCAAAGCAGGTGTGGGAAAAGATTGTGGGGGGGTATCATGCGCGACACATACACCACAGATTGGACTGAGCTGATAGGTATTATAGCAAATCCTGGCTACAATCGAACTGATACATTTCTCTTCAGGTATAGCTTGCAAGCTACGGTGCACACGATTTGGCGGGAAAGAAACGCGCGTAGACATGGTGAGGAGTCACAGGCTGTGGCTGTGTTGGTCAAGTTCATTGATAAGGCAATCAGGCTGAAGCTACTCGCAGTTAAAGGCAAAGGGCACAAATATCTTGAAGAGGGTCTAATGGCTTGGTTTGGATCACGGGAAGGCTGAGACCAGGATAAAACAATATAGTCTATGATGTTTTGTATCTTTGTACACAAAACAGAACGGTGGCACCAGATGTAAAAGAGATTTGGCTGAATAAATTTTACATTCATTCAAAAAAAAAGAAACTGTCCATATCGATCAAGAAGTACGTCAGGAGCAACGGGCGGAGGTAGCGTTACGTTAATGGGATCATGGGAAGTAGTATTTGATGGATAGTGATGAGTAGAATTGACGAGAATGTGCTGGGGGAAGTTAAGCTTGGCCTTGTGACCTCTAAACTCAAATGCAGATTTATCATATGCTAAGGCTGCTTCTTCTGCGGTGTCGAGCGTTCCAAGCCACACACGAGTTGCCTTGTAAGGGTCACGGATCTCGGCCGCCCATTTCCCCAACGGTCTTTGCCTCACGCGCCTCTGTAGTTTCGTTGTCTCGGATTTTGTTTTTCTGAGGAGATGATGAAATTTGTTTTTTTTGTTTAACAAGATGATGAAATTTGTAAGTTCACTTTTGTGACAACGGTAACATATATAATATAAAGGTGGTAGACGTGCGGTGCATGAATGCTTATGTGGATATATTTTTGGATCCTATCTAGATGTATTGTAAATCACACATCGTCATTTAAGAAAACTCGTTGTATTGGATTTTGTTCTTTGCTTTCATATAAACTGGTGTAAAGGCATTTGCTTAAAGATTATTAATGTGCGTTTAGATCATATGATATGACCATTCTGCACTTCTTATGAAAACTATTTCGCCAAAGACCAGGAAGCCTCCATAAGACTTTTCTTCTAATTAGTAATCAATTATATACTTAAATTAAGTATCATATGTCCTATGATACTGCAAGATGAACTAATTAAGTTCGATCATATTGTATACATTTACCCTAAGTTTCAAGCGTAAATACTGTCTGGTTAGTATGTAAACTAAAACATGGCCATCACAACATTTACATTAAAAATAAAAACATTAACCATCACATTCAAACCCTAGCCTGACTTCTGACAGGCAAAATAAAAAAGTGTATGGTCACCAAAGAACGAATATTTGACTATAGATGAATATCTGACTATAGAGAATCCTCTAGACCTTTGGACAGAGTTAAAAATCGAGATATGATCATCAAAGAACGATGTTATTACCAAATGCCCTATTTGATTGGAGAAATCCCAGAATCCAGGACTATAAGTCTGTGGATGAGTCTATTGCTAGCTGGGCAAAATAATGGATTACTGATGAGAAACAGTGAATTGAGACCTCCTGGATTAACCCCATTACCTGATACCAATAAGTCCGCAGAAGAAAAAAAAGGGTAACCACGTCCAGAATGATAGACCACACGGCTATGACCGTGGATGGTGGAAAGGACGTGGCCATGGCCACTATAACACATTTTGGCCGTGGGTATCAACCCAATTTGAGCCATGGTCAAGGCAGTGGCCGTCGTATATCCTTTAAACCACAAAGCTCGACCAAATCAGTGTGCCATAGATGTGGAATGGAGAACCATTAGGCTAAGATATTAAGGACTCCCAAACATTTTTGTGACCTCTATCAAAGAGAGTCTGAAAGGGAAGAATCCTAAAACCCATTTGATCTATAAAGATGGTGAAAATAATTTCGAACATGATCAAGATGATCTTATGGAATATGAGACTTATGATTGCCTAAAAGATTCAAGTTGATAATCTGATTTCGACATCAAACTTGTGTGATTGCTTTGGTTGTGTGTTTTCTCTGATTTTTATCTCCTTGAATTTATTTCGATTACATTGTCTGCTTAGATTAAATGAATGAATGATTTTTCTATGTGAGTACACTGAAAAACGCCAATATAAATACTAAAGCAGGTATCGCCAGTCTGAAAGAAGAATATGGCTAGGCTAATATATTATTGCCTAAGGGTATGCATCTAGAAATCAGTGATGCCTTATATTAGCTCTAAGAGCAAGAGCAGCCTATTGAGTTTTAAAGATATAAGAATGAATAGTTTCCATATTGAAACAATGGGCGAATGAAACAAACAGTTCCTTCAGATATATGTATAAAATCGCCCAAGGCCATAATAAGTCCTAAAGACTATACATGCATTCTCTACTGACCTAGACTATGCATAGATCAGTATGATAGAGGCTAAAAGCCTGCAAAAATATACACTTTATGGCACGACCGGATTGGCCATCCTGGTCCAAACATGATGCAAAAATTGATATTCAAAAGGCACACATTAATAGATAAGAAGAGTTATCCCAAAGAATCTCACATGTGTAGCATGTACACAAGGGAAACTCATTAGGCCATCACCAGTAAAACGGCTACGAGCCCCTTTTTCATAAATAAAGACTATATGTCTAGATAATACTGGTGAATACATGTCCCAAACATTTAAATGATTATGGTATGTCCATGGGGGTAACTGTGGACAATTCTGTGATACATGTCCATACCAAGAACAACTTGATCGAAATCTTTTAAAACGCAAATAGCTGATTGATAGACCATAACTTATGAGGTCAAAACTCCCATTCACATCTTGGGCCACACGAAATTTACATGCACCTAAGTTAATACGCATCAGGCCATTTAGTGAGCATAGATATCCCCTATCACAATTATTAACGGGTCAAGAGGCAGACATACCCCATCATAAGACATTTGGATGTGCTGTCTATGTATTAATTGCTCCACCACAGAGAACTAAGATGGGACCTCAAAAGGAGGATGAAGATATATGTTGGATATGATTCTCCCACAATAATAAAGTACTTTGAGCCAACTATGGGTGATTATATTTGAGGCCAGGTACACGGATTATTTTAAGACCAGAAGGAGAAAAAAATAATAAAGCTGGTAAAAGAAATAGAATGGAGTCAACCATCAATGTCTTGGCAAGATCCTCGGACTAAAGAATGTGAAATAGACGTCCAAATATTATACATTTTCAAAGCTAGCTAATCAAATGTCAGACACATTTGCTGACCCGAAAAAGAATGACTAAGTCATATATATAAACCAGCTTGTAAAGCACCAGAGAATTTGATGTCCAAGAAGAGACACAATCAAGTTGCTACAGAGTCTAGACAACGAATGAAACGTGTAGACCAAATAGGTTCCAAAAGATAAGAATCCTCGGAAACAAAAGAAAGGTGCAGAGAATGATAATCAAAATCCAAATCCGAAGTTACTAAGGAAACCATCCCAGACATGGAGATAAGGCCGGCCGGCTCTAAGGTACAGGTACCAAACAATATAGCTTGGGACGCCAAACTGCAAAGTATTAAAGGTCCTGATAATAATGAATCTCAATCGATTATATCATGTCTGGAACATAATGGAACCAATAAGGAATGTCGACATAAGATGATTTATTTGCATACAAGGTAGCACTTGAATTTATGAATATAAGCGAGGATCATGAACCCACGTCAATATAAGAGTGCGCACTCGTAGAACATATTTGATTGAATGGAAACATGAGGTTAAATAGTTTAAGGAAGAAAGACGTATTTGGCCATATTATTAAGATGCCATATGATGTTAAAACCAGTGGATATAAATGGGTCTTGTGAGGAATAGAAATCGTGAGATATAAAGCTGATGTTGCACAAGGATTCTCACAAAGACCAGTAATAGATTATGAGGAGACATACTCGCATGTGGTGGATGCAACTACTTTTAGATTTCTCATAAGTCTGGCTATATAAGAGAAAAAATTAGACTTGCAGCAAGTTGATGTAGTGATTGCATATTTATATGGTCCACTGGATAATGAAAGTAATAGAGGGTATTGAGCTGAAAGTACATCAAGTTCTCGAGAACAATATTGATAATCATAAAAGTATATGATCTGAATATCCTAGGAACCTCTGGATATAATTTCCCAAACAGTTGAATATCTCAAGAAAGAGTTTGAGATGAAAGATCTTGGAAAACAAAGTTTTGTTTGGGATTACAGCATGAGTACATTAACAATGAAATCCTTGTGCATCAAATAGTATATACAGAAAAGGGTACTCAAGAGATTTAATATGGACCAGTCTCACCCATTATCTAGTACATGGGCGTGAGATCACTTGTTTTGGATATTGATCCATTCAGTCCAAAGGTGGACGATAAAGAAGTCCATTTAGTCCTGAGATGGACGATGCAGAAGTCTTGTTTTAGACACTGATCTGATTGGTCCATAAGAAGAACGATGAAGAAGCCTTTGATTTTGGTTTATTTTATACTAACCAGTCCAAAGAGGGGTTATTTGGCTTTGTTGATTTGTTTTCAGACAAATTATGTTTTACACAAGGTGGTACACGCATATCACAGCAATATCATCCAAGATTTCGTGTGTGTGTATTTGAGGTCGATGACTCAATATATTCGATCAGATTGTGGCATGACCGATGGTAAAGAAGAACCAACTATCATGTTCGAGGACGAAGCATATTCTGCCCAAGATCTTCATCACCCACGGATTGCAGAAAATTGGAAAGGTCCAAAGGACCTTCGGTAATGTCCAAATCAGGGGGAGTAATGTGTGTTGTATTTTTTTTTCTTCACCATAGTTTTGTCCCAATTGGGTTTTTTCTGGTAAGGATTTAATGAGGCAACATTAAAGCACATTACAAGCTCTAAATGGTTATGGCATCCAAATGGGAGTGTTATGAATCAGATTGTGGATGGTCATAACCAAGAGATTATGATTTGTAATCTTTCTATTTATCTATGACGGTGTAATTTTCTATATAAAGAACATATATGTTATGAATAAAGATAAACTTTTCCATTACTTTTATAACACCTTTAAATAAATGGATACTAAACGTGTAGGAACTTATTATATTATACATGAAAACAATAAAGTAAATAAATGGATACATCACGTTTAAGAATTTACTTTTGCATCAGTGAGAACCCTCCACAGTTTCCCCACCAACAACAGAATTTTGCTTCCAGAATCAAATGATTTTTTCACCTTGATTTTTCACATGAACTGGTTTCAATTTTCAAATCTGAGATTGCATTCATGCAGGCCTTTTTGTTTTTGCTTGTTTGCGTTAGGGAGTAAATTTTAGATTTTGACTTGATAAATGGCATAACTCTAAGTGTATATATAATACTAATTGCGTGTGTTTTGAGATAAAGAATATATGTTAGGTTGTTAACGTAAATCGAATATGATTTAACACAAGTATTTAGTTTCTAGATTTGGAACATAATTACTGCTTATGAGATGGAAAATATACACTAATTAAAATTCCACATTAAGTAGATTATAACATAAGAATGCATTGTTTCCATATGATTTTTTTTTTCATTTATTATTAGTTAGGCGTCAATAATGAATACTAAGATAAGACCTGCGCTTTGCACATGGTAAATTTATATGAAAATTATTTAAGAAATATCGTATGGAAAAAAATTTATATTATTGATCGAATTAATATATTTGGCTCTTAAACAATTTTTTAAAACTATTTTTCTTAATTACATAATTTATTTACTAATGAACTGATCTCAGTTTTAAAAATATTTTAGGTCAAAAAATTATTTATCGCATAAAAACCTAACGTTTAGGCCGAAGAATCTCATGCCTACTATTTGGTTATAATGAAATTATGTTAGCTCGGTTTTATATCATGATTTAGCAATTTAAAAGTTAATTATGGTTATGAGAAGTTTACGTTCACGTGCCAATCCTATCTATCTTCGATATTTTTTCTCATTTTTCTGTCATTTTGGTTATTGTTCGATATAAATATTGACTTTTGAGTTTATTCTCATTTCTTTCTTTTATTTTGGCCTGAGATTTAGAAAATGTTTAAGATTTAAAATTATTAAAGAGATACATACATATGTTAAGATCTGCGCCTTATGCAGAATAAATACTTATTTTATATTTTCTGCATATTATGAAATAATAAAATAATAATTATATATTAAATAACTAAGAAATCAGTTACTATTATGTAATAAATTGTCTTGCACATATAAATCAAATGACCGCTCTTGTTTATTCGCAATCATTTTAGAATAAATAAATTAAAACAATCAATCTTATCTATTATATATGATATATAATTAAATTTAAACGATATGAAGTATATATATATTAACATAAACACCTATTAAAATAAAATTATTTATTTATATGATTTTATTATCATTGTATCTTATTATAGAAAAAATTTAAACATTGATCACAAAAGTATTTCTTTTTTTTTTACAACTACGATTAGAACTATTCTGCTGGTCCAACCGGTTTAGTGTGCCAAACCGGTGGGATAGAATCGACATAAAGCATAACTGAAGGAGAACTCCTCGCACCACGTGCAAGCTTGTCCGCCAAGGTATTTTGTGCTCTTGGAATATGTCGGATCCGGAAGTGAGGGAAGAAAATATTACTGCGGTTGAATTCTTCCATGTGTGTAGAGAAACATGACCATTCTTCAGGTGTAGACACCATCTTCACCAATTGAGAACAATTCGTCGCAAAAACTACATCAGAAAACTGGAGTGTCTTCATGCACTCCATTGCCCATATTAATGCTTCACACTCTGCATGCAGTGGAGTTAAACTTCTACGTAGATTCATCACCCCCATCATAACATCTGGCGAGCCATCCTTACGGCATAACCATCCTTGTCCTGTAAAAAGGTCTTCCTCTTTCCAAGCTCCATCAATGTAACAAACTCTATTATTTCCCAAAGCCAGAAAGTCAGATGCCTAATGAAAGCTCCCACTCTGGTGACTCGGACCTGATTGGTTCACTATTAATTGAGCCTCCATCCACATCGTACTCTCCACCTCAGCCAGCCGAAGAGTCTCTTGCGGGTTTCCATCCTTGTTCGAATATATCTTATCATTTTTGGCCTTCCAAATATACCTTAATATCCAAGGGAAATAACTAAAAGTTTATGTGAGACTTTTAACAGTTTTAGTAATTTATGTTCGTTTTGAAAAATTCAAAATACAACATATACAAAAAAAATCTAAATTTTTAATAAATGAATAATGTAATTGTGTAATTTATTTAATTGTAAAAAATTAAACAAAAATGATAGAAAACATCTATATTATTAAAAGAGAAGTACCCATTAAAAATACCCCTTAATTTCTAAATTTAATTACACTTTCATGCCATTGAGAATTAAATTGAATTCTCTATTTTAATGCTTATCTTTTTAGTTAGATTAATGTGATTTCCTTAAATAAATTTGAGTTAAATGTAATTAAATCAACTTTAAAATATACCTATATTAACAAACTATTAAAATAAATATTTACAAACTATTGAAACAACATAAACTATGAAAACAATTTAAAAGTTAGCTTCCACGCTTTTAGTCTTATAATACGTATACATTACCATATATAAACAAAATTAATGTTTATTACTATAACTTACCAATAAAATATTTTGCATATATATATTAGACGTGATTCACTTATGTTTTAACCTTCCTTATTATAAACTTTTCGGAATATTATCATCAATTTTTTTAATAAAAAAAAATATTCCAGCAATATCAACATCATATTTTGAATATAAAATTAATTTTATTCTCATGATTTAGTTAAATTAGTCGGGTCAATTTATATCCCCTCCAATTGGGTTTTTAGAATAGTTGTAACTCATTTTCAGTTTGACCCAAACACATAATATACTAATAATACATTTCAATTATACAATTAAATATGAAAAAATGTCAATATAAATTTGATCCAACATAGTATATTAATATATATATATATATATGTGTATATATATATATCCAATCTTTTTGGATAGTTACATAATTGCTCCAACACACATTTAATAAATATATACATAACACGAAACAGTAACAGTAACAAAATATATGATATACAATCGTTACATAAAAACCCGTGCGGTCGCACGGGTCAAGCTCTTGTACAAATTATTAGCAAATCTTCATTATTTAAAATCATTAATTATTATATATATCATAAGCACATTAGATAATCCCATATGTTTTATTTAAGGAAATAATATATAATAAATAACCACTTTGATTTAGTTAATATCATATGATATCTTATAGTTGGTATTAAATGTTTCTAGTGAGATATAAAAATCGAATTGGACCAACATGTTTTTCAATTTCAATGTGAGGATGACACGTATGACTAATTAACTATGTAATTGATACCTAATTGATTGACACATAAACAAAATATTTTTTTTAATTATTACAAAATTGAGGTTACATCTTTTCAAATATTTCTCAATTAATATATAGAGGATTGGTTTGGTTGGTCATATAGGTTTAGACTTGGTCATCAAGATATTTTACCATTTCATAAGGTACAATCTTTACATTGACCCAAAATGCAAATACATAACGCTCCAACCACGGAATTAGAAAATACTATGATTTGTTTTGTTGGACGACCTTCCTTAGTGATGCGTATGCTTTAGCCAATGAAGTTTAGCCAAATAAGGAATCAGAGAACGAATATTCCAAGATCAGTTATGAAATCGAACATAATATATGTTTCACATTAAAATAGTAAATATACTGAGGTAAATTATCATACTGAAATGTAAATGGAGTAAGACTGAACACAGGTTTGAATTTGTGCCACTGCCTCTATACTCCGTAGCCACTAAACCTCCCGCAGAGTTTGGGAATAAAAGATCATGACACCAGATCTTGGCCTAACAATTCACACACAGAATTTCCTAAACAACTAACACTCAGCTTAAGTAATGTAAAGCTAAATCTGCACCACTTGCATTATGAAAAATAAATAGATAGACGGCTGTTGGTATTATTGACCTGCACATGAAAGGACTATGGGATAAAAAAAAAATCAGAGACATGCAGTTTCTAAATCATTTGTTAATAACTATGATACTAATTAGTATTTGTCTCTACATAAAAAGAAGCTGGTTAGACAATAAAGAAAAAAATTTAAAACACATAAACGTTGGTGAAAGTTATAAGTACACTTGGCTCTTCTATTCCTAACAATTACACAATTTAGGTAGAAAGTTAAAATGGTTATGTATGAAATGGAAAAATGATTCACCAGTTTAACTTGTTTCTAAAAGGTATTCTCTGAAACCTGATAATACCTGCAGGCTGCAGCTAAGCCAGATGATCATTGATCCAGATTCACAAATGTACACACCACTCTTGAACAGCTTGTCAAAATGAAAGTATTTTTATTTATTATTAACCTGTTTTTATTTATTTCAGCCATTAAGGTTGAGTAGTTTTGGTTTCTTCGCTAGAAGTGGTATTTATGCCTCTCACTGCCCCAATAATATCTACAGAGAAAAATAAGCAATGATAGAAGTGTTATGTGGCTGGATATAAAAATTTATAGGAGTGGTTAAGAAGGTTGTAAAGAGAAACAAACTCTGTTTTCATGGTAGCTACTTATGTGAGTTGTGTCAAAATTCCTAAACCTGAAGCTCTCCGTTGGGATAGGCTGAATGGTTGCCAAGAGCATGACGAAACTGTTGTACTCTATGAATTTAATAATCTTCAACATATTTCAGTAAAACGCACTGCAAACTGATGATAGTTCGTGGAGAAGATGAACATAGGGTAAGTATGGTACCATTTGGTATGAGCAGATGCCATGATGGCCTTAGTCTGTGCCGTACAACTCAATCTTAGTCTTGTCACCAATTTCATCTGCTTTCCCGGTTTCTTACATAAGATTTGAAGCAGTCGCAAAGGCTTTCTCTAGTTGACTCCTCTCGATTCACTCCCAATCATCATCTTCTTCAATGTTCAACTCCTCTTTCTTTTCATTCTCTACTTCATCTTCAGTATTCAACTCAATCTTATGCTGACTCTCCTCCACTATATTACTTTCTTCAACCGTAACATTGACTTTACTTATTACGTTGTTTTCACTTCTTCCTTGTCGATTTGTGTCTCTCCTCTTGTCTTCGAATTTGTTTAATGGTTAAAAGACGATTACAATACACAAATCGTGATGGTAACCAGGGCCGGCTGAGGAGGGGGACAAGCGGTGCAACCGCCCCGGGCCCAAACATGTATCACCCGTGTATTAATAGTTAAGGGGTCTAATTTTTTTAAAAAAGTCTATATTTTTACATAACAAAAATTATAAATATAATAAATAAAATTGAAAATGGCCCAAAAATATTTGATATGCATATAGTTTTATTTTCATCACGAAATATACAAAATATTACTAATTAAATTTTAAAAATATTTTAAACATTATCTGAATATAAATTTTAGAGGATTAAAAAAATTTTTTACTCTAGGGTCCATAACAATGTTAAGCCCTGCCCTTATGGTAACGGAGCTTTAAATTATTTTTGTAATGGCCACATACGACCTAACTTTAATATAATCATATTTATAACTATCCACTAATCTATAAAAGGAGAAATAGATTCCCAAACTTGTTTCTCATTCACCATTCTTCAACTCAGTTCAAAGAGGAGATAAAGAGAAAATGACGGAAGTTCAGAAACAAGAAAGAGGGGTGAAGAAGATGAAGATAGTCGCTAAGATTATAGCCTTGGCTTCCATTTTCTCTCTTGTTCTATCTTACTCTTCTTTAGTCTCCTCTCTCAACAAAGTCTCCATTTGCTTTCCATGTATATCAGCCTTGTGGACAAGAAGTACATGTTCTTGTTATGCAATGGTATTGTAGGCTTTATCATGGGGAATTTCAAAACCCTTTTGCACGGCACTGCCATGAACATCGTTGAAGAAACGGAAGAACTAAGGATCAACCACACGCGAAAATCAGAAATGAAGAATGTAGTGGCTCTACTTGGAGAACAGCCTGTATCCAAAAAAGAGGTGGGAGAAGTAGTGGCACTACTTGGAGAACAGCGTGTATCCAAAGGAGATGGAGAAGTAGTGGCACTAGTTGGAGAACTGTGTGTATCCAAAGAAGAAGAAGACGGAGAAGAAAGGGTTGATTTATTAAGAGAAGAAGAAGTTATAATGGTCTTTGTGGATGACAATGGAGGTAAAGACCTCACTGTCATTACAATAGATGAGCATGATGATGATGATGATAATGATGATGATGATGATGATGATGATGATGATGATGAGATAAATGACACCTTATTAAGTTCGGAAGATTTGAACAAGAAATGTGAGGAGTTCATCAGGAAGATGAAGGCTGGGATCAGATCAGAGTCCAGGAAGTTACTTACCTCTTAGATATGTGATTGTTTTTAGAGTATGTTCATCAACTTAGCATTATTATATTCATATTATGCTAGATAATTTTAATGTTCTCTTTTTTTTTTCTCCTATGTTGAATAGATTCTGTATTTTGGTAACTTTAATCACTGCAACAAGAAACTAATAACCCAATCCAATCTAAGAACATAAAAGTATCCAACAATAATGTACTAGGGGCATTGCTCCCGCGCAAGCGCGGGGTTGTGGACAAAGTTCTTGTTTCATCTCAATATTTTTGCTAGGGTTATTGTAGTTGTGAATTTTGCGTTTTGAATTGTTTTTCAAGTTTTTTTTATTGTTATAGGGTTAGAGTTGTGATGATGAACTGTGTATGCATTGTTCTCCACTTATGAAAAACTAAACTGTGTTAGTAATGTGATTGATATAATTCGTGTTGTTGTTTGTTGTGTCACTGAGACTTATTGTTTGTTTGTCTTTTTAATTTGTTTCTTGTACTGTTGAGAGTACATAAATTATATTAAAGTTGTTGAAAATACTTTTTGTTTCTGGATATTTTTCTCCAGTTTAGTCGTGTAAGTTGTGTGTATTAAGTAATAATTTTTATTATTCTTATTATGTTTGTTATATGTTTTTATTTTATTTTCAAACTTGTTGCTCTTATCGGACCTTTAAAACAAATACATGAAGACTTGTAGAAATAACTGTAAGATGAGTGACACTTCTGAGTATTTGGGCTTTAATTAGTTTTAAACGAATTTATGTATTTTTCATAAGAAGATAATAGCATTGGCCTGTTGACATTGGACATGTAAGCTATTTTTATAAGACAAGAGGAGTGAGCATGTGGAGCTGTTGTTGCCGCCTTTGTGTCTGTCGGGATTGTCTCTTGTATCTCTTGTTGTGGCTGTGTTTGTTTATTTTTTATTTGATGGGGAATATGTAAACAAAAATTATTGTTAGTTGTATTTATCAGAGTTCATAACTTACTCTGCTTTTTTGTTTAGGTAATTTCATTGATCTTGGTTGTCGTATTCGTCTTTTTCGTTGCAAAAGTAAGTTTGTAAATTGTTAAATAGCTGACCGTGTAGTTTGTATTTGTTTAGCTGACTCGATGTATGTGTCGTTGCGAAAGTAAGTTTGTAAATTGTTAAATAGTTGGCCGTGTAGTTTGTATTTGTTTAGATGACTCGATGTATGTGTCGTTGAGTTTTAGTTGAAATGATTGGTTTGGCATATTTGTTTTGAAGTTTATTTCTAAGATTAGACAAAAAGGAGAGGTGATTCGTCTTTTTTGGAATTCTAGTTTTTGATGTTTTGATTGTTTGGGTTGTTGTGGTTTGTTTTAAGCTGTAAAATAAAGATTTGTGTAAAATTAGTTTGATAAGTAAGAGAGAAAAATAGACGACCACAGAATTTGGGTAGGAAATATTTTTGATTATTGATGTTAGCACAATATAGATAATAGTATAAAGAGAATTGTGTGTTGATTGTTTCTTACGGATCAATTAGGAGATGGATAACGACTCTAGTTGTTTATTTGCTAAGGTCAGAGCCTTGGACAGAACGGATTTGCCCAACTACATCTGCGAGTTTAAATATCATTTATGATAACAAAACATATTATAAACCCAGATGCAATATGATAATATACCAGAGAGTTCTAGGTTTGTGTTCGCAATCGCTTGGAAATTGTCAAATAGTCTAATTATGATTGGAGATTGATCTCAGGAGCACCCGTGATGACTTCATCAATAATAGTTGGTGAAATGAAACGAATGAGGAATGGATGATCAATTATCTTGTACATGCTTGAGCATCTAGCAACCTCAAAACGATCGACTTTCAGTCTTTCACAATGGAACCGGCTTTCAAAGATGGCATGTAATGATTAGCACGTCCGGCTGGAATAAACCCATGAATCACAGAATCTGCAAATAATATTATTTAACAAAGAATCAGAAAATCAATTAAAAATAATTATATTAAATAAGTGTGATAAATCGAAGATTAACTTACCTTTTCATCAAAGAAGAGAACCGTGATTCCCATAAACTCAATGTCTTTCTTGAAGTTCAGAGAATTCCATAAGCGCAGAGGTTAGAGGCTATGCTCTGACTACTACGACCAACACGGAGAGACTCGAAGGTTGAGTGACGGATGCCGGGAATGCCGGTTTAAGGAACTGGAGAGGCAGAAAGACATTTTCTAGAAGATCCTTAAAGCTAAGAGGAATCAATGAGTTTTGTGGAGATGCAAATTGGGTTCATCAAAGATGATAATCATATATATAGGGTTTAAAGAAAGTCTACAAATCAGGAACATTTAAGATCAAGCGATTTAAGATGGGGAGATGAAGAGTTCACCGGTGAAAAAATAGATTACGAACAGACACACAGCGCGACTTTTCAGATTTGTCTAAGACAATGATGAAAAGAACCTAATCTCATGTTAAATGAAGACAGTTTACAATATGAAAAAACTATAATTGTTGTTTTTTTCATATAACGTGATGAACCTCATTTAAAAATGAAACTCATAATACACTTGTAGGCCCGACCCACAGAGAAAACCGAAGAAGCAAAAGTTTTCGACCTTCATAAATATATATTAGTTTCAGTCATCAATGTACAAAGTATCCCTTAGTTTAGTGGTATAAATGTTGGTGTTTATATCTCAATAATCCGGGTTCGAGCCACAAGTTTGACACTTTTTCATACTTTTTAAAAGTGGGACCCACCAAAATGCTGACGTGTCGTCTCAGGAGTGAGGCAACCGCCTCATTATATTATAGATAGATTACCACCTGTTTCTTCTGTAAACTCAAAAAGTCAGGCGTCTCAAATTGACAATACAAGCCAGAAAAGAAAAAACCAAACAACACCTTAGATCCTATCAATATCCTCGTCCTCAAAGTGGACAAACTCTTCAGTGTCATTGTCATCATCTTCTTCGAGATCACCAACGATACCTTCGTTGAGACGAGTGTTCTCCGGAAGCTCACCGTAAGCCTTGAGAAGCCTCGCCTCGTCAGACATGTACTTGAGAATGACGTCAGCCTTGTCGTCCTGGTAGTCTCTCAGACCAACGAGTATGATGTCGCCCGCCGCGATCCAGACCTTCTTGTGCATCTTGCCGCGGATGTGGCAGAGACGCTTGGTGCCGTCGATGCACATGCACTCGCATCTTCCGTTGCCGAGCATGCGAAGGACTTGCGCGTATTCTTGTCCGTCTTCTTTGAAGATGAGCTCACGCTTCTCGTCATCAGCTTCGTTCTTTCCTCTCTTCCTGTTCTTTCTATAAGATGTAAAGGATAATTTCTATTGATCAGAGTATACACATATTTATACATTGTACAAGAGTGATTATAGGAGGAAATCAAGATGATTGATGCACAAGTATCACAAAGAATATACGATGGTTTATGATAGTATCTTCTTTCCTTAATACGCCCCCTCAAGATGGAGGTGCTTTGGCAACACCAATCTTGGAAGAGAGGTAGATGAAAGGAGCACGAGAGAGTGGCTTTGTCAAGGCATCAGCTAGCTGATCTTTGGAGGAGACATGTGCGACACGGAGTGCTCCAGCAGTTACTTGATTTCTGATGAAGTGATAATCAAGTGCTAGATGCTTCATCCTAGAGTGGAAAACAGGGTTTGCACATAGATATGTGGCACCAACATTGTCACAGTAGATAACCGGAGGGCCCTTAATATTTATTCCAAGCTCAACCAAAAGTGAACAGACCCAACGAAGTTCCGCAGAAGTATTGGCGACTGATCGATACTCAGCTTCAGTGGAGGATCTAGCTATTCCATTCTGTTTCTTGGAAGACCAAGAGATGGGATGCTTACCAAGATAAACAATGTAGGCATTTGTGGAAACAAAATCATCAGTATCACCAGCCCAATCCGCATCCGAGTAAGCATGAAGAGAGGAGATGTTGTTGTGACTGAAGAAGAGTCCATGTGAAGCCGTTCCAGCAAGGTACCGCATGACTCGTTTGACCGCCTGCCAATGATCCGACGTCGGAGCATGCATGTATTGAGACAACTTGTTGACAGCATAAGAGATATCAGGCCGCGTAAACGCAAGATATTGGAGGCTTCCTACGGCTGAGCGATATTCGTTAGGGTCCGACAGAGGAGTGCCCATGTTGATTGTAAGCTTTGGATGCGTGGCCATGGGTGTTGACACAGGATGTGCATTCATGAGCTTAAACCGAGAGAGAAGATCCAGAATATACCTTCGCTGTGTTAGGTGTAAGCCCAAAGAAGTTCTGGTAGCTTCTATACCAAGAAAGTAATTAAGATCCTCTGGTTCCTTTACTGAGAAGCGAGTTGCGAGAGAATGCAAGAATGTCTGGAGAAGAGCTGTGTCATTACCAGTAACAATAATGTCGTCGACATATATCAACATATAGAGAAGACTGGAGCCGCGGCGTAGGATGAACAATGATGTATCAGCGACAGAGTTGACGAAACCAGACTGAAGAAGATAGTTGCTTAGCTCTTTGTACCAAGCCCTCGGCGCCTGTTTCAAACCATAGAGAGCTTTGTGCAATCGACAAACATGATTCGGAAGATCAGCATCCACAAAGCCGGGAGGTTGAATTGTATAGACTTCTTCAGTTAACGTGCCCTGAAGAAAGGCGTTATTCACGTCGAGTTGCTTGATTGGCCAGGAGAGACTCACCACAATGTTCAAGACCAGACGAATTGTCGTTGATTTTATCACGGGACTAAACGTCTCGGTGTAGTCAATGCCAGGAAGCTGAGTGTAGCCCCTTGCGACTAAGCGAGCCTTATACCTGCGAACAGAACCATCGGGGTTGTATTTTATGGTGAAGATCCACCGACAGCTAACCAGATTCTGATGTGGTGACGGAGGGACCAGGGAGAATGTCCGATTCGCAACAATCGAGTTGAACTCATCAATGACGGCTGGTCTCCAATTTGGGTCGGCTAGGGCCTGGGCAATAGTGGTAGGAATGAAGGGTTGGGATTGACTAAGGTTAGTGGCATAGGCATATTTGGAATTGGGTTTGGAGATGCCTTTCTTGGCACGGGTTGTCATCGGGTGGTGATTTGGCGGTGGTTCAACGGCGGGTTGAGGCAGAGGAATTACGCGATTTGGGTGGGAAGAGGATGAGGGATTATTGGTTACTGGGCTGGAAATATTTGGTTGGGCCTCAGGTAAAATTGTTTGGGCTGTGGGGTTTGTGGTTTCCGATTGGGCTTGGTGAGGGAGATTGAGATTTAGGTGGGCTTCGGTGTTTGGTGGTGAATGGGCTTGGGTATTGTCATTCGGGTTTAGGGTCGGTTGGACGGGTTGGGGTGAGTTGAGAGGATCACTTTCAGTTATTGGAGACGATGGCGCTGGGGGAGGAGATGGCGCTGGGGGAGGAGATGGCAATAGCGGTGATCGATCTGCACCCGGTGGCGGTGAAGGAGGAGCTGTCGCTAGCGGCACCGACGTCGTGGGAATGACAGAGATGGGAAAAGTCCAGTCATTTACTTCAGCAGTAGGAAGAGAAGAATTTTTGGTGAGAGATGAAAAGGGGAACGTGTCTTCAACAAACCGTACATGGCGTGAGACATACAAGCGAGATGAGATCGGATCATAGCACAGGTAAGCACTCTGTGTTAATGAATAGCCAAGAAAAACACATTTTGTGGAACGATTTTGAAGTTTATGATTTTGATATGGACGCAAACAGGGAAAGCAAAGACAACCAAAAATCTTTAGCTTTAAGTAGTTAGGCTGAGTTTTAAATAGTAGAGAGTAGGGAGAGTTTAGAGATAGAACTGGGGTAGGCATGCGATTTATTAGATACACAGCAGTAGAAAAAGCGTAAGACCAAAATGTGTTTGGAAGATTAGCTTTATGAAGCAGAGAAAGACCAGTTTCAACAATATGACGGTGTCGTCTTTCAGACAATCCGTTATGTTCTGGTGTGTGAGGAGGCGTAGTGAGATGAGAGATACCAGTTTCAGAGAGAAACGAGCGTAAAGCAATAAACTCTCCTCCATTATCGGAGAAGAGAGTACCAATTTTGGTTTGAAATTTGTTTTCTGTAAGGGCTTTAAAACGAATAAAAGTTTCTTTGACATGGGATTTTAGTTGTAGGGGATAGAGCCAAGAATAGCGAGTAAAATGATCAACAATGAGAAGATAATGTTTATATTTGTCAACAGAGACCACTGGAGAAGTCCATAAATCAGTATAGAGATATTCTAGTGGACGAGTGGAGGAGATAGAGGTTTGAGCAAAAGGAAGCTTATGACTTTTATTAGATAGGCAATCAAAACAAGAAAAATTATGGGAAACAGAGTCTGAAATAGGTAAAGAGAACTTAGATAAGATAGATTTGAGAATTTGAGTGGAGGGATGACCGAGCCTTGAATGCCAATCAGAGAAAGATGTTTTGACAGTGGGGGTAGCAAAGAACGAAGCTGCTGAAGCATTCACGACCGGCCACTCGTACAGCTCCTTATTTGTATGCCCTTGGAGTAACCGCGCCCCCGAGGTCAGATCTTTCACCTGAAAATGAGAGGGGAAAAATTCAACAGAAACTTGGTTATGATTGCAAAGCTTATAAACCGATAAGAGGTTCTTATGAATGTTTGGAACAAGTAAAACATTGGCTAATGATAATGGTTTTTGTGTTGTAGGAAGGGAAAGAGAACCCGTATTGGTAATTGAAAGACCACTGCCGTCACCAATGAGCACTTCTTCACCACCAGTATAGGGTTGATGGAGCGCAAGATTGCGTAGATCCGAAGTGATATGGTGGGTAGCACCACTGTCTAGAACCCAAGGCTGTGCTGCAGCTGTTAACGCCATATTAGCTCGTGGGTACTGTGGCGTTGGGAGTAGAGCTGGCTGTGTGCTCTGCTGGTACTGCTGAAGCTGGTTGCAACGCTTGGCGGAGTGTCCCTGTATGCCACAGATCTGGCACCGTCCGAGGTAAGGTCTGAACGTCCTCTGTTGATTGTTTGTTCCTTGGTTCCATGCTTGGTTTGAGTTGCTATTTTGACCAGGTTGCCAGTTTTGTTGGGAACGTTTTTGATTTTTCTGTGGAGGACGAGAGCTGTTGACATAGTTGGCTGAGATCGGAGTTACAGCAGTGGGTGTCGCAGTCACGAGCTTAGCTTCATAGTTGATGAGTTTCTCGTGGAGCTCTGTGAGAGATGGTGGTAGATCACGACCTTCGGTTTGTTCCACCACCGGTTTGTATGTGTCAGGAAGTCCTTGAAGGATGTAATCAATCTTGTCTTCATGATCGAGGATCTTACCAAGAAGACCAAGTTGATCAAAACGTGTGGTAAGTCCTTGAAGATACTCATCAACCGTCTTATCTTCTTTTGTCCATTGCTTGATCTGATTCAGCAACTGCTTGATGTGTCCACGGGTTGGCTTGGCATAGGTGGACGAGAGAGTTGTCCAGACGCGAGCAGACGTTGGCGCCATGGAAACAAGAGGCTGGATGCTTGAAGAGATAGCTCCAAGAAGTGCACTGAAGATGAGTTTGTCTTGTCTGTTCCAGAGTGTAAACGCAGGATTTGGAGTGGTGATATCATCAGCAGTGACAGTAGCATCTGGTGGAAGAGTTGATTCATCAAGAAAGTGGGCAAGTTCATACCCATCAAGAAGGGTATGTACTTGACGACTCCACACAAGGTAGTTGGTGGCAGTTAGCTTGATGATGTTTGACATGTTTATGTTAAGCAAGGAGGGATTGAGAGGTACAATCGTCTGAGCAAAAGATGTGACCGCAGGCTGACTGTTATCAGAAGCAGCCATTGAAATGGTGAGAAGAAGAAGATGATAGAAGGAAAGAGACGAGAAAAGAAGAGGAGAGCGGCAGAGAGGAAAAAAAAAAATATATAGGATTAGGTTTAAACCTGCTCTGATACCATATAAGATGTAAAGGATAATTTCTATTGATCAGAGTATACACATATTTATACATTGTACAAGAGTGATTATAGGAGGAAATCAAGATGATTGATGCACAAGTATCACAAAGAATATACGATGGTTTATGATAGTATCTTCTTTCCTTAATACTTTCCTCCCTTTCCCTTGTTCTTCGGCATGGTATCTGCATAAAAAAAATAATAATAATAATAGACAAATGATTCAGTTCAAGGTTCTGTCTTAAAAACATGAAAAAACAGAATCAGATTCAATTACGAGCAAGGCCTAGAGAAGAATCTTTTTTTTTTGTCAACACTATCGCGATAAGCTGATTGTAATAAAATTGCAAAGATAATTATATGGGTTAAAGCAATCTGGACGTATATGGTATAATCGTCTCAGTGATCATTTTAATAAAAGAAAGATACGTGAATGATCCTATATGCCCATGTGTTTTCATCAAGAAAACAATATCCAGATTTATAATAATCGCGGTATATGTTGATGATCTTAACATTATCGGAACTCAAAAGGAAATACAAAAGGCATCAGACTATCTCAAAGGAGAATTTGAGATGAAAGATCTTGGACAGACACAGTATTGTCTTGGCCTACAAATATAACATTCCCAAAATGGTATATTTGTGCATCAATCCACATATACTAAAAGAGTGTTGAAACGATTTAATATGGATAAATCAACTCCACTTAGCACCCCGATGGTCGTTAGGTCACTTAATATTGAAAGTGATCCATTTCGACCACCTGAGGAGAAAGAAGAGATACTCGGTCCGGAAGTACCATATCTAAGTGCAATTGGAGAGCTGATGTACCTTGCAAATTGTACACGGCCTGATATATCATTTGCTGTGAATCTTTTGGCAAGATTCAGCTCATCTCCAACTCGAAGACATTGGAACGGGATTAAGCATGTTTTTCGTTACCTCCAAGGGACCATTGATTTAGGCTTGTTTTATCCTAAAAGTTCAAAAGTTCAAATGGTTGGTTTTGCAGATGCATGATATCTTTCAGATCCACACAAAGCTCGATCACAAACAGGATACGTTTTCACGATCGGAGGCACTGCTATATCTTGGCGTTCTCAGAAACAAATGCTCGTGGCTACTTCTTCAAATCATGCTGAGATCATTGCACTCCATGAAGCAAGTAGAGAATGTGTATGACTAAGATCAATAAGCCGACACATCTGTTCAAGCAGTGGAATTGACGAAAATATAGAGCCAACTATTCTATATGAAGATAATGCAGCATGTGTTGCTCAAACAAAGGACGGATATATCAAAAGCGATAGAACGAAGCATATTCATCCAAAGTTCTTCTCATACACTCAAGAGCTCGTGAAGAAGAAAGAGATTGAAGTAAGATATGTCCAATCATGCGACAATGCAGCTGACCTCTTCACAAAATCACTTCCGACTTCGGTATTCAGAAAACATGTTTGTAACATTGGAATGCGTCATCAGAAGGATCTATGACTGCTCATTCGAGGGGGAGCTTACGTAGTTGTACTCTTTTTACCTTACTATGGTTTTTCCCATTGGGTTTTCCTAGAAAGGTTTTTAACGAGGCAACATAGACGTTAAGCGAGAGATAATAGCGACACCGGTCCCCAAGGGGGAGTGTTATAAAAGCACCGTGTTGAAAACGGAGGAAGCGTAGAAGTTTTTGACTTTATAATCAATATGGGTCCCGCTGTCACTATGCATACACAGTAACTTTACTTTTTCAATTCTATATAAACGATCGTTTCGATCGTTTGTAATACATCATTCCTTCTCCTTCTAATAACACATCCTCTCTTGTTATCAGTGTTATCTTCTCCTACGGATATAAAATTTTGCCCTTATTTAAATTTCTCAATACTATAAAATCATAAGTTATTTTATAATGGAGTCATTTTACCCTCTACCATCTCTTTGTTCGTAAATTATTTGATAATATGCACATTTTGCTAATTTCCATCTAAAATTTGTATACTCACCTAATTGTCCCACAAATTCAAGTTTTTCGAAAGAACTAAAAAAAAAGAAATGTCTAATTAGTTTCTAGATCTGAATAAAATGGCCTAATCTTAAAAAAAATATCTTCTTGGTTCATATATTGATTTTTTTTTTGTGTTTTCTGATGTTTATATGGGCCTTGTCAAAATCTTAAGTGGGCTTGATAAATAAACCCTTAACCAAATGAAATCAGAAGAAATATCTAACTTAATGGTCCGGATAAACCGACAAACCCGGAACAAACAGGGTACCGAAAACCATAGCTAAACCTACGCATTGAAGAACAATCAGAACGTAGCTGCTAAATCTTTGTTCTTGAGATTATGCTAACATATGCAACATCTTGATTGAATGAGAACGACAATGATTAGCTCCCACTAGGCTAGTCTAGGAGTTCATCAATGGCTAGCATTAGGGGGAATAACTCATGATGATTAGAATTGGGATGAGAGAGCTCTGAGTAAAATTAATGAGAAAGCTCTGAGTAAAATTGAAAAGCATTTTCATGAAAGAAAATAATATAAACATGAAAGAGACGACAAAAAGATGAAAGAGACGACAAAAAGAGCTGATCACTAAAAAGAAAAAGAAACTTCCAGATAACCCAAGTTGTATTGCAGAGTTCAAATTTGTAGACCACAATGGTTTTGAGAGAGTATGGTTTGGAAAACGATCAAAAGATGTTGTCGAAGGAAGTTGGTTGATATAGTCGCTGGATTCAATCATGATAACCGGAGGGATCTGATTGAATTGAACCAAGCTTGAGGACCCGGTTAAGGAGTCTAGTTTAGAGCTTAATGAGATTTGTGTAATGCATCGTCGTTTCTCTCGTCTTTGTTAAACAGAGTCAAAGCGGACTCAAAGGGAAGCCGTTTAGGCCGTTAGAGTTTGTTACAAGGACGCAGAGTGACGTGTCACGTCGAGTCGGTGAGTGTATATACTCGAGTGGGGAGAGTGAGCAGCGCCGGCTCAACACTCTTAAGGACCCTAGGAGAAAAAATATTTTTTTTTACCCTCTAAATTTATATGTAGATAATGTTTAAAATATTTTTAAAATTTAATCAGTAATATTTTGTAATGAAAATAAAACTATATACATATCAAATAATTTGGGTCCTTTTTAATTTTATTTATTATATTTATAATTTTTTATTTATAAAAATATAGATTTATAAAACAATTGGGTTCCTTAATTAGTATTATACGGGGGGGGGCACGGGTTTGGGCCCGGGACGGTCGCACCGCTTGTCCCCCCTAATAAGCCGGTCCTGAGAGTGAGTCATCTTGTACGAGAGCTAAGAGAGATCAATTGTGGTTTCAGGTGAGACATTACATTGTATCAAAGAGAGAAAACAGAGAGAGTCTACAGTGGTGAGAGTCTCGGGGGTTTTCCGGGGAGAAACCTCAGCCAGACGGCCAGACCTAGGATCGCGGTTTGCGTTTGAACTGGATAATAAATCACTCTTGTTCTTTACACTTTCTGCTTTAGGTTTCATCGCATCTAATTCTCGAATCATTCACACAAGATCGAACATAATCTGACTCTAAACGGAAGTATGTCAAGTTAGATCTCTCAAGTGATGTGTGAGTTGAGTTGATTTAAGAGTATAATGCAATCTAGTACTGGTAAGACAATGAAAAATGTAGTTGTATACAGATATTGTTCTTTGTCTTACAAAAATTATGCATACTATTTTTAGCATTCTATTTTTAAGATTTAAACCGCCTCAAAGGCTACCTTTTCTTACCAAGTCAATTAATTGAGATCAACTTCTGATTTATGAGACTACACTTTGAGATATGATAATTGAATGTGAGAGTTGGTTTATGGTTAAGTGTGCTGATCCTTGGTATTGTGTGTACAGGAAAAGATCTGAAGTAGAGATAAGCCTTGAAAAATTAGAATGGAATAAAGAGTTTGTTCTATTTTTATGATTTTCTAAAGACATTATGTTGAACGCTTTGTTGGATTTCTTTTAGAATTTACTCAAAGTCTGCTTGACACAATAAAATCAAGCGAATAATTATATACATCCACTAAGAGTTCATGTTTATCTCCTTCAATCACCTGGAAATTCGAACTTCAGCTAAGTAAAAAATACCAATCGTTAATAACCAATAGTCCCCAAATTTAAAGAAATTTAATGAAAATGTGATTTTCCAAACAAAAACTTGAGAGTTTTTTTTTGGATAAAATTAGAGGTAAATGGAAGATAATGGAGTCGTGTGTTTAAGGAATAAAGGAAGATGAAGTAAATTTCGATAAGCCTTTTTTTTTTTTTTGGAAAAAGAATTCGATATATGGCATATAGAGCTTATTTTGTTGTTGTTTATGGTTGTTAACAAAATAATGATAATGACAATTTCATAAATAAATAAAGGTGGTAAAGTTGTTTGATATATTTCTTGAATTTCAAAAATAAATATATAATGGTATTTTTGTAAACCACTTGATATGTTAGGGATGAAATGATGAAAATAAAAATATACAGTAAATTGAAAAATTGGTTAGTTTTGTTTGTGTTAAGAGTTTTGGGTTGGTTTTGCAAGGAATCCTAATATATTTAGGTAATAAACTGTATTTTAGAAATTCGGCATTCATTAAGTTCTCGATTGTGTTTCGGTTCGATTTTATTTTATTTTTGGTATAAATAATCGTTTAGATATATGTTAACATCAATTCGGTTTCAAATTTTTTGTTCGGTTTTGGTTCTCGGTTTCATTGTCCAAGGCTAGGAAAGGTAGTATTTGCTTTTTATATTATAACTCTAACTCAAGTAGGTAATATTGGCTTTTATTTTATATCTCAAGTCAATGGTCTTTTAGTTTTGGCGTTTTTAGTGACCATTTCAAAACAAAACAAAAGAGGTATCCCATGGCCCATAGGAAGAAAATTGAAGGACTCAAGAATTTACTTCGAAGGTGATAAGTTGACTTGACTTTACAATATATAGAACCTTCCAAGTCACAAATCACAAATCACAATTCACGAATAGTATATTGTTTGCACTCAGGACTGATTCAAATCATACAAAAAATTAAAAAATTTGATATAAAATGCTTATTTATAGATAAATTTATTATTTTGTCGTGCATGTTATGCATCTCTAAAGCATCTTTAACAAACAAAACAAAAAAGAAACAGATCGATTGTACATATTTATTAGAAGAAAAATATTTTCTAAATTTTGACAATAATTATAACTGCAAAAAATAAACTATTTAATATTTGAAAATAACATCTTATCTATTAAAACAGAAGTCACAATTTTTTTTATGTGTGATTTTTTTTAACTTGGACCATCTCCTAGATTATTACTTTAATGAATTTTTTTATTTGCATGATAATATCATAACAATAATTGTGATCGCATTTTAATTTTAGTATTTGTTTTCCCACAAACAACTAATTAAAAGTATTGTTAATGATTTTTTTTTCCTGATTTCTTTCCTAAACATATGATTCCTTTATTTTAACATGTGATATTTAATTTTGTTGATTTAATTGTAGCTAAAAATATAACCATGATTTTAATTAAAAAGGAACATTATAAAACATATCTTTTCATCTAGAGTTCAAGAGCATTATAATATATATTATACATCTTTTCATCTGACGGATTTAAACAAACGATTAATTATAACATATAACTTATAAAACTATGTTATTTGAAATAGTTGTATAAAAATTAAAGTATATGATTACGTTAAATATATATATATATATCACTATGATCGGAAAAAAATATCTATGTATATAAACAGAAAATAAACATCCGCGCGGTTGCGCGGATCAATATCTAGTTTAAGCCAAACTTTAGAAAAAATAAATGAATCTAAGAAAATTACGCAAATTGATTTGTTATTTTTTTGTGCACATCAAATTGGTTTGTTAAAAATGCAATATATTATGTAAGCAGTTCTTTTCAGTTGATCATATTTTACTGGAAAAAATTGTCTTTTTAAATATTTTCCTAAATATTATGTTGATTAAGTAAATTAAATTACACATCTAGAAACTATATAATGCTATACGACTATTTCGAAAAAAAATTGAGGGAAGATTATAATAGGGGAATATGCAAATAATTTTTTTGTTTACTTTTTTTTTGTCAACACCTAAAGAAATTATATGAGATGGTACATCATTGGAATGTTTTATTTATATATACTTTAACATTATGTATTATTACAAAAACAAATCTTCCGAAACAACTAAAGATGAGGACATGTAGCTCTTGAGCTTGTGTTATAAACTTATAATTATCGACATCTCCATCACAGAAGTTCAAATCCGACATAACCAATGTTACTGAAAAAATTATCATCACAAAAAAAAATTGTTGTTTTCTCAATAAAATAACATAAACTAAGTAAAAATTAACGTATGAATAAATCCGAAATAATCAAACCCAAAAGAAAAACAAGACGCGTTGCGTTTGAATGCTTCAAAAGAGAAGATAAATTGTTTTAACCAAAAAAAAAAAAAAAGTGAAGTCAAGCGCAACCCATCCACTAATCTATAAAAGGAGTAATAGATTCCCAAACTTGTTTCTCATTCACCATTCTTCAACTCAGTTCAAAGAGGAGATAGAGAGAAAATGACGGAATTTCAGAAACAAGAAAGAGGAGTGAAGAAGATGAAGATAGTCGCTAAGATTATAGCCTTGGCTTCCATTTTCTCTCTTGTTCTATCTTACTCTTCTTTAGTCTCCTCTCTTCAACAAAGTCTCCATTTGCTTTCCATGTATATCAACCTTGTGGACAAGAAGTACATGTTCTTGTTATGCAATGGTATTGTAGGCTTTATCATGGGGAATTTCAAAACCCTTTTGCACGGCACAGCCATGAACATCGTTGAAGAAACGGAAGAACTAAGGATCAACCACACGCGAAAATCAGAAATGAAGAATGTAGTGGCTCTACTTGGAGAACAGCGTGTATCCAAAAAAGAGGAGGGAGAAGTAGTGGCACTACTTGGAGTACAGCGTGTATCCAAAGGAGAAGGAGTAGTGGCACTAAATGGAGAACTGTGTGTATCCAAAGAAGAAGAAGACGGAGAAGAAAGGGTTGATTTATTAAGAGAAGAAGAAGTTATAATGGTCTTTGAGGATGACAATGGAGGTAAAGACCTCACTGTCATTACAATAGATGAGCATGATGATGATGATGAGATAAATGACAACTTATTAAGTTCGGAAGATTTGAACAAGAAATGTGAGGAGTTCATCAGGAAGATGAAAGCTGGGATCAGATCAGAGTCCAGGAAGTTACTTACCTCTTAGATATGTGATTGTTTTTAGAGTATGTTCATCAACTTAGCGTTAGTATATTCATATTATGTGCTAGATAATTTTAATGTTTTCTCTTTTTTTTTTTCTATTTTGAATAGATTCTGTATTTTGGTAACTTTAATCACTGCAACAAGAAACTAATAACCCAATCCAATCTAAGAACATAAAAGTATCCAACAATAATCCTAGTCTATTTCGAACAACTTGTGTCTTTCAAATACACGCAAGTGTCTTTAACAATAGCAAAGAAGCTAAGATTCACAAAACTAAGACTCAAAGAATTACAAACTCAGGCAAGGCAGATAGATGATAGCAGGAACATAACTATGGCAAGGCAAAAAGAATTACAAAGAAAGATTCAGACGATAGCAGAAAGAGAACTAAACTACATCACAAAACAAAACAAGCAGGATCTAATCCGAGTACCACAAGAGACACAAACTATTTCGTTAATATCAAACTGTAAATATAGCAATCACTCAACCTATTTTGTTACAGGATCTAATCTCGAACCACAAAAGTTTTTAATGGAGGCTGTTTTTTAGCTACGAATCACGCATATAATCTAAAGAAAACAATCACTCAACCTACAAGGATACAAATCATACAATCGAACCATGTAAATCAATAAACTTTATTCTATTCCAAACCCTAGAATCTATCCATCTCATCTAGGAGTTGAAGACCGTACCTTGCCAAGACTGGGACGATTCGCTGAGGATTTGGAGAGGAAAGAAGCTTGCGTACAGGACCGGAATCGAACGGAAGTGGATTGAGATTTCGAAGCTGCGACCTCTCGATTGGAAGCTGCGACCTTTCGATTTGCAAAGATACGCCGACGGATACTCCAGTGGAAGAGAGAGGACGTAGGTGGAGTGAGGAAATCAGGTCGTCGCTTTCGTTTGGAAAGGATCGATCTTCGATTCAATGCTTCAGTTCGTCGCCATCGAGCTCTCCTTTTTCGATTTTTGATTTCAATTTCCCTGAGCCGAAACCACCGTCCCTTCTTCGTTTTCATCGCCCAATAGCGTGATGTCACGTCTCCTTCGGGACGAGCCCGATTATCCCTTACTTACGGCCCGTCCCACCCATTTTAATTTAATTTTCAATTATTTTCGACCCAATAAAGAAGAAGGGACAGCCCAAGGCACGCCCGATGCAGATGCCCTAATAACCCAAACCAATCTAAGAACATAAAAGTATCCAACAATAATGTATTACCACCTGTTTCTTCTGTAAACTCAAAAAGTCAGGCGTCTCAAATTGACAATACAAGCCAGAAAAGAAAAAACCAAACAACACCTTAGATCCTATCAATATCCTCGTCCTCAAAGTGGACAAACTCTTCAGCGTCATTGTCATCATCTTCTTCGAGATCACCAACGATACCTTCGTTGAGACGAGTGTTCTCCGGAAGCTCACCGTAAGCCTTGAGAAGCCTCGCCTCGTCAGACATGTACTTGAGAATGACGTCAGCCTTGTCGTCCTGGTAGTCTCTCAGACCAACGAGTATGATGTCGCCCGCCGCGATCCAGACCTTCTTGTGCATCTTGCCGCGGATGTGGCAGAGACGCTTGGTGCCGTCGATGCACATGCACTCGCATCTTCCGTTGCCGAGCATGCGAAGGACTTGCGCGTATTCTTGTCCGTCTTCTTTGAAGATGAGCTCGCGCTTCTCGTCGTCGGCTTCGTTCTTTCCTCTCTTCCTGTTCTTTCCTCCCTTTCCCTTGTTCTTCGGCATGGTATCTGATAAAATTAATAATAATAATAATAATAATAATAGACAAATGATTCAGTTCAAGGTTCTGTCTTAAAAACACGAAAAAACAGAATCAGATTCAATTACGAGCAAGGCCTAGAGAAGAATCTAAAAAACAAAAATCAAACACTATCGCGATAAGCTGATTGTAATAATTAGTGGTAGCGAAGATCGATCGGGAGATACATAGACCTTCGCCGCCGATTCAATTAACGATTACGAGACCGGGAACCCTAAATCTAGAGTTATAAGAGATGAAATGAAAAAAAACATAGAAGACGAGGATCACCACTAAGATGCGATCTGAAATGAAAAGGTAAGAAGAAAACCTCTTGGATGGGATAAGATTCGGAGATTTCTCTGTTTCTCTTTGAATTTGGATCAAACGTTTTTCTGAAGCCGTGCGGCTGCGAAATACCTTTTTATCGATCGCTCTAGACATGGGTCGGTGCTTGTTAATTTAATACCCCCTTTGGTTTAGGTGTTATTACCAAACCATGCCATTCATTTCTCTATTCCCTCAGTCTAACACACGGTCTAGGCCTGGGTATTGGTCCAAATTCAGATCGGTTAATGTTTAATTAATATTTTTAGTATTTAAACTAAATTTAATTGAGGCGGTTAAGCGTCCGAATGACCGGCCTCGTTTCAGCATTTTTCTTCGAGAGATACGGGAGTTATGCTTGCTGTTTTAGTCGATGGTTTTTGAAACAGAATATAACTTCTCGAATCAGATAGCTAGAGAGGTTGCTAGGAGTGTCCTTCGTGATGGCCGATTCAACTCGTTTCTGGCTTTAGGAGGACCAGCCTGGCTGCATCAAAAAATCTTGAAAGAAGCCACTTCGAACTGCTCATAGACCTTGTATAAGTTGAGTATATAGATTGTGTTTTCTCTTTTTGGAGTGATCTCTATCTTTTGTATTGATTCTTGGTTCATTTTCCCTTAATGAAGTTGTTAAAAAAAACTAAATTTAATAAAATTAAGTGTTGGATATATCAAAATTTTAAAGAATTAATATCTACTTAAAGTCTTTTTAAATAGTTCAAACATTATAAAATAAACATTTTATTTTTATCATCAACTTTTTTTCAAATAGTATATATAAATTAATAAATATATTAAATTCTTGTTGACAAAAAAAATATATTAAATTATCTTAACCCTAATCATATTTCATAAATACTAAATCATAAATTGTAATCACTAAATAAAAAATAAATAACATTTTTATTTTTAATTAATGATGTTTAAGGAATATTTTTCATTGTGTGTCTTTTTTTCTTTAAAAAAATTGATTTAATGATATTTCTTTTTAAATATATAAATAACAAATTTAAATATTGGTTTGGATTGCCGATGACAGTCTTTTCTTCTGTAAGGCGGAATTAAGCCAATGCAAAGAGATCATAGACATTTTAGACATATATGGAAAGACATCAGGACAACGACTAAATGCATCCAAATCATCGATGTTTTTTGGAAACCGAGTGGAGTATTCTCGGAAGCAAGATATAAAAGATGTCTTAGGTTTCTCTTCAGAAGGCGGCATGAGGATGTACCTTGGATTACCAGAACAAATCGGTGGCTCGAAGATGAAAGTGTTCTCCTTTGTACAAGATCAGTTCAATGGGCGAGTCAACACTTGGTCATCAAGACTTTTTTCTAAAGGAGGAAAAGAAGTTCAAGTCAAATATGTGGCTCAAGCAGTTCCGACATTTGTGATGTCGTGTTACTTGCTTCCACAAGGCATTACCGATAAATTAAAGAGTACAGCGTCTAACTTTTGGTGGAGCTCAAAACAAAACAGCAGAGGTTTACATTGGATAGCATGGGACGAGATCTGTACTCCCAAAGATTCGGGGGATTAGGCTTTCGCGATCTTCATGATTTCAATATAGCGCTTCTTGCAAAACAATTGTGGAGACTAATTCATTATCCGAACTCCTTACTAGCACGTGTTTTAAAAGGGAGATACTATAATCACACCTCTCCATTAGAAGATCGGCGCACATACTCACCATCATATGGATGGCATAGTATTATGGCAGCAAAACCTCTACTCATATTGGGTCTACGGAAAACAATTGGTACGGATCGAGATACGAGGGTTTGGAGTGAGTCTTGGGTTCCAGATGGAGTGGCCCGACCACCTAGACCTGCTGACCACATTGTATACAGACTACCCCAACTTCTTGTTCAGTCCTTTATTAGGAATGATACCGAAGAGTGGGATACACAGCTTTTACGGGATTTCTTTCACCCAGATGATATCCCTTTGATACTTGGGCTGAAACCCTCTCGCTCTCGTGCTCCGGATGGATATGTTTGGAACCACACAAAATCAGGAGTTTATTCTGTTAAAACCGGCTATGACCTACTTCGATCAACCAAGTTGAGTCTTTCACAAGAAGGGGCTATAGAACCAAGTATCACAGGCCTACAGAGCCATGTGTGGAAGATAAAGGCCCCGAGCAAGATGAAGCATTTTTTGTGGCATGCTATCTCGGGCTGTGTGGCGACAGCAGAGAGGCTCATGTATAGACACCTGGGCACCGATAGGAGTTGTCCTACATGTGCTGGCCCAGGGGAGTCGATTAATCATCTTCTTTTTGAATGCCCCCCATCCCTTCAGGTTTGGGCTTTATCGGACTATCCGTCCCTTCCGGGTTACTTCCCGAGTACATCCATTTATCAAAACATGAACTTCCTGTTTTGGAAGAGAAAAGAGGTGGCCCCTTTGAGACCACAATTCGATACCTTCCCATGGATTTGTTGGTACATTTGGAAGGCGAGGAACGACAAACTCTTTAATGGAAAAGACGTATCCCCAATCGACACTCTTCAACACGCCTCTCTTGAAGCAGAATGTTGGAGAAAAGCTAACGAGAAGGAGGAAGCAAATGAGGATCAAGACGATCCCCCCACTACAGAGATTGAGACAGTGCCCTCTTGGATGCCCCGAATCCCTACCTGTCAAATTGATGCATTATGGATCAATAATGGCAGCGTCAGTGGCTTAGGGTGGAGTCTTAAGGATCAAATGGGCTCAGAATACTTTGGATTAAGGGCGTGTCACAGGAGCCTTTCAGCTTTGCATGCTGAGATGGAAGGTTTACTTTGGGCAGCCTCTTGTATGAGAGACAGAAGAATAACCTTGGTACGGTTTGAGACGGATTGCTCGGACTTAGTGGAAATGACTACAAACCCTATGGGTTGGCCAGCGTTTGCGACAGAGATCGAGGCTTTACAGAGATTACAAGTGGACTTCGAAGATGTGAGGATATCTCATATTCCTCGGAGCCGGAACGGCCGGGCAGACGCTTTAGCAAAGGATGCAAGGACCAGAGGCTATTTTTTTCCCATATAGATCAAACCCAGACAGATGGAGATGCTCTTAGGAGAATCGGTTCATCTGTTCTCCACTTGATCTAGCTTAGATGGGTAGACGCCAAAAAAAAAAAATATTGGTTTGGGTTTCCAACAAAAAAAAAAAACGATTTGGGTTTGGGATTGAAATGAACTCGGTTTGGATTTGGGTTCTTCCCTATCCTTTTTTTTTGTTTCCCTCATCACTCTCAGCGCAAAAGAGAAGAAACCCAAAAAACCTCTGCAAAACCTTTCTATCCGATACACACACCCAAAAAATGCAGCTCTCGGTTCCAATCTCACCTTCCAAGGTCTCACCACCAATCTTCCCCTTCTCCAATCGACACGGCCCTCCACCGATTCACCACCTTATACACACCCCCCGCGCCAGCTTCGTGACTCCCCTCAGAGTCTCCGGCTACTTCTCCTCCATCAGCCGAGCAATCGAAGAGGAAGAAGAGTACCGCAAGGCACGCGCCGCAGTGAACCGCAAAGGCGTCGAATTGGACGGCTACGCCATCGAGGGCGTCTCCGTCGGCGGCCACGAGACTTGCGTCATCGTCCCCGAGCTCAAATGCGTCTTCGACATCGGAAGGTGTCCGTCACGCGCCATCCAGCAGAAGTTCCTTTTCATCACCCACGCGCATCTCGATCACATCGTGAGCTCACTCTCTCTCTCTGTTCAATATTCAGTTATTTGAATGGATAAGGTTTTGATGATGGTTCTTGTCTCAGGGAGGTTTACCGATGTATGTAGCTAGCCGTGGCTTATACAATCTCGAGCCGCCGAAGATATTCGTGCCGCCGTCCATTAAAGAAGATGTTGAGAAGCTACTAGACATTCACAGGACTATGGGTCAAGTCGAGCTCAACGTTGAACTCATTCCACTCAGCGTTGGTGAGACATATGAGTTGCGCAATGACATTGTCGTTAGACCTTTTGCAACTCACCACGTCATACCCAGCCAGGTACTAGACGATGTCGTTTATACCTACTGCTTCTTTTCTAATGGTCTGATAATGGCTTTCTCTCAGGGCTATGTTATCTACTCGGTTAGGAACAAGTTGAAGAAGCAGTATGGTCACCTTAAAGGCAAACAGATCGAAAAGATTAAAAAATCTGGCGTTGAGGTTTTGTTTCTTATGAAGTCAAATATTTTGCCAATTGATGTGAAAAAGGGGGAGAAAATAAAAAAACATATTATGTTGAAATTAATTACAGATTACAGATATGATATTGTCCCCTGAGATAGCTTTCACTGGAGATACAACTGCAGAGTATATGCTTGACCCTCGTAACGCTGATGCTTTGAGGGCTAAAGTGCTTATAACCGAGGTGCTTGCTTACTTAAAAATCCTATTAACGAATTTAGCTTCTGAGCTTTTAATATATTTGGCAGGCTACCTTCTTGGATGAAAGTTTTAGCAATGAGCATGCGCAGGCACTCGGTCACACTCATATATCTCAGGTAATGATCGATCTTATTTTATGTTCAAACAATTCATAGAACTACGCTGTAAAAAGGAAACTTCCATGAGCAAATTGCAGATCATTGAGAATGCAAAGTGGATCCGGAGCAAAACTGTGTTGTTAACGCATTTCTCATCACGTTACAATATAGAGGTGATCATCTCATTTGAATTCACGTTCTTAGTATAGTTGTTTTTACCCCTTACCATGTATACTTGTGGTTGCAATGGGCAGGAAATTCGTGAAGCTGTGCTCAAGTTGCAATCAAAAGTGTCCGCAAAAGTTATTCCTCTTACAGAAGGATTTAAGTCAAGATATTCTTGAAAGAGTTGCAAGCAATAGTGTGATTTGAAACCCATCTTTATCAACGAATGTAAGTTAACTAGGAGAAATGAAAAGAAATTTATTCTATTATGCAACATTGTAATTGAAGAAATATTGGTACAAAACTTTTGCCATGCCGACTTTAGATTGAGGCAAAGAGCAAAGATGCATTTGTTCCACCGAAGCCAAAAGAGTTCGACATCGCAGTCTTAACTAGCATCTCTTTCGAAGTGGTTAAAGGCATGAAACTCTTGTCGAAGATGGGATCTGGATTCTTGACATTCAGCGTCAGAGGAGCAACTCCCTACAAAGTTTTTTTTGGTTAGGTTACAAACCTTCAATCATTAAACAAGAAGACATGAAATGAGAATGCTCACGTGGTGTATAGCAAGAACGCTGAAAATAGCTTCTACAGCTCCAGCTGCTCCAAGAAGATGACCAGTAGCTCCCTTTTAAGTCAAACCAAGCAAACTCTTATTTAATTGTCGACACAGTTACTACTTAATACAATAACATCACCAGGCATTTTTTTTAACCTTGGTGGAGGAGAAAGCCAATGTGCCTGAAGTGGCGTGATCAGAGAATACGGTCTTGATAGCCCTTGCTTCCACAGCATCGCCTTGAAAAATGGATGCAAGAGTTAACACGGAGTTGTAAAACTAAATAGAATTAATTAAACAAAAGGTTTCAATCTTCTTTACCTATTGGGGTAGATGTTGCGTGTGCGTTTACATAATCAACTTCATTTGGACTCAAACCAGACTGAAAAAGTCATGGACAGTAAAAGGCAAATCACTAGAATTCAAACCGATAAAAAAAAAACAAACATAAACGATCAAGAGAAACCATTCTAGGAGTACCTGTTTTAAGGCACGTGTCATGGCCAAAACAGCTCCTTTTCCATCTTCAGGAGGTTGAGTGATATGGTGTGCATCGCCTAAATGCCAACAAGATTCATTCTTATGAAAACTCAAAATGTGTTTTACTTTGTTTTTACTGTAATGTATGAGAGCTTAACCTGACATCCCATATCCACAAAGCTCAGCATAAATTTTTGCTCCACGTCTTTTTGCATGCTCAAGTTCCTATTGTTTATAGCCACAAAATCAGAAGAGATTCTTAGATTAAAACCAAGAAAATAGCTGAGGGGATGACTTTAGAGTCTCACCTCCAGTACAATAACCCCTGAGCCTTCCCCTATCCTGCAACAAAATTAAAAAAAGGTATGACCTCAACATCTCCAAAACAGATTCTTTCAAATAAACAACCAAGAATGTAACTCACACAAAACCATCCCGGCCACAATCGAAAGGCCGTGAAGCTTCTTGCGGTGATGAATTGAACTTAGTCGACAAAGCTCTTGATCTGGACAGAGCAAAGATAATAACAATGATTTACGATATGCCTTAAGCAAGAGAATTTTTAAATGGAAGCACACAAAGCGCGTTAGTTACCTAGAGAATCCAGCAACGGAGAGAGCATCAATGCTGGACTCAGTTCCACCTGCTACCATAACATCTGCATCTCCAAACTGAATCATCCTAGTGGCATCGCCTATAGAGTGGGCTCCAGTTGCGCAAGCTGTCACAGCAGCATGGTTTGGCCCCTAATATTCAAAAGCGCGGCAATGATATGCAAACTGTTTTCTACTAATGGGAGAACTATAACTCTTGTTTCATAACCTAAGATGTTCAGACTGTTTTTATCATAAAAAGTAAAACAAAAAACTTCAACACACCTGGAATCCATACTTCATGCTAACGTGACCCGAAGCCATGTTTACTAATATCTTTGGGATGAAAAAGGGACTAAGCCGCCGCAGCCTCTGCATCACCATAATCGTCACGATGTGATACACAGAAACTTCATGAGCCAATAGAGACAAGAGAAATGTCTAAACCTTTTCACAAATCATCTGCGCTGCCTCTACAATGTCACTTATACTTCCGATTCCACCGCCAATAGAGACTCCCTGATATTCCCAAATTTCCAAAAAACTATAAGAAACAAAAATAAAGATGGCAGATGTAAATCATTCATACTTAACTGTTCTTTCTTTTTCCTCCTCTTCGGTTGGTAACCACTCTGCATCTCTCAAGGCTTCATCAGCAGCACATAGAGCATATCCAATGAACTTCGCAATTGCCTTCAGGGATCCAAAAAATGCATTATAACATTATATTACCTTTAAATACATGTGAATATATCTGACAAACCACATCAGATAAGAAGTTGAGCGAAGATACCTTGGAGTTTAACCAAAGACCCTCATCAAATTCACCTGTGTTTGATCCATAAGGCACAAAGGCGGCGACTTTAGAGGAAAGCTGATCAAAAGTATACAACTTTGTCTCTTCATCAAACGAACTCATCTTGAGATCATCAGGTGTCAGTCCTCTAATCCCACTTTCTCCACCAATCAAACGCCTCCATGTCGTCTCCACGCCTCGTCCAAGTGGAGTCACCATTCCTAGACCTGAAGCAACAAAGTTTAATTCAGAGGAGTTTACGCATATGTAAAGACATGGAAGATTTTGGAGGAGACGGAGACCAGTGACAACAACGCGGCGATGTGAGGAAGAATAAGAAGAAGAGGATGTAGAGATAAAGCGGTTTAAGCTGAAGCGAGTAGTGTTCAAGTTTCTGCGAAGGAAAGAGGTCGCCATTTCGCGCGCAGAGACGACGGTGATGACGGCTGGATACGACGGCGACAAAGAGGAGCAGGGAAGTTTTTTTTTTAACTTGAATAAGAAGAGAACGGTTAGATTGTTTAGTTAACCGGTGGTTTAACCAATCAATCGGTAAGTCAGGAATGTTAACTATGCAACTGCAAATAATTGCAAACTATAGAATGGTTCTTGGTTAGTAGGACCGCTAACTCCCCCACAGGAAGTCATTCAATTTGTACCTTTATTAATTTAAAGTGTTTTGATATTAAAAAAACGAAATATAAGCGAAGTTAAAATTGTTTGAGTTCAATGTCTTAGAAGATACTTATCAGCTTCCACGCAAAAAAACAACCAAACATGCAAAATAGAATACAACTTAGGGACAAATGACATAAATTTAGTAGTCTCATTCGCTATTCTATCTGCAACTTTGTTACCACTTCTAGGATAATAAACCACTTCAGCCTCCATTATGCCCAGCAATGAGGTTTTCATCTCTTGAATAATGGGCATCATCCTTGGCCAGACCTCTTCTTCTCTATTCAACATCTCTCAACGAGCAATAGAGAGTCTGTCTCAATGTCACATTTGTATAACCAAACCCATTCAATGTGATTATTCCAAAAGTTTGTAATTATAATTTACTTGTAATTACAATTCATAATATTATAAACTTCACAATTGGTTTTAAAGTAAACTAACAAAATAAATTTTGATATTATAAAATTTCAATTTTTATTTTTATTTGATTTTTGATTAACTTTTTCATATTTTAAATATTTAGGGATTTTCTTCTTGTTTTTTTTTTTTGCTAAGAATATAAATATCATTGCAGTGAATGAAAGTTTGGTTACGATTGTGATTGAACCAAAATTTGCTTATAAAGCCATTATGTTCTTAAGGGCCGCAAAAAAAATAAAAAACCCCTAAGAACTAAGATTAAGATCAAAGCAATCCGATGAAAGTAAGCCATGAACTTAATAAGTGAACTAGGACAAGAAACAACATATGACTTCCCAAACATACCACTTCTCGATCACCGAAAGGAACCAAGAGAATAGCTGTAGGCCGTTCAGACGAACACTCACCGGAAGGTGGCTCCAAGCGGTTTCAACGGAGGCGGCTGGCAACGGCTCCGGGCACCACAGGAGGAGGACGCCGATCAAACTAGCCTTCAGCTAACACGGGAGAGAGTGGAAGTGTAAACCCGACAGTCCACCGCTGAAGATGAAGAGCAAGCTCCAGTCAAACGTAGGCGGTACAAACAAGCTCCTCAAACCGGCCACGCGACCACAATATGCGGCAAGAACCATCAAGGGAAGACACAAACGCTTCAACCGGAGATATGCAATAAGGGAACATGAAGTACATATAGAGTTGACTGAGAACTCCACAACAACAGGCGGGCAAAGAGGGGATCAAAAACTCCACATTCAGGCAAGGACACCTTCGGAGAGGGTCGTCCTCAAAACCCAACCTTTAGACATCAACCAGCGAGAAGGGAAGCTACAACGATCGCCGAAGCACGCCATGGGGTTGGCTCTCGACCTATAGAAAGAGGTTCTCTGTGGCAAGCCTCGAGACCACATGTCACTCAGATCTGAGCTGAGAAGAGAAGCTCTAAACAAACCTTGAAACGAGCTGAGGAAGAAGGCGATTGGAGCGAGACGGAGAGGCTAGGACAGCGTTGGCAGCGACGCGACGCACAATCCCGGCGAGACTCGGGTCTCGAATCTGACCCAGATCCGAGCACAATCGGAGTATCCAAGTCAAATCAAGGCCCCAGAGAGACCCACAACTCGTTGCTTCTCACCGGAGCTCCAGAGAAGCCAAGGACTCCTGTGGATTCTGTTAGATCTCGAAGAGAAATCCAGAGCATCCGAGCAAGGAGAAGAGAAAAGGCAGGGACCGCAAGGGGTAGAGGCTGGAACGAGAACTCGAAATCGTTGTCCCACGGTGGCCGGAGACGGAACGTCACCAACCACCGCGAGAAGCAGGAGAATCCGGCGGCGGTTCTAGAGTTTTTGACGGTGGGGAGGAGAGACTCTCGAGAGAATAATTTTCTCTCTCACCTTTCTTCTTGTTTTGAATTAATTTAATTTTGTGTCTTTTATTTATTTATATAGGTGGTGTTGTAAATATCTTGACTTGTATTTTCTTTAATTAAATTTTATTTCACATGTATCAAAATCTAGTAGTAATTAACAAAATGACATGTATTACAATTTGTTATAAATTTAAGGCACCAAACTTTATATCCAAAAAAACTACTTAGAACTTCACTATATGCAGACTCTGTTGATATAAAATTGTGTGAAGGATCATTTTCTGTTGTCTCTAAATTCGTTTTAACCTAACCAATCTCTTGTGTCTTTTGTGCTAGTAGTAGCATTTTTCTTTGAAAAAGTAGTGGTAGCATTTAATTATTTTTGTCAGATAAAAACAAGAAAAAGTTAAATAAAAACAAGAAAAAGTTTTATCTCTCATATCCTTTTTGGTCTCTTTTATTTTCCTGATTTTACCCATAATTTTTTTTTAATTATTTTTGTCAGATAAAAAACAAGAAAAAGTTAAAGAAGAAAAGAAAAAGGAAAAGAGTTTGTAAAACAAAAAAAAAAAAAGTAAAATCTGCCTTTTCTTACAGAACTACACAAGTGTCACTAGATTTTACATAAATTCCAACACCACGTGGCGTGTTTCTACCCGAACCGTATTTAGGCGTAAATTCAGAGAGTCAGAGAAGAAGAGGACAAACAAAAGCCCCTCTGTAATATTTTTATTCTCTTCTCTTCGCAAAAATCCTCCTCCACTCTTCCCCCGATCCTTCCCCTTCAAAAACCTTTTTCTTCGTTCTAACCCTAATTGAATCGGATCTCTAGGTTTGAATTATGAGGAAGAGAGAGAGGGAGAACCCTTGTTCGCTTTGCGGGCATTTCCACAAGTACGAGGAAGGAGAAGTCTGTGGAATCTGTGGCCACCGTATGCCTGATCCCTCCGATGTGCCGGCTCCTCATGTCCACGTCAGCGCTTTTCCGTCTGAGATCTTGCCGGAGTTTCTCTTCCTAGGGAGCTACGACAACGCCTCCCGCTCTGAGCTTCTCAAGACTCAGGGAATCTCTCGCATTCTTAATGTGAGTTTCTCTTTGTCATATTAGGGTTAAGCTTAATTAGGTTAAAGGTTGACAAGTTAGCTGTGTTTTGATTGGGTTGATCTCTAATTGAGTCATGAAATTGGTTTAGTCTTAACCGGATTATTGAATTGGTTTGTTGACCCGTAAGAGAGTTTATGTATCTGTTTAATTCGTAATAGAGTTAAGCTTAATTAGGTTAAAGGCTGTGAATTTAGCTGTGTTTAATTGGTTTTATTATCTCAATTGAAACATGAAATTGGTTTAGTCTTAACCGAGTTATTGAATTAGTTTGGTAAATCACTGACCGTAAGAGAGTATATGATCTTCAGTGATCTAAGTTTATTACTACTTCTTGAGGGTATTGAACATTAACATCGAAGCAAAAGTTATATGTTTTTGGTATTGATTCTGCTTTCTTTTGTTGGAACAGACGGTTCCTATGTGCCAGAATCTATACAGGAACTCATTCACTTATCATGGCCTCTCTGATGAAAAAGTCTTGCAATTTGATGATGCTATCAAGTTCTTAGGTTTGATTCATATTCCCACCTCAAAAGCATTGATTTTTTTTTAAAATTATTTATTTATTTATTTGGGGTTTTGATCCACCATCTATTGTGTTCTGCTTGATTTTTTACTGTGTAGACCAATGTGAGAAGGACAAGGCACGTGTTCTTGTGCACTGCATGTCAGGGAAAAGCAGGTGAGTATCATTTATCATTCTCGTATACTCCAACTGTAAATCATATGCTTTGATAGATTTGTGGTTTCTTAACTTATTATGTATAGTAGGACTCTTTTATTCTGTGATTAGCGATTGAAAACCTTTTTTTTTAAAGTTAATATTTATCGATGTTTTTCGATTATTTTGAGTCAGATCACCGGCGGTTGTTATAGCGTACTTGATGAAACGTAAAGGGTGGAGACTCGCTGAGAGTCATCAGTGGGTTAAGCAACGAAGACCCACAACTGACATATCTCCAGGCAAGTACTAACTAACTCACACTTGCGGATTTTTAAGCAAGTAAAAAATTCTCATTTGCTTTTTTTTTATTTAAATCCGCACAGAGTTCTACCAACAACTGGAGGCCTTTGAGCAGGCTGTATTCGGATCAAGAGAAGGAATGATGTCGGCCATGAGTCTCAACGATCCTCCAACATTTGGGTTTGGTTTCCCAAAGGTTAATAACGTTCAAGCGCAAGTCCCTGTGTTCAACAGTGCTCCTGCTTCTTCTATATTTTCATCCCCTGCTTCAAGTATCCCTCCTCAAGGGTTCACTTTTGGAGCTGCTCCACCAAAGCCAACTACCGGCGATGATATTACCATGGAAGGCTCTTGAAACCAAATTTTCATACTCTGCAAGAACATTCCACCAAAAAAACATACTGGTTTCCTTTTTTTCTTTTTCCTTTCTGTAAATGGATATTGGTGCAGGCTTGAGATTATGTGAGATGAATCTTTGTTGGTTTGGTGTTTTGCATCTATATCTGTTTGCTAAAAGGAAGCATCTTTCTCTTGTTTAATTCATATTCTTCATTGTTACATGTATCTATCTCGTCTGTTTGTCTTACCCTTCAAATCAAATAAGCTGAGACATCCAATACTTTGTCTTATAATCCTTCAATATTTAATTAAGCCTTGAATTCATTTAGTACGGACTTAGCAAAATCTCTGATCATTCACTTAGCAAAATCTCTGATCATTCACCGTGAGGAACCTTTGTAGACATTTAACTTTTTAAAGAAGTGATATATTGATGTAGAAGCAAATGCGCCAATAAATCAGCGATCTTGATATATTGATATAGTGATATAAGGACCATTAAATCAGCGATCTTGTTGATTCTAGTAGGCTAGAACTTTATGGGTCGCTTAGCAAGTGGGCTGGAAGTTCGTGGGCTGCAGCTAGGGATGTTAATATGGACTCAACCTAACAGGGTTAGCCCTAACCGTCCAAACCCATTTGTAATCCTAACCCTCATTTTTTAAATAGGGTTTAAACAGGGTTGGCCCTAATAGGACCGGGGTTTAAATTCTAACCCTTTTATTTTGATTCACACAACTATTATACAATATTTAATAATGTTTTTAACCAAAAAAACTTAGAGTCGAGTTTTCTCGCATAAAACTAAACAACGAAATTTTCCGTCGAAACCGCAAAATCGAGTTTTCAACAAAAACAACAAAATCGAGTTTTCTCTCCAAAAACGCAAAATCGAGTTTTTCGTCAAAACTTCAAAATCGAGTTTTCCCGCCAAAAAATCAAAATCGATTTTGCGGTTTTGGCGGAAAAACTCGATTTTGCGGTTTCGGCGGGAAAACTCGATTTTGCGGTTTGGGCGGGAAAACCCGATATGCCGGTTTCTGCGGAAAACTCGTTTTTGATGTTTCGGCGGAAAAACGCGATTTTGTAGTTTTGGCTGGAAAACTCGATTTGTCGGTTTCGGCGGGAAAATTCGTTTTTGCGGTTTTGGCGGGAAAACTCGATTTTGCGGTTTTGGCAGGAAAACTCGATTTTGCGGTTTTGAGGGGAAAAGCTAGATTTTGCGGTTTCGGCGGAAAAGCTAGATTTTGCGGTTTCGGCGGAAAAGTTGATTTTGCTGTTTCGGCGGGAAAACGCGATTTTACAGTTTTGGCGGGAAAACTCGATTTGCCGGTTTTGACAGGAAAACTCGATTTACGGTTTTTGTGGGAAAACTCGATTTTGCGGTTTTGGCGGGAAAACTTGATTTTGTGGTTTTTGTGGAAAAACTCAAATTAGGTTTTGGCGGAAAAAACACAATTTTTGTTTTTTGACGGAAAAATTTTATTCTTAGCTGTGGAGCAAAAACTCGATTTTGCGATTTTGGGAAGAAAACTTTTGATTTGATGCTCAACAAATTGGCGGAAAGAATCATATCATATCTTAATTTTTCTAGTTTTATCTTTAAAATTTAAGAACAAAAATAAATGAAATATTTTTTTCAATGAGTTAACCCTTGTACCAGCCCTAACTCTTGATTATAATAGGATTAAAATAGAGCTAGGTTAAAATAGTGCTGGGTTTATAATAAACAAAAGAGGGTTGTTAACATCCCTAGCTGCAGCATAGTTAGCACACCCACGGCTAGTTACATAACCCTCACTATACAGCATAGCCAAGCACACCCATGACATGAGAAAAGGATTAGCAAGAAGAAAAACAAAATAAGAAATCGTACACTGGCGATGAAGACTCGACATTTCTCATAGAGCATTGGTCAGCAAAACCAGCACGTAAGAAGAGAAGTAAAGTTGCCCAGAGCCGCAACTCAGACCCTGTGAGTTCACAAGCATATAATGCATGACCTGAGTCCTTTGCACGAATTGAATAAAACATGGTATCATTTTGTGTTTTTTTTTACTTTGTAAATAACTGTTTTATCTAATGTTGTTTAGATTTGTTTTTCAAAGGGTTGAATTTGATGTTGAAGAACCACCACCATACACTGAGATTGTCCGGAGGACACACACGCAAAGACACGACATTAGTACACTACCGAGCTTAAGAACTCGTCACTCAAGCTGAGATGTAAGCCACACAGATTTCTGACTATGATGGATCACTTGACAATCCAAGCGCAACATCAACTCCTTCTAGCATCATGTAAAACAAAGCTTATTTGAAGGTTAGATTTTATTTCTACAATCTTGTTATGTTTTTGCTTAGTACATGAAAGTTGTTAATGTGCATGTTTTGCTTAGAGTTAGGCTTTGAATATTGCATTCTGATGCGTTATGTTTTGATTAGTGTACGAGTATATAATATGTTTGGTGTGTTCTGTTTTACTTAGAGTTAGATTTTGATTATTGCAAATTGATGTGTTATGCTTTGCTTTGTGTACGGGTTCTTTATAATCGGTTTTGATGTGTTCTGTTTTGTTTAGAGTTAGGTTTTGATTGCTACAATATGTTGTGTTTAGAATGTGTTTCAAATCTGATGTTAATGTGTTTTTTTGCCTGTATATTATTACAATCTAAATATATTTGTAATGTGTTGATGTGTTTTGTTTGGACTGTTTTGATGTGTTCCTTTTTCAATTGTTTTTGATTTGCTTTCACAGGCAGCTCATGATAAGAAAGGCATATATATTGTTCTGGCAGTACCCAATATAGGGAGCACCCTCCATTTGGGAAAGTCTCAGCTTCTCTTACCTGCAATCTCGAGAGGGAGATGTGTGTGTATATACGTTTAATTAATATATCATTTAGGTATGAACGATAGATCATTCCTTTTGTAATCTGAAATCTAACTGCAGAATTAATATATCAATATTTCCACCAACTAAAATATTTAAAGTGGATAGCAAAAAAGAAGTCCAACGGTAAAAGACTAGTATTGATGGAGCGGCAAACGAACAAACAACAGATCATGCTGTAAATAATAATGTCTCACCAGAATTTCTCAGCATTAATTTCAACACACAACAAACCTCTCCTTATTCAATGAAACCACAGTTTCAAACACTCATGTTTTCTTATAAAGACAAGCAGCTCATTGAATCCCACCATCACAATCAAAATCAAAATCACAAGACACAAGTTACACTATGGGACACCTCAAAAGTCTTTTCACACTTCTCTTCTTCTTCATAATAACTACGTCGATAGCAGTAACGTTTGCCGGTAAAATACCCGCCGTCATCGTATTCGGCGACTCAACCGTTGATGCGGGTAACAACAACTATATCCCAACGGTCGCAAGAAGCAACTTTGAGCCATATGGACGGGACTTTGATGGTGGGAAACCGACTGGGAGGTTTTGTAACGGAAAGATTGCGACGGATTTTATGTCGGAAGCCATAGGGCTCAAACCAACAATTCCGGCATACTTGGATCCTTCTTACAACATTTCAGATTTTGCAACAGGTGTCACTTTTGCTTCTGCTGCCACCGGCTACGACAACGCCACTTCTGATGTGCTGGTACGGACTTTTCTTTCCCTTAATTATGCGACAATATTGGTTACGCTACGTAAATCAACACGTCTTTATAGGCATTATTTATGATTCATGACACAATATAGATAACATCTACAAAAAAAAAAATACAAATCGTAAATCTAAGAAAGCTTTGTATTTTATCATTAAAATGTCTATATAAATATATGCATACAAATTATGTTAACTCTGATGTATATGAAGAAAAAAAATGAAATGTTTGATTTTTGACGACATTTTTTTTTTTTGCCTAGGAGATACATAGCATTCATTTTTTTTTTTTGCCTAGGAGATACATAGCATTCATTTTTGACGACGTTTTTATTAAGATAACACCTACTACAAACGAATAAATAAATAATATATATGAAATAATTTCGTCTTTGGATATAAATTTTGAGAAATAAGAGTTTGCTATGATATTATTTATAAGAAGATGTTATTTTTACATATTTTCATACAATCTATTAATTACATTCCGTTGATGGCGATTTCTAGTCGGTTCTTCCACTGTGGAAACAACTTGAATACTACAAAGAATACCAAACAAAACTAGAAGCATACCAAGGAAAAGACCGAGCCACAGATACCATAACCAACTCTCTCTACCTCATAAGCATAGGGACCAACGACTTCCTGGAGAACTACTTTGCCTTTCCGGGACGTTCTTCTCAATATTCGATCGATCTTTACCAAGATTTTCTAGCTGGAATCGCCAAAGACTTTGTGACGAAGCTGCACGGACTTGGCGCTAGGAAGATTTCACTAGGTGGGTTGCCTCCAATGGGATGCATGCCTTTAGAGAGAGCCACCAACATTGGCACGGGAGGAGAGTGCGTTGGACGCTTTAACGACATTGCGGTCCAGTTCAACGGCAAGCTTGAGAGGCTTGTTGAGAAGCTGAGCAAAGAGCTTTCTGGTTCCGTCCTCGTTTTCTCAAATCCCTATGAACCATTTATGCGAATCATCAAGAACCCTTCCTCTTTTGGGTTCGAGGTGGCCGCAGCGGCTTGCTGTGCGACGGGGATGTTCGAGATGGGATATAGTTGCCAAAGGAATAACCCCTTCACATGTTCAAACGCAGACAAGTATGTGTTTTGGGACTCGTTTCATCCAACACAGAAGACTCATCGCATCATGGCCAATTTTCTCATGAACGACACATTCTCTCACTTCCTATAGTGATTTATATGTGTATGTATCTGGACAACGGAGGATGGAGAGTTTGAGTAATATTATTATTAGGGTGTCTATATAGGGCTTGCATTGCTTCCCATATTTTTGATCCAATAAATTCTGCACTTTGTATGTATTAAATTAGAGTCTGCTTTTGTGTTAAATAGCGTAACCTATGTTTCTTTCTATATTATGGTGTGTGCCTATATATATAGCTTATATTAGTAGACAAAAATATAGCTCATGTGTTTTTGTTTAGGTATTCACTAGTAGAAAACAGCTATTGTCACGAAAAACTACAAAACATGGCTATACATTAGTAACAATTTTTGTGGCTAATTAAGTCACGAAAAGTCACAACCGTTTCGTAACTAAATTTAGTTACGAAATGTCACAAAACAACGTGAACCAAATAACCGATTAGTCACATTTTGATTCGTGGCTAAATCTAAACTATTGTTAAAAAAAATTTAAATTAAATTTTTTGATTGTAAATTTTTAATCTAGAAGTTTTACACTATTCAGTGCCATTTAAAATGTAGACACAAGCTGACAGGGGCGGACGCAGGTGGTTGATAGATGTAGCACTTGCTCCACACTCATTTTTGTTTTTGCTCAAGTAACTCAACACAAATTTAGTTAAAACCCCTAATCTATATATTTGTTTCAGTATGTATCCCATACAAAAATATTTTTCTGGGTCCGTCCCTGCAAGCTGATATGAATAGATGTGATCATCAGTCTCCGATTGGACAAGAACAGAGAACGGTAAGTTATGCTTTTCTTGACATTTATGCTTAGCTTCCTTATCGCAGACATTAATTTTCACAAATTCCGTGCTCATGTAACAAAATACTTTTCTAGTCCGTCTCCATTGCCTATGAAATTCCTTTATGTCATTTTCAGAGTCACATTTGAAATTCAACATTACGTGTGAACAAAGAAAAATAATTGACTTTTGGCATTGATTTGTGATCTAGTTCTATGACCGTATTTACAAGTTTAAGGACCCTAAAAGTTAGACGGATTCAACATTACAAATTTTGGAGAGACTTCGATTTGCTTTTAAACTTGTAAGAAACGGACAAGCTATGTTTGACGTGGTCTGAATATATTTTTGTATTTTGGAATTTTTCGTTGCGAACCCTTTTCCGGTTCGAAATGTTATCATCTCTACGAATGAGATTCAGCGAGAATTGCTACAATTTTCTACCAAGCTATGTTTACTACGTTTGACTCAACTAATTACTGAAAAAGACTCTACGTAGGAGAGACGGTGATGTATTGCGAGTATTTGTTATAAATCATGGAGTGGATTGCTATTAACCAAGACCAGAAGAAAAGGTCCATCAGCCACGACCAGGCCCAGCCGCGACCAAGAGGAGAGAGAGTCGGTCGGTTTGGACCGACTTAGGATTATGACGTTTTCCTTTTCTTGTTATCTTTAGTTTTCCTATTTCTTTTTGGATTAGGTTTTGTACTCTTTCCATTTATCTGTTCTTTGTAACCCCAATATAAAGGAAACATATTATTCAGAAATAAAACACAGTTTCTCCATTCTTTTACAACACGTTATCAGCACGATAGCCTCCAGAACCCTGAGACAAAATCGAAACCTAAAAGCCTAAAACCGGCGACTCATAAACCCTAGATACGTTCTTCGTCTGTTCTAAACTCAGACGATCCATCTAAACCCCTAGACGTCCTCTGTCCGTTCGGATCCGACGTCCCCAGCTCACGCTCCAGCTCAGACGAAACCCGATCAGCACACGGCCCGCGTCCGAGAGACCTCGCACCCGAGACAAGCCGACAGCTCGTGTCCGTCCCGGTTCCGCGACCCGATAGGAGCCTGAAAGCGTCCGTTCGTCTCGCCTTGAAGCTCCATCCGTTCTCTCTCTTTTCTTTGGTGGTCTGGTTCTAAACCTCTACAAAGCAAATGTATAACTTGATCTGAGAACCTAGAAAGATCAAAACCCTAATCCATTATTATGGAAACTTTGTTCTTGATGAAACCCTAGGAATTACATAATTAAAACTTACAAATCTCATAAATAGTAACAAGGATCTATTCCATTAGAACATAATAGATTGATTATTTGTTTCTGATCTGAATTTGAGAAACCCAAATTTTGGAATCGAAAAACCCTAAACCTAAAGCTTGAATTCGATTTTTTCTTGCTTGACTGATTGGTTTGATAAATCTGAGGTTTAGGATTGTTAAATTAATTAAAGTACCCTAATCTAGAATTTAAATCCTAAAGGCCTTGAAACCTTAATCTTAAAATCGAATCCTACTAGTGTTTAAATCGGAAACCCTAGAATTGTTTTAGATTACTTGCATACATATGAATCTGAATATGGATTGCATTCATACATATGAATCTGAATATGGATTGCATTCATACTGTTTAAATAAGAATCGACCAGCATGTAGTTTATACAATCTTGAAATCCGGTTGCACTAAGCAGAACTACATGGCCGTGTGGCTTGATGATTGATTCGCACCATGGTCGATTAGATTACTTGATTTTCATAAATGCGTAAGACAAGTTTGTGGCCGAGCTTGTTAAATACCATGCGGCCACATGATGACATTATGAACCTAAATTGTGAATGGTAATGTGATTCAGATGTCGAAAATCTCAAACAGAGACTATGCAGCCCTTAATATCTCCGGAGATAACTACTTGCAGTGGGCGCTAGATACAAAGATCAGTCTAAGGTCAAAGAGACTTGGTGATACAATCATCAAGGACAACAATGAGGCCGATAAGAATCGGTACAGGGCTATAAGTATTATATGCCATCATCTTATTGAAGGTCTAAAAGATCAGTACATCACGATGGAAAATCCACTAGAGCTTTAGGATGCTTTACAGAATAGATATGATCATCAGAAAACGGTGTTACTACCAAAGGCTAGAAATGACTGGAAGAATCTAAGATTCATGGATTATAAGTCAGTGGATGAGTACAATTCAGTCTTATTTAAGATGCTGAGACTTTGTGGTGAAGTTGTAACCGAAGAAGAGTTACTTGAGAAAACATTCTCTACATTTCATTCATCAAACATAATACTGCAGTAGCAGTACCGAATGAAAGGCTTCACCACATACACTGATCTTATCTCGTGCCTGCTACTGGCCGAGGCAAACAATGAGCTCCTGATGAAGAACAATGAAGCTAGACCTGTTGGAACAGCAGCATTACCAGAGGCCAATGAGGCTGAAAAGAAAGATCCCAACGAGTGCAATTACATCCAGAATGATAAGAGATCACACGGCAAAGGCCGAGGTGGATACAGAAACCGTGATCGTGACAATTACTCGAACAGCCGAGACAAATACTTGGCCGGCCGGAAAGGAAACCACAATAACCGTGGTCGTGGTTCCAATCCCGGCCGTTGCCGAGGCGGTTATGGCCGACGTCGAGGCGGTATATCCAAACCGTCGTACTCGACCAAATCCGTTTGTCACAGATGTGGGATGGGCAACCATTGGGCCAAGAATTGTAGAACTCCTAAGCACTTGTGTGAGCTCTACCAAGAAAGTCTTAAGAACAAGAACCCGGAGGCTCACATGGTTCACGATTCCGGATATGCGGCTGATGATGTTTCCAACACTGCTAAAGATGACCAAATAGATTTTGAGACTTCTGATTGTCTCAAAGACTAATATTTTCGATACGACTTGTTTTATTGCTTTATGATTGCTTTATGATTGCTTTGGTGTTTTTAATTTCATTGTTGGTGTTCTGAAATTTTAATAAAGAAAGTTTTAAAGTTTTATAAAGTTTCTGAGATTAGAAATCTTATTACTTATAGAAATGAAAGATGATATGAGCATACTCGTGGTGGATAGTGGCACAAGTCACACAATACTTAGAGACAAAAGATATTTTGTAAATCTCACAATGCAAAGTGCAAACGTACACACCTTTGCAGGTGTAGCCAGCCTGATTGAAGGTCACGGCCAGGCATATGTACTGATGCCTAAGGGCACTCATTTAGAGATCAAAACTGCCTTGTATTCCCCAAGCTCTAAAAGAAGCTTATTGAGTTTCAAAGACATAAGATTGAATGGTTTCCATCTTGAAACATGAGAAGAAGGAAATAAAGAATTCCTTAAGATAATTTCGATCACCAAAGGCAATAGAAAGATCCTAGAAACCATACCTGCAATGTCTACTGGTCTATACTATGCAAAGATCAGTATGATCGAGGCTAATGCCTGCGAAATTTTCACTCTATGGCATAACCGGCTTGGCCATCCCGGTAATAACATGATGCGAAAGTTGATAATGAATTCACAAGGGCACACGATTAAAGGACTTGTCCCATACAATCTCACATGTGCAGCATGTGCACAAGGGAAACTCATAACTAGGCCATCACCAGCCAAAGTTAATAAAGAGATCATAAACTTTCTGGAAAGGATTCAGGGAGACATATGTGGACCAATACACCCACCTAGTGGGACGTTCAGATACTTTATGGTTCTGATTGATGCATCAACCAGATGGTCACATGTTTGTCTACTATCCACACGAAACCTGGCATTTGCATGCCTGCTTATTCAGATAATAAGACTGAGGGCACACTTTCCAGACTTCCCTCTCAAGACTATACGTCTAGACAATGCTGGTGAGTTTACGTCCCAGACGTTTAATGAGTATTGTATGTCCATGGGGGTAAGTGTAGAACACTCCGTGGCACATGTACATACACAGAACGGCTTGGCCGAATCCTTCATTAAACATATCCAACTGATAGCCCAGCCATTACTAATGCGGTCTCAACTCCCGATATCAGCATGAGGACATGCAGTATTACATGCAGCAGAACTGATTCGCATCAGGCCATCTAGTGAGCATAGATATTCACCATCCCAGTTAATCACGGGTCATGAGCCAGACGTGTCCCACAAGGATTCTCACAGAGACCAGAAATAGATTATGAGGAGACTTACTCCTCTGTGGTGGATGCAACTACATTGTGATATTTAATCAGTCTGGCCGTAAAAGAGAAGCGTGATTTACGCCTAATGGATGTAGTAACTGCATACCTGTACGGTCCACTGGATAATGAAATTCATATGAGAGTTCCAGAGGGTATTGAGCTCAAAGATAAGAAAGGTTCTCGAGAATAGCATTGTATTAATCTGAATAAAGCCTTATATGGTTTGAAACAATCAGGTCGAATGTGGTACAACAGATTATCAGAGTACCTAATGAAAGAGGGTTATAAGAACGATCCAATAAGTCCATGTATTTTTATAAAGATATTCGACAGCAAGGGCTTCGTGGTCATGTCGGTTTATGTGGAGGACTTGAATATAATAGGAACCCCTGGAGAGATTTCCCAAACAGTCGAATGTCTAAAGAAAGAATTCGAAATGAAAGATTTAGGAAATACTAAGTTCTGTTTGGGACTGCAATTTGAGTATGTAGACAAAGAAATCCTTGTGCATCAAAAGACATATACAAAAAAGATACTCAAGCAGTTTAATATGGACAAGGCTCATTCCTTGTCAAATCCTATGGTCGTAAGGTCCTTAGACCTAGAAAAGGACCCATTCGGACCAAAGAAGCCGGACGAGGAGACACTCGGACCGGAAGTGCCTTACCTATGTGCCATTGGAGCCTTAATGTACTTGGCTAGTCATACTAGATCGGACATCAGTTTTGCTGTGAGTTTACTGTCTAGATTCAGTTCATGTCCGACACTTAGGCACTGGAATGGAATAAAACATCTGTTTAGATATCTGCAAGGAACAAAGGACCTCGGATTGTTCTATATGAGCCGACCAAGAGATAGCTTGACCGGATATGCAGATGCTGGGTACATATCTGACCCACACAATGCTAGATCTCAGACAGGATATGTGTTCGTACACAGTGGGGCTGCAGTATGTTGGCGGTCCACAAAATAATCCTTAGTGGCTACATCCTCTAATCATGCCGAGATCATAGCCATGTTTGAAGCAAGCCGAGAGCTTGTGTGGTTGAGGAACATGACCGGCCATATCCTAAAGGAGAGTGGCCTGGCCGTGGGAAAGGAAAAAGAAGAGACAACGATCATCTATGAGGACAATGCAGCTTGCATAGCTCAGCTCAAAGATGGATACATTAAGGGAGATAGAACAAAACATATCTTGCCAAAATTCTTCTTCACCCATGACCTGCAGAAGGCTAAAGAAGTTCAAATGGTTCAAGTTCGGTCCAGTGACAATTCAGCAGATCTTTTCACCAAGTCTCTGCCAACCTCAACGTTCAAGAAGCTGGTTCATCAGATAGGAATGCGCCAGCTGAAGGATCTTCAGTGATGCCTTCATCAGGGGGAGTGTCATGTGTTGTACTCTTTTTCCTGTCTACGGTTTCCATTTTTCCCACCTTGGATTTTTGGTTTTCCTAGAGAGGTTTTAATGAGGCAACGTCGTGCATGATACAAACCCATATGGTTATAGCATCCAAGGGGAAGTGTTATAAATCATGGAGTAGATTGCTATTAACCAAGACCAGAAGAGAAGGCCCATCAGCCACGACCAGGACCAGCCGCGGCCGCGACCAAGAGGAGAGATAGTCGGTCGGTTTGGACCGACTTAGGATTAGGACGTTTTCCTTTTCTTGTTATCTTTAGTTTTCCTATTTCCTTTTGGATTAGGTTTTGTACTCTTTTCATTTATCTGTTCTTTGTAACCCCTGTATAAAGGGAACATATATATTATTCAGAAATAAAACACAGTTTCCCCATTCTTTTACAACAGTATTGGTGTTATTCTAACTAATTTCTCTTAAAATAAACCCTAGTTTTGGTTCCTTTATTAAAGATGTAAATATATATAAGAGATGAATGTTTTAAAAAAAATTGTTTCAAAAATGTGCATGTTTGAAGTTTTCTATGTAAATTTTATTAATTAATAGTGGTAAATTGTAAACTTTCAAAAAATCAATTGTACTTTTTTGAAATGCTATTAGTTTAAAATTATGGGAAAAAGCTAATTCTAAAAACAATACATTTATAATCAAATTTTATTATGTTTTCTTAATACTATGTGAAACATAACAACATAGGTCTTTTAGAAACATAGAGTAATTTACAGTTCTTAGACATGTATCTATAATCCTAAAATTTCCATAGAAAAATTTTCCACATCTAAAAGAGTGTTTTTCTAAGCACAAAAAAAAGTTTTCTAAATACAAAAAGAATTTTTTTAATATAAAAGAGACTAATGTACCAATATTTATATCACTATTAGAAATGCTAAACTCTATATGAATGAAAAATCTTTCCAAAACTCTTTATCCCATTATTCTTTAGGGAACCACTTTGGTTCTCGCAACGGCCAACAAGGTATAAATCAAAGCATTGCTTCAATTTCTCCCATAATAGGTTTGGCCAACATGCAAGATGCATGTCTTGACATATATACCTTCTGCAATAAGTTTTCTAATGAATCCGTTAACTCCATGATCTTATGAAATCCTACAACTATTTGCTTTGTCCTAGTATGACATTCCGGCTATCAAATGTACATGAACACCACCTTGACCAACACAAAACTCTGCTACAAGTCCCTCAATCTAGATGGCTTCCATTGTTTCCCTCCCACTACCATGCATTTAGCTTTTGTAGTAGACATTGTAACAACAAATTGTCCTACAGGTTTAATATATACCTTAAGGTAAGAGAAGCAATTAGAGTGGAGAGTTGAGAAAATAAGTAATGGATAGGTTTTATCATTGAGGATGGACAAAACATATGGACTCTCCTTTCCAGTTTCATAGGTATATTTTTCTCTATACTATACTGACGCACTCATACCAGAATAATTAGGATACGAAAAACTAAAAGATGTTGTGAAACCATAGAGCTGGATGTTTCTGTATTTCATTGATGAATAAGTGTTCCTTTATATAGGGGATTACAAGATAAGTAAAAAGGAAAGTATCCAAAACCTAAACAAATTAGAATTAGGAAAGACTACTAATACATAATATGGAAAGATTACAAAGAAATGAAATCCTAATCATACAAGGAAAAGGAAACACATGTATGTGGCCGCCTCTCTCTCTCCTCAATAGGTCGACTCTCTCTCCTCTCTCTCTCTCATGCGGATGGACCGGTTTATGACCGGGCCGGTTATGAACATCCATCAATTGATTTATAACACTCCCCCTTGGATGCCATAACCATACATGGATTGTAACACGCTTAATGTTGCCTCATTAAAACCTTATCATGAAAAGCCCAGTGGGACAAAAACATGATGAAGGAAAAAGAGTACAACACCTACTACTCCCCCTGATGACAAACTCATTGGAGGTCTTTCAACCTACGCATCCCAATCTGATGCGTGAGCTTCCTGAATGTACAGGTAGGAAGTGCCTTAGTAAATAAATCGGCCGAGTTATCACTAGACCATACTTGGATCACTTTGACCTCTCTGGTCTTTTGCAAATCATGGGTAAAGAAGAACTTAGGAAAAATATGTTTTGTCCTATCCCCTTTGATATAACCATCTTTGAGCTGAGCAATGCAAGCCGCATTGTCCTCGAAGATAATGGTCGGCTCTTTGCACTCGACCATCCCACAATCTGATCTGATATGTTAGGTCATCGACCTCAACCAAACGACCTCGCCGTTGGCCTCATGAATGGCTAGTATTTCCGAATGATTGGATGATGTGGCCACGATGGTCTGTTTCATGGAACGCCATGATATGGCCGTACCTCCTTGTGTAAAGACATATCCTGTCTGTGATCGAGCTTGATGTGGATCTGATAGATATCCAGCATCAGCAAAACCAACTAAACCATCCTTATTATGGTTAGTGTAAAACAGACCCAAATCTTCCGTTCCTTGTAAGTAACGAAGAATATGTTTGATCCCGTTCCAGTGCCTGAGGGTCGGACAAGAGCTGAACCTGGACAGAAGATTCACGGCAAAGGCTATATCAGGTCGTGTATGAGTTGCCAAATACATCAAAGCTCCAATGACACTGAGGTAAGGCATTTCAGGACCAAGGACATCCTCATCGTCCATCTTGGGACGGAATGGGTCAGTGTCCGGGCCGAGTGATCTCACGACCATGGGACTGGTCAGAGGATGGCAATCGGCCATGTTAAACCTCTTGAGTACTTTCTCTGTGTATGCCTTATGATGCACAAGGATACCATCACTTATGTACTCAAGCTGTAATCCCAAACAGAATTTTGTTTTCCCGAGATCTTTCATCTCAAATTCTTTCTTAAGGTATTCAACCGTTTGGGAAATCTCACTAGAGGTTCCAAGGATGTTCAGATCATCAACATACACAGCTATGATCACGAACCCTTGATTTTCGAATTTCTTTCTGAAAATACATGGACTGATAGGGTCATTTCTATATCCCTCTTTTACTAGGTACTCACTGAGTCTATTGTACCACATCCGTCCGGATTGTTTCAGTCCATAAAGAGATTTTTCCAACTTAATACAATGTTGGTCTCGAGAACTCTCTTTGTTTTTCAATTCAATACCCTCTGGGACTTTCATATAATGTCATTATCCAGTTGACCATAAAGGTATGCGGTTACAACATCCATTAACCACAAATTCAGACCCTCTCTCACGGCCAGACTTATCAAAAATCTGAAGGTCGTAGCATCCACCACAGGGGAGTATGTCTCTTCATAATCTATTCCAGGTCTCTGTGAGAATCCTTGTGCAACAAGCCGTGCTTTATACCTCACGACTTCTCCTTTCTCATTTCTCTTCCTCACAAAGACCCATTTGTATCCCACTGGTTTAATATCATGAGGTGTTCGGATTATCAGACCAAACACACCTCTCTTTCTCAGTGATTCTAACTCCACGTTTATGGCTTCTTTCCACTTAAGCCAATCTGATCTTTGCATGCATGCATATATAGATGTGGGTTCTTGATCCTCATTATCCATAAGTTCAAGTGCTACATCATAAGAAAATAAATCATCCATGTCGACATGTTTTCTGTTCCACTGTTTCCCAGACAAGATATAATTCATTGAGATCTCATTATTATCTGCACCATCAGTACCATGAATCTTGGCGTCCCAAGAATCATTGTTTGGCACATCAGGGCCGGCCACTTTAGTGGCATCAGGTCCGGCTATGTCTAAAACCAGGTTGGTCGCGGCCACATCACGGGCTTGATCGGCTGCGACCGTGTCTGGTGTCTTATGAACCTCGGTTGCACCTTTCTTTATTTTCCGAGGGTTCTTATCTTTGGAACCTATTGGTTTACCACGTTTCACACGCTGGCTAGACTCTGTAGCAACTTGATTGTGTCCCTCTTGAACATCAATTCTTATTGGTGCATTAGCAGCAGGTATGTATGACTTGGTTACACTTTTCGGGTTAGCAAAGGAATCTGGCAATTGATTAGCTAGCTTTTGTAAATGTATAATCTTTTGAACTTCAAGATCACACACTTGAGTTCGAGGATCTTGCCAAGAATGGATGTTTTATTCCATGAAATTTCTTTTATCATTTTGCTGCTATCTCCCCCTAAGGTCGGATGTTCAGATTTATTAAAATGACAATCCGTATATCTGGCCTTAAACAAATCACCCGTAGTTGGCTCAAAATATTTTAAAATCGTGGGGGAATCAAATCCGACATATATCCCCATCCTCCTTTGAGGTCTCATCTTTGTTCTCTGTGGTGGAGCTATAGGAACATAAACGGCATAGCCGAATGTCTTAAGATGAGATACGTCTGACTCATGACCCGTAAGTAATTGTAATGGGGAATACTTATGTTTACTTGATGACCTTATGCGTATGAGCTCGGCCGCATGCAGGACGGCGTGTCCCCATGCTGAGACCAGAAGCCTCGACCTCATGAGTAATGGTCGAGCTATGAGCTGTATGCGTTTTATAAATGACTCGGCCAAACCGTTTTGTGTATGTACATGTGCCACGGAGTGTTCCACACTTACCCCCATGGACATACAGTAGCCATTAAACGCTTGGAAAGTGAACTCACCAGCAATATCAAGACGTATAGTCTTTAATGGAAAATCTATAAAGTGTGCTCGTAATCGAATTATCTGAGCAAGCAACCTGGCAAAGGCCAAGTTCCTGGTCGACAGGAGACAGACATGCGACCATCTAGTGGACGCATCTATGAGGACCATGAAATATCGAAATGTCCCACAAGGTGGATGAATTGGTCCACAGATGTCTCCTTGAATTCTTTCCAAAAAGTGTATAGTCTCTTTAGTGACTTTAACTGGTGATGGCCTAGAAATGAGTTTCCCTTGGGAACAAGCAACACAAGATAGGTGCTTAGGGATGACTCGTTTCTCTTTAAGGGAATGGCCATTCGAGTTCATAATCAATTTACGCATCATGGACGACCCGGGATGACCCAGCCGGTCGTGCCACAAAATGAAGTTATCGATTGCCTCTTTATTAAAAATGGCATTAGCTTTGATCATACTGACTTTAGTGTGGTAAAGACCAGTAGATAGTGCGGGTATGCATTCTAAGACTTTCTCATTGCCATGGACGAGTTCAAAGATTTGAAGAGATTCTTTGTTTCCCTCGCCCTTGGTTTCAATATGAAACCCATTCATTCGAATGTCTTTAAAGCTTAATAGACTTCTCATAGAGTTGGGTGAATACAAGGCATCTGATATCTCAAGATGTGTACCCATAGGCAACATTATACTAGCCTGGCTATGCCCCTCTATGAGCCTGGCAATACCCGCAATGGTTGAGATGGCGTTTTTAAGAGTTAGATTTATGAAGTATCTCTTATCTTTAAGAATCGTGTGGCTTGAGCCACTATCCACAACGAGTACATCCTTGTTCTCGTTCATCTCTAAAACAAGATTCAAAAGGATGTAACTTAGGGACTTCATATATATAAGGAAAGCTTTTATTTTACTATATAGGTCTTTAAAACGAGTTTAAAATAAAAGATAACATAGAATTTAAAAAAAAACACCAAAACATAGAAATCTGATTATAATGTCGAAATCACTTCAGTCTTTAAGACAATCCGAAGTTTCATAATCCATAAGATCGTCCTTGTCATGATCTAAGTCTTTTTCATTGTCTTGACAATCCATATGGGCTTCGGGATTCTTCCCTTTCACACTCTCTTGATAAAGCTCAACAAGATGCTTTGGAGTTCTACAAGTCTTAGCCCAATGATTGTCCATTTCACATCTATGGCACACTAATTTACTTGATTTGGTCGAGTGTTGAGGCTTAAACGAAGATCCACATCCACGACCATGGCCTCGTCCAAATGAGCCACGATCATGTCCATGATCTCGTCCATTCTGATTACCTCGTCCGCGGTCAGAGGAACCTCGGCCATGTCCGTATCTACTTCCTTGACCACGGCCATAATAGCCATTTTCTTGGACATGGTGGGACTCTTTATCATCCTCAGTGTTGTGTGCTTCAGGTGGTGCTGCTGAGCCAACATGTCTCATTTCACTGTTTCTCATTAATAATTCATTATTCTGCTCAGCAAGTAAGAGGCAAGAAATAAGATCAACATAGGTCTTAAAACCTTTCTCTCTGTACTGTTGTTGTAACAGCACATTGCTTGTGTGGAAAGTGGAAAAAGTTTTCTCAAGCATATCCTGATCCGTAATACTTTCAACACAGTTTCAACTTTGAAACGATCTTAAACATGGCCGAGTTGTACTCGTCAACGGACTTATAGTCTTGGATTCTTAGATCCCTCCAATCAGACCGCGCCTTTGGTAAGATCACCGTTCTCTGGTGATCATATCTTGATTTCAATTAGTTCCAAAGCTCTAGTGGATTCTCAATGGTTAGTTATTGATCCTTGAGACTCTCAGCTAGATGGTGACGAATGATCAAGATGGCTCTGTAACGATCTTTCTCATTTGAGTTGTTGTCCTCGGTGATACATTCACCGAGACCTTTGGATTTCAATATGATCTTGGTATCAAGCGCCCACTGAAGGTAATTGTCTCCAGAAACATTTAGGGCAGCAAAATCTAAGTTATTGATTTTCGACATCTTTTGTTTGCAGATTGTAGAAACCGGACCACCAAGAGAACCTCGAACGGACGCGAGCTGGAACGAGCTGGAGTTGAAGTCGCGCGAGCTGATCGCTGTCGGGTCGCGAGCTGGCTGATCGGGGAACGCGAGCTGTAGCTGTCCGGGATGCAAGCTGGGAATGGATGGAGCTGAGGTTGTGTTCGTCTAGTATCAGAAACGACTTGGGATTGGGGATGATCGGATGAACACGAGCTGGAACGCTTGCAAGAACAGATTAGGGTTCGTCGGGTTAGGGTTCAAGGTCGCCGGCTAGGTTTTAGGTTTAGGAGTTTTTCGATTAGGTTTTAAGGTCAGGGTGTTTAGGGACTATCGTGCTGATAAAGTGAAACAATAGATTTAGAGCTGAATGTTTCTGTATTTTATTAATGAATAAGTGTTCCCTTTATATAAGGGATTACAAGATAAGTAAAAAAGAAAGTATCCAAAACCTAAACCAACTAGGATTAGGAAAGACTACTAATACATAATATAGAAAGATTACAAAGAAAGGAAATTCTAATCATACAAAGAAAAAGAAACACATGTATGTGGCCGCCTCTCTCTCTCCTCAATAGGTCGACTCTCTCCTTTCTCTTTCTCCTGCGGATGGGCCGGTTTATGACCGGACCGGTTATGGACATCCATTAATTGATTTATAACAAAAGACCATTTATCTATCATATTCTTATAAAATGAGTTCATATTTATTAAGTTTTAGCACTACCGTATATATTGTAGTCACTGGACAAAGAATTAGAGATCAATTCCTCTCTATTTCAGCATAAAAAAAATAATTAGGTCCCAGATTTTTCTTATTTAGTTCTACGACCGTTTATAAAAAGGCCAATATCATTTTTTTCCCTTTTTGTTTTAAATGAATGGGAAATTTTCGGCTCATAGGTTCGTACATTTCCGTAAGACACAAGACTTTGACTATATAATTTAGTTCCATGTTGGTAAATAGACCCTTTCCAATGGATTTGAACATGCAACATTTAAGTGCCAATAAGAAATTCCAAGATTTATAGGCAGTAGGTAAACTCATCATTCATAACTGATGACAAATCCAACACTACAAATCAAGTGCCAATAAGAAATTCCAAGATTTATAGGCAGTAGGTAAAATCATCATTCATAACTGATGACAAATCCAACACTACAAATTTTAAGAGAAAAACTTCAAGTTTCTGTAATTTGTCAAAAAAAAAACTTCAAGTTTCTGTTTAATCAGGTAAGAAAGGTACAAGTTTATATTTGACTTCATGTTTTTTTTTTTGTTGCATTTTTCTCGCCAAACCTTTTTCTGATCGGCTCCAAATTGTATCATCTGGACAAAGGAGATTCTATGACGTATTCTTTCTTGAGGTCACATGAGAATCACAGATTCACAATGTACATGTACCAAACCATATAATACGTTTGACTCAACCAAGATTATAAACAAGTCACTGATTTCTATAATTCATATCGGTTTGAATTGTTCTAAATCAGTTAACATCGATTAAAATTTATCTAAATTGGTTTTAGCAAAAAAAAAAATTATAAACAAGTCAACATATGTAGGCGACATTGATTGGTGTATTGATGGTCCACATAACTACCAGCGGAATAAATTAGTACTAATAGCTGCTTTGTGAACCTAATTACCCAAAATTATAATCTTGAAAATGGAATTAAAAAATTTCTTCCAAATCTTCTGGTTTGTCCTTGTAGGCTTTGTTGTTGTGTCTGCACAAGAATGTGGGCAAACTGGTTTTTTTATTCCCGGTGGTAGGTATGAAACAAATCGGGGCCTTATCCTGTCTTCTCTTGCTTCCAACGTTTCAGCTAGAGGCGGCTTCTTCAATGGTTCAATAGGCCAAGGCCCTGATCGAGTTTATGCTCTAGGGATGTGCATCCAAGGTGCTGAACCAGAGGTTTGCTTCAAATGTATTGACAAGGCGTCTAATGTGTTATTAGACAAGTGTCCAAACCAGACAGAAGGCCTCAACTGGCCGGAAGAACGGATTCTGTGTATGGTACGATACTCCAACAGTTCGTTTTTTGGATCGCTCAAGACAGAACCACATTTTCATATCGCCAATCGAGAGAATATCATATACAACTTATCAGGGTTTGATCAAGTGTGGGGAGACTTAGCACGTCGTATGATAGCCAGTGCCACTTCACCTTCATCTAAACGCAAGTACTACGCAGCTAAGATAGCATCCCTGACATCTTTCCAGACTATATATGCATTAACGCAATGCACTCCGGACTTATCTCTGGAGGATTGCAATTTCTGCTTAACACAAAGTGTTTCTAACTATGAATCATGCTGCTATGGGAAGCAAGGTGGCATTGTTTACCGGGCCAGCTGTGTTTTTCGGTGGGAACTGTATCCCTTCTCTGAAGCTTTTAGACGTGTTACGTTGGAACCTCCGCCTGAAGCCCCAGCGTTTCTCACTCCTCCAGCAGGAAACGTGACCAATAAGAAAAGTGAGAGCAAAACTATAAGCACATGTGTACTGTGTATCAATCATTAAATCATTCAGACATTCGGGTTGTGCAGGTAGCGAGACAGTCTCAATAGGAATGTTCAGGGCAATTGTTATTCCCACTGCCATTATTGTTATTTTCCTGGTACTGCTTGTGCTAGGACTTTTTATATATAAATGGAGAAAGTCATACCAAGCATTAGGTTCCCAAGGTGAGTTGTTTTGTGTTTTATCCATTATTTCCTTTATACTTAGATATGGGATGAAGTGAAATTTTTTACCATCTGGAAATCAATTTTCTTTGAAGAGATGGTTGAACTGTCCATGTCGTTATGTGTGGTAAGAGAGAAAACATGATCGGTACTACTTTCTTTATTTCCAGATTTACATTATACTACCGTGTTTCAGGATCAAGTACTGAGATTACAGTAACACACTCATTACAATTCGATTTCAAAGCGATTGAAGCTGCAACAAATAAATTTTCAGAGAGTAACTTAATTGGCCAAGGTGGATTCGGAGCTGTTTTCAAGGTATCATTTTATCGTACCTGATTCTTAAGTTATGTAAGAACTAGTTTAAAATCCGCATTTTGTGTGGAAAGATTATTGTATATACAAATATTTGCAACTACTATTATTTATTTGCATTATTTTACATATTATAAATAATAAAATATTATATATATATATTAAATAATCTAAAAGTCAGTAACTATTATATATATAATTAATTTGGCGGGTGCACATAAATCAAAATAATTATTGTTATTTATTTATAATTATTTTATGGTAAATAAATCTAAACAATCACTTTTATCTATTTTATATGATATAATGAAATTTAAATGTTACTAACACATATATATAGTAGATTTTAATATGACTATTTATTAAATGAAGCTTCTTATTCATATGGTTTATGATCATTTATATCTTTATATAATAATTTTTTTAATCACCGATAAGAGATTTTTAATCTGAGACTTTTAATTGTAGGCCCCTTTAATTGTATTAGTAATTTATAATTATTTTTAAAAATTCAAGGTAAATTTTGAATTTAAATTATTATATTCTCAATATTTGTTCAATGCAAATCTTAAAATATAAATATTTATTTATTTATTTTATATAGTATATAGTTTAATTTAAACTATATTAAATATATATATATATAACTTGTTATAATTTTATGACCATTTGTAACTTGTTATAATTTTTTAACAATTGATCACAAAATTTTTAATATGAAATTTTTAATAGTTTTATTAATTTAGATTCATTTTAAAAATTTCAAAATATAACATATACGAAAAATCTAATTTTTATTATATGATTAACATGATTGTTTCATTTCTTTTAGTAAAATTATATAAAATGATATAGGATACATAAACTGTTAACAAATATTTATTATTCAAATCATTAATTATTATATATACTTTAATCGCATTAGTTAATTCTATAGTTTGTATTTAAGGGAAAAAAGAAAAATATTTTTTAAAATATTAATAATTAATTATATGATTAGTTTAATGAAAAAATATAATATATATTTAGAAGAATCAATTTACTTTTTTAAGAATTATAAGAATCATTATAATGATAACAACGTGAGTACTTGACATATATATTTCTCAAATCTACTATATATTAAAAGAGAAGCATTGTTATTTAATGCTTTCACACTACATTTGATACATGACAGTTTTACATCGATTTCAATTTGAATATGCTCACATGTCAGTCTCACAATTATTTAACAATTAATGCGTTTACATAATAAATTTTTTGAACTCCACTGCAAACAATTTAATGTGTTCACACTAACTTTTTTTGAATCAGTTCAGTTTTAGTTCCTGCATTTTTAACATTTATATTAGTGAAGTTTTTGTACAACTACTGAATAATATCATTTTGAACGAAATAAATTACAAAATCTTTAAGATTTGCATCAATTAAAATGCTAGAATGAAAATGTTTTTAGAAATTGAAAGTTTTGTTTCCTCGCGAACTTAGCCATGATTGAGGTTTATGTACACAAATCTAATAAATAATTATGATTGGTTATGAATTAAAAAAATTGAGATAAAAAACACCACACACAAAGTCAAATATTTAGTTTCAACAAATATTCCTTTTCTTTACGGAATTTTCATATCAGACCAAGAATTAGAAACATAATTATATTTTCTAGAAAAATTTAGAAATCAGAAAAGCTTTAAAAGAAAAAAAAAGTTCATGAAATCGTTTGAAAAACAGAATTCAGGTGCCGACTGAAGATATCACATTATTTTGCATGCAAACGCTTTTCACTCGATTGTATCATATTTTTATTATATTTACCAAGAATGTTTTATAAGAAAATACACGTTATTTGTTATAGACTATGTCGGTTTTGCAACATGTCCAATAATACTGACACGACGCCCAACCATTTTTATTGGTATTCTTAAAGTATAGTCCAATAATTATGTATGTTAAATAAGCCTAGACTATTTTTTTATATTTTTTTTAGTTTGCTTTATATTATTAGAAGAAAATAAGTGTGTGTAAAATATTTGGATCCAAAGAACCAAATCGAAGTAGATTTGAAAATAATACTAAACACAAACTAAAACGATTAAGTACTCAGATAGATCTATAAGTTTAATATTTAGAAAACCAGATCCGAATTTTAATTTATCCAAACTAAAATATTTTGGATTCCAAAAATATCTAAATCACAATTATATACTTAAATATGTTAATTATTTTATATCTATTAAACATTCAAAAATATAAAATATCTAAAAATTATCAGCATGGTCACAAGTAAATATTTAAAAGTAACAGAAAATATTCAAAATATTGAAAATGTTTATTTGTTCTCCATTCAAATATTTAAGTTGAACTAATTTTTATGTAAATTTGAATATTTAGTCTTAAATTATTCAAATTTTTGTTTTATATTATTTATTTTTGGATTTTGAGGATTTAAGCATATTTGGATTTTTGTTAAAAAATACATAATTAAAATGGGTACCCGAACTCGAATCCGAACCGAACCCTCAATGATTCGAATCAAATCCAAACCAAAATTTGTAAATATCCAAATACGATTTAAATTTTTAATTCTAACAATTCAAAATCCGAATAGATCAACAGAATCCAAACAGATATATGAATGCTCATCAATAGAAAAAACTATACAACAAATCGTTTAGTACTACATACAATAAATATTCTAATAAAGTGTTTCACTCCGTGCACATCACGGATTACTACCTAGTAATATATAAATGATATATAAGGGATTTGATAGACGGACCGAACAGTGAGATGATGTTGTCTAATTTTTTGTATAGGCTGTTCTTAACGGAAGGGAAGTTGCAGTTAAGAGGCTTTCAAAAACATCAGGACAAGGTGCAAGAGAGTTCAAGAATGAGGCTGTTCTCGTGGCAAAGCTTCAACACAGAAACCTGGTTAGGCTTATTGGATTTTGTGTTGAAGGAGAAGAAAAGATACTTGTCTATGAGTTTGTGCCTAACAAAAGCCTTGATTACTTCCTTTTTGGTTAGTCCGACTTCAAAAGATCTACTTACCTATAGCTATTTCCGGACATGGATTACCAAATTTATAGTTAGAAACTATCTTTGCAGACCCTTCTTCAATACAGGGTCAGCTTAACTGGAACACACGATATAATATCATCGGGGGAATTGCTCGAGGAGTTCTGTATCTTCATCAAGACTCACGGCTCAGAGTTATACACCGAGATCTCAAAGCCAGCAACATTCTCTTAAGTGCCAATATGAACCCCAAAATTTCAGACTTTGGATTAGCGACGATTTTTGGAATGGAGCAAACTCGAGGCAATACCAACAGGATTGCTGGCACTTAGTAAGTTATGATCGTAATGGACAACAAATCCAAAGTTTTTTAACCTCTTTGTGTTTCAGTTTAGCTGACTTGTATATTTTTCAGCGCTTACATGTCTCCGGAGTACGCGATGCATGGTCAATTCTCCATGAAATCTGACATATACAGCTTTGGAGTCTTAGTTCTCGAGATTATAAGCGGAAAGAAAAACAGTGGCATCTACCAGATGGATGAAACTAGTACGGCTGGAAACTTGGTCACTTATGTGAGTACGAAAACCTCAACGTTATAAAAGTTAACATCATCAAACATCTAACAATTTTTCTTGATTGTGCATTGTTTAGGCATGGAGGCTTTGGATAAACGGGTCACCATTAGAGCTGGTGGATCCAGCTATTGGAAGGAACTATCAGAGTAATGAAGTCACTAGATGCATCCATATCGCACTCTTATGTATTCAAGAAAATCCAGATGACCGTCCTTTGTTATCAAACATCATCTTGATGCTCGGTAGTAACACAAGCACTTTACCGGCTCCTTGCTTACCAGGGTCTTTCCGACGAAGCAGGCAAGAACTGGTCCACGTATCTGAGGGATTAGAATCAAATGAATCTACAGGAAGACCTACTCTTTATTCTTTTAATGACGTGTCATTTACTGATTTAGAGCCTCGTTGAAGAATATGGTTTGTGTAAATTTGGACTGGAGCTTCAACTGTAGTTTCCGTGTTCTGTTACCTCTACTGTGTTATTTTGTATAACTAACTAAATATGTGTTCTGTTTTACTACACTTTTACCGAACTTAGAAAGTTGGTTTATTTACTAAACCGGTGTCATATAAACCGTATAACTAACTAAATATGTGTTCTGTTTTACTACACTTTTACTGGACTTAGAAAGTTGGTTTATTTACTAAACCGGTGTCATATAAACTGTAAATGAAAGTTCATCTCTGATTTGGGTTTTAGTAGAATTTTGAACAAGTAGCATTTGTGCTTTCTATTTTTGTGCCATCTCCAGAAATATTTTTATTTTCAATAATTTTATTTAAAATAAAATCTGAATTTATAAAATTAAGGGTTGATTAAAAAGTTAGTAAAATCGTAAAATCTACTATTTGTGTTGCTACACTATTTACAAGTAACTACCATGGAGGGATCTACTAATGCAGTTTCTTAAAAAAATGGTGCATGTACAACATCGTAAGGGATGATCTATTCATAGATGAAATCACTGAATAAAGATAAACTTAATCTACACCTGAAGACGTGCTATGCGGACTCTATTAATGGATGATCTAGTCAGTAGTTGGGATGCTCTCTCAAGCTTGATCATTAGCTCATGTATGGGAAAACAGAATAGGTTCTGCCTTAGATATGCGTTTCAAACCACTATTTACACCTTGTGGAGAGAACGAAATAAGAGGCGGCATGAAGAAGCACCAGCGTCTCCGGAGGTTCTGCTTAAGCTGATAGATAAGGCCATTCGGAACAAGCTTAGCCTTATGCAGTCCAAGCGAGTTAAAGGCTTTGATGGAGTGTTACAATACTGGTTCGGTACTAGGTTGTAAATAAGTTTTGCAACTTGATAGGATGAGGTCTGTTAGGAGTTAGCAGTTTCTAAAAAGTTCATTGGCCGTAAAGGAGATGAAGTAGGAGTAGATTATAGTTCCAAATAAAGACTCATTCCATGTAAAAAGGTTTTTTGGTGAATAAATTTAGCATTTATTAGAAAAAAAAAAAAAAAGCTATTAAGCATGTAATGTTACAAGGAAATATTACACTCTTGAAGAGTGTCGTGAACTTGAAGAATGTAAAAACTAAAAAGTTTTGATATCGGTATTAGAGATGTTGAACTGAACCGAGTAGAACCAACCGAAATCAAATTAGAGCCCTATTAAGCTGTCGTGTATTTTTCGTTAACAACAACAAAAAAGCGTTAAGTTAAAACATCAAAACAACCAACCACACGGAAACAATGCACATAGCTTCCTCACCACTTCCTCCTCCTCTAGGGCTTATGCGTTCGTCTCTTAAATCGGCGATTCCCTGAGTTAACTCGTCGGAAAAAATGTCTCCGATCGAGAATTCGTCGTCTTGGACACTCGAATCCGACCTAGAGGATCTAGACATCGACCTCCAGGACTACGGACCTTCCTTACCCCTGAAAAAAGTCCCCAACGGAGACATTTTCGAGGCCTCGCGCGCCGGAGACGTCGACAGGCTCCGCTACCTCCTCGAGACCGGAGTCAACGTCAACGCTCGCGACCGCTGGGACTCCGTCGCTCTCTACTACGCCTGCCTAACCGGTCGCTTAGACGCCGCTCGCTTGCTTCTCGAAAACGGCGCCATTTGCTCCGAGCACACTTTTGACGGCGACCGTTGTCACTACGCTTCTCTTAACCTCAGGATTAGAAAGCTTCTCAAGGCTTTTGAAGCTCGTCCTCCTCCGCTAGCTCCCTTGCAAGCTTCTCTTAGGGATACGTTTCTTGGTTGCCGCCACAATCAAGCTTATCTCAAACAAGGTTCTGATGCTAACAGTGGTACGTTTTCTCCCATCATTGGTGATGGAGTTAAAGTTAAGTTTAGTCTTAACATTTCATTCACATTGGATTCGGAAACGAAACCTACCACTTAGATTAGATTAGTTGTTAAGCCCCCGGATTCTAAACCTACCACTTAGATTAGATTAGGTGAATGGTCATGTGGTGTAGATATCTGACTACCGGCAGAAACCCGGGATTGCCCGCAGCGAACCCGTGATTGCCCGCAGCGAACCCGGGCTTGCCGGCAGAAACCCAGACTTGCCGGCAGCAAATCCGGCAGCAAACCCGGGTTTGCCGGGAGAAACCCGGGCTTGCCGGTAGCAAACCCGGTCTTGCCAGGAGAAACTTGGCTTGCTGGCAGCAAACCTGGTCTTACCGGGATTAGTTGGATCTTCGGGTTCAGATACATAAAAAAACATTTCATTGATAAGAATCTAATTTTCTTAAGAGATGCTTGAGTTATTGAATCATTCAGAACATTGTAGTTGTAGAGACGTTTAATGAGAATTTTTTGCATTTTCGTTTTCAGTTGATGAGACTGGTAGTTCCAGCTACTTCCCACCGGACGTGACATTCTTCGTTCAAGGCAGACCAATTGAAGCACACAGGGTTATCTTAAGCGCTCGGTCTCCGTTCTTCAAGCAAAAGTTCGAGAACGAATGGAAAGACCGGAGAGAAGTCAGGTTCTCCAAAGAGAAGCTTTCGTACCCCGCTCTCTGCAGCCTCATCCACTTCTTCTACTCGGATAGGCTGGAGATATCCGTCGACGATATGGAAGATCTCGTAAGGATCTGCAAAGTCTGCAAATGTGAATCTTTGCAGAAGATCGTGGAGAAGGAGCTGATTCACCAGAGATATGCTGAGTACAAGACGCATAGAGATCTTGATAACTCAATGAAACGGTTTATCTTACAGGGTGTGGCTCTTCCGGAGGAAGACAGGCTTCCTGCTTCCTTGGGTAGGATTCTTGGAGTAGATAGCCTTGCCGATGTTTGTGTTAGAGTAGATAAAAGGAGTTATTATTGCCATCAAGTGATACTAGCGTCGAGATCAGAGTACTTCAGAGCGAGGCTATCACGAGTGAATGATTTTAATGAGGGGAAAAATGGTTTGCCCGGTGATAGTCTTCCGTTTCTTGAAGAACATGATTTGAGCGCTGAGGCTTTCGAGAAAATGATCGAGTATATGTAAGCAAGCATCCATGCTTATTTAAAAAAACTGTAATTGGTACAGTAAGCTAACTCGATAAGCGTTATCAGGTACACTGATGGCTTGAAGGAGATCAGTCCGGATCAGGTAAAAAAACTTGTTTGCCATTTTATAAAATTTGGAATGTGTTTTACCTTTTCTGATCGTTTTGCTCGTTTTGCAGGCTGAGGAGATCTTTGATGTTGCATCTCGATACTTACTGTTTCCTCTTAAACGCGCTGTGGCTGACGCCTTGTTGCCTCATTTGGAATCTGCCACACCTGCAGAGCTCTGTCATTGGCTTGTTTTGTCAGATATGTATGATTTTTCTTCTTAACTACTAGTTATGGGAGTTAAAACATAGTGTCTCTGTGTCTATAGTTTCTTGTGTGAAGCTCGTTTTGATGATATTGATTCGAACTTGAATGGTATAGGTACGGTGTGTTGAAGATAAGAGAGTACTGTCTAGATTTGGTTGCTTGTAATTTCGAGGCGTTTGTGGAGACCCGCGAGTTCAGGGCAATGCTATTAACGTTGCCTCCACCATCAGGGGACTCTTCACTTCGAACCACTGTTCCAAGTGCACCAGGTGCAACCATGACCACAGACCAAGGGAATCTGCTCGATGATCTGAGAGAGAAGTGGCTTGAAGCGGAGGCTTTGGAGCTTGACATGAGAGACGAGAGTGCTTTGATTTTCGATAAGCGCCTCCGAATGCTTGTGGAAATGGCCGAGCAAGAGAAATCCGAGTCAGAAGCAGAGGACAACAAAGACACCGGTCCATGATTGTTGTTGGGTCTCTCCTTAAAAGAGTCTGGTGAAGACACAAGTTTTGAGTCTGTTTTGTTTTCATATATATACTTTCACTCCCTTCTCGTAATTTTATATAGAACCTTTTCGAACATTTCTTTACACAGACGATCAAACATACTATTAGATGTTGATAATATAATTTCATTCTCTGTGGATAAGTTGGAGATCTCTTCTGTCATAGAGCTTACGTTGTCTTCATCATGATCCTAGCAGCCAATAGAAGCATCATTTTATGGTTTACCTGTTATCATTGTATAAACATACAGACAGATTAACATAACCACAACTAAAACAGCACGGAAAGAGTGTTAATCCAGTAGGTGAAATCATCTTTCTTCTCGAGAAGTTTCTTCATCTTCTGCAATTATCTCAGCAAAAGAGATAGATGTCTACGAACTCTCTTCAGACAACCCATTCCTCCATGAGAGAGCATACATATAAACAAACTTATTTAAAACTAATGAATAAAAGGGAAATTTTAACTTATCAATAAAATATAGATTGAGTATTAAACTGAGCACATTTTTAAAAGTTCATTTAACAAAATAATTAGTTAATGTATAAACTGGGCAGAAAAAAATATTCAAGTATTAAAGAGTTTAACGAAATTTAATTGGAGTGTTTTGTGGAATTTTCATAATTAAAAAGGTGTATCATTTTTATTCATTGTTTGATAAAATAAATTTTGAATATTAAGTTTAAAGGGATAGTATTTATGTTAGCGTTTATAATTAACAAAAGTGATCTGCTTTAAGATGCTAAATGTTGTAGGTTTATTTTAGTTTTAGAAAAACAATGCACACTAAATGTTGTAGGTTCACTTTATCTTTACGAAAATTTGTGTATAATACAAGATTCTAAGTGTAATATATGGGTGTTGGAGTCAAATTAGTCATTCAATAGCTCGAACTCTCACGGATTCGAACACTCTTCAAGAAAATAAAGAAATGAAGAAACAACACAATATGTAACTACTTTGTTTAAATCACGTGCGGTTTATGATCCAGAATTTATTATACTCCACAGGATTAAACAAATATTACTATCTGAATCTCGTTCCATCTCTTACATTTCTCTAGCTCTTAAATCTCACCCTTATTACAACAAGCCCAAACAAAACTATAGTCTATATTAATCTAAGCATAACCCAGTAACCACGGGAAGAGAGGAGTTTATATAAGAGTGGCTGGAGGGAACAAAAAGATGCGGTAATCATCTAGCGCAATAGTAAAAAATAACCTCATTCTATATCGTCGAGAACAGGAACAAACAGATGGCGAGAAAGAGATTAGGCCAGAGAGATGAAAAGCGGCTGTATCAAAATAGTTATGGTTCCTAAAAGGGGCCTAGAAAATTCTTTGGCAATTTAATAGATTTTTTTTTTTTTTTGTAGTTTTAGCTTATTCTTAAAAGAATTGGAACGTAAGTTTGTATCAAAACTGACAGAGATAATTGCTGATGTACTTGTTCCCCACTTTAAGACTTATTAGATTAGATGATGTTCAGAAAAAAAAAACCTTATTAGATGAGAAAAAGACAAAAATAGCACTAAATCAAGTTTTTGTTCCCAAACTAACACTTAAGGTCAAAAGTCACAAAAAAAGCACTTAATGTTTTATCAAAAGTCACAAACTTAGGGTTTAGAGTTAAAGGGTGGGGTTTAGGATTTAGGGTTTAGGGTTTAGGGTTTAGATTTTAGGGTTTAGGGTTTAGAGTTTAGGGTTTAGGGTTTAGAGTTTAGGGTTTATGGTTTAGGGTTTAGGGTTTAAGGTTTAGGGTTTAGAGTTTGGGGTTTAGGATTTAGAGTTTAGGGTTTAGGGTTTACAGTTGAGAAATGAGGTTTTGGGGATAAGATTTCAAATTTTGAAAAATAAAAAAATTAAAATTTTCAAAGAATAAATTTAGAAATGTGCTATTTTGGTCATTTTAGTTTTTGAATGCTATTTTTGTGATATAAACTTAGAAAGATGCTATTTTGGAGATTTGCCCTTATTAGATTAGCATTTGGTATCCCCTATCCAGTGGCCCATTTCTTAAAACTGAAGGTAGGGGTCATTCAACTTCAATGACGAACGAGGTTGAGTAGGTCTCTCTTATTAGTATGAGTTTCCACAAATCCAATACATTAAATATATTGGCCAAAATTTAGGAGTCCTAGGGGTCCAAGCAAAACTACATAATTCCTAATAGAAATCGAATATTGATGCATTGAGGTAAGAAATGTGCAATCATCTTTCCATAAAATCTTGCTTGGGTTTCTACTTTCTAGTTTAAGAGTTGTTTTCATTTGTAAATTTTAGGAGCGATCAAAACAGGTGATCAGTGAATGCTAATTAACCTCTTTCTTCTATAATAAGACTGGGATTTTAACCGGAACCTTTTACCCTTCGGGTAAACGATCCAACCCGGAATGGACCGGTTCGGTTTCGGTCCTAGTCAATTTATCCCTTGGATATCAGTGTTGATTATCTATGGATAGTGGTTCGGTTTCGTTTTTTACCCGGAACAGAATTGATACCCGTTTAAACCGAATTCTATGCTAAAAAACATAGATTTGTATCTCCTCAGAGTCAAACCGGAATGGGATAGGCGATGTGACTATTGTAATACCACTAGACTACTCAACTTCATTGTATTTAACTACATCTTATTAATATATATACGATTTCGATTCATTTTTCCTTAAAAAATAATAAATAAAATAAATATATAAAAAACAGGTACCCATACCACTTCAATTTATATGCAAATTATTTTATTTGTAAATATATATATGATTCACATAATAAATGGGTACCTGGAACCAACCCGACCCGAAACCGGTGGTATCCGATCCGAAACCTGAACCCTGAACCAAAATCTGTTAAGTACTTGTTGGATATATAATTCATTTATCCGAAAGAACCGGATTCAATCGGATCCTACCCGAACCTAACCCAAATATCCGAACCCCAGCCGTATTCTATAGAATGTAAAGTTAATTTAACCAAAAAAAACGTTTTTATGCAATTTCCCAGATACTTAAACAATAGAAGGAATACAACTTCAACATCAATGGTTTGCCTCCACATAGTGGGGACTGGCCTACTTGGTAAGGATTACGGGACGGCTGTAGAAAGATACGATGCCGTTAAATGATGCATGATTAGCTGTCTTGTCCCAGGAGTGGAGTATGAGTTAATGATTAAAAGTTGTGTTTGAGGGTTGGATGATTATATCCTACGTGGTCACTCACCTTCAACAACTTCCATTGAAAATAAATTTAAGCTTGTCCGGCCAAAATAATATTATCTGTAACAATACGCTCAAGCTGTTCATATATCTTGGACGGTGAGATAATAGATGATAATATTAATGTCTTCATGGCAATGCATGAATCTATTTTTTTTTGTTACATCAATGCATGAATATTATTCAACAAAAAATGCATGAATCTTATACCGAGTCTATCTTCGCATATAATATTAATATTTTCATTCATGCTAATGATCTCCTTTTAGATGAAGATATGAAAACCGAAGCGATTGTTGGGATTGTACTTAGAAAAATATATGTTATTATAAGTATGTCCGTCGTTCAAAAAAAAAAATTATAAGTATGTCCATCTTTATAGCGTGCAGTATATATGAATTCAAACGTGAATCGATAGTTTTAATTGTTAGAATTTACTGTAAAGCATAATTTGCCAAAATAATCGATAATTTAATTTTGAATACAAATATATATTTCGTATATAATCAAAAGAAAAAGTAACGTAAATGAGAGTGAAATATATTTTACGATTGCAATCTTGAAAATTTGTATAAAACAATAAAGTCTTATGAGTACGCTTTTGTAGGAAACCTGCTTATAAATTATAATTCTAAGCTTAAAATATAAATTTAAAATTTATTTTGATCAAAAATAAATTAAATCATGTAAAACAATGTAAACTAAAATTAATAAAATTGTATAGTTATAAACTAGATGAAAGAAAAAAGATTGTATATCATGTTTCTCCATTGATTAGCGTTTGGTAATATATGTTAAAATAACGTTTATATTTCTATGATTAAATTTTGTATTTGTAAATATAATTTTGAAATATTAATTTCACATTTAAGTATTAATGTGTGTGTATATTAAGCACTTAAGAATTTGATTTATTGCTACTTAATCTAGTTATTCGATTTTAGAGTTTAGGATTAGAAGGTTTCATGTAAGAGTGTCAAACAGTCATGTACGAGCTGATTTCGCGTGAAATTTCCAGAAACATAAGACAAATTTGAGGTTTAAAAGATTACTTAAAGAAGTATGCCAAACCAAAAATTATTTAGCTACCCTTGAATTTTATCTTCGATTTAAGCAAAATTGAAATTCAATCAATAATTTTTTTAACCAAATCAGAATAATTACCGGACATATAAATAAAGTATTTCATTTTGGGCTGTAAAGAAAACCCTTAAGGCCTTAACCCTTAACCCTTTCCAACTTTTTCTTTCTATTAGAAAATTTCTAACGATCCATATTGCCATCGTTTGTCGTTGTCTTCGCCACCAGAGATTGTTTTTAATCGACCGATGCCGGTAATCGTTCTTTCTTCATTGTCGGTCGAGTTATTTTAGTCTATTAAACTAATCACCATCCTTTATACAGATTTGAAACCTTCGTCGTTGTTGGTGTCTGCGCCGATAACTTATTTTTCTCACTGTTTGTATATTAGTAAATAAATATGCTTCTTTTCATTTTCACTATATGTTCCACACATCATAGCCGAAAACAGGTGTAAAGTAATCAGTTTCCGAATTATGATTTATTTTGCCTGAATAAAACTTCAAGATGGATCAAATATAGTATAATATCATATCTGATCAGTTATATTATTACGGGAAATTGCTTTTCACGGCTGTCGGTGAGAAAGCAACGATTAAGACATACAAAGATGTTAAATAGATATATATGAACATATTTTATTGAGGTATTTGCATGGATTTGAAGTATCACCAATAACTTAATCTTCCATATTTATGGTTAATTAGTTTATATTGTCAAATTAGTGATTACGTATTTTGGATATCGTTGTTATTCTGTTTAATACAAATGGTAAGTAAGTTCATTGTTTATAAAAGTTTGGTATCATCGTCCTCATAATATTGTCCTACGCGCGGTACCATGGTTAGTTTAGTCTTCTAGACAAATAAAAAGCATGTATTCAAACACTATGGTTGTGAATGAATTCCTCAAATCTCGTTGGATTGGGTCGGTTTTTTTGGTGATCTGAAATTGATCCGACATGTCTAGTGGTTTTTGACTTCTACATATTACTTGTGCATTAGTGCATAAGACTTGGTTCTGTTTGTTTTACAAAAAAAAAAATCTCCTTTAATCAGTCCAGACAGATTTTAACTAAAGTTATACCACAGGTATACATGTTCAAATCAAATTAAAAATCTTTAATTAAGGTTTCTAATTAAAAAACAAATGATCATGAGTGAAATGACACATTATGTTATTTTATTTACTGGAAAAAATATGGTGTCTACAAAGTCGAACGTAACTGTGTTTGTGTGTCAAATAAATTGTTGCTCAAAAAAAAGTGTATCAAATAAATTTTACATATATACAAGTGTAACGTATACAAACACACAAACAATAGAGCAGCACAAAACATCGAGTGACAACACCGCAAAAATGGCCAAATGGTATTAAAACCAGTTATATGGATATGAAAGTAAAGTTCGCATGCAAAACTAAACACGTTATATGATTTGTATGAAATAAATTAAGATAATTAAATACACCGTGTAGGCGTGTACAATGTCAGAATCAAAATAAAATAAAGCGAATGCCATAAGGTTGGCGACGAGTCAAAAATTAGAGGAGAAGACAAATATGTGGAAGGCTGATTAGGAAAGCTCACCATATTCCGATATGCTTTCTAAGTTTCTTCCGTATCGATCTATTTCTGTTTTACTTTCAATTCACGAATTATGGGAAATTATTCTCTAAGACTTTTTTTTGGTAATGCCTGAAGCGTGATGTTCATAATTGCTTCTATTCGTATTAAATTCGATTGATTTTGTTCACCTACTCATCAAAAGTTAAAAAATAAAACTTACGTTTTTTCTTTCCTATAACTTTAAGAATTTTCCAATTAAATTAAATTAATAAAAAGTTGAAAAACAGAGGTTCTCTTTCCTATAACTTTAAGACTTAACAAAAAGAACATTCTACATCCAAAATTTGAAATAGCTTAACAAATCAGGTTCCATATATCCATACATATGGTGTTTTAATACATTTCTCTAGGATAAGACATGCGAATTTATATGAAAATTATTTAAGAAATATCGTACAGAAAAATAAAATTTATATCCTTGATCGAATAAATATTTTTGGCCCTTTAAAAAAATTTAAATTTTTTTAGGTAACTACATAATTTGTTTACTGATGAGCTAATCCTATTTTTTAAAATATTTTAGGTTAAAAAATCGCTTATCGCATAAGAACCTAACGTTTAGGCCAGAAAATCTCAGACTTACTATTTGGTTACAATGAAACTATGGTAGCTCGATTTTATATCATGATTTAACAATTTAAAAGTTAATTATGATTATGAAAAGTTTACGTTCACGTGTCAATCCTATCTATCTTCAATATTTTTCTCATTTTTGTGTCGTTTTTTTTTTCATTTTGGTAATTGCTCGATATAAATATTAATTTTTGAGCTTATTCTCATTTCGTTATTTTGTTATGGCCTGAAATTTAGAAAATGTTAAAATTTAAAATTATTAAAGAGATACATACTTAGGTTAAGATCCGCGCCTTGAGCAGAATAAATATTTTATATTTTATATTTATTTTATTTTTTCTGCATATTATGTAATGATAAAATAATAATCATATATTAAATAACTAAAAAATCAGTTACTATTATGTAATAAATTAGTGTACGCATATAAATCTAATGACCGCTCTTGTTTATTCGCAATCATTTTAGAGTAAATAAATCAAAACAATCAATCTTATCTATCATATATGATAGATAATTAAATTTAAATAATATTAACATAGATATATAGTATACTTTTAATATGGATATTTATTAAATGAGGTTTCTACTCATATGATTTTATGATTATTTGTATATTTGTGTAGCAAAATTTTACACCAATGATTTTTTTTAATGTGGAATGTTTAGTTGTTTCAATAATTTATAATCATTTAAAAAAACAATGAAGATTTCAAAATTAAAATATTAACTTTTGAATATATGTTCAACGCAGATATCAAAATATAAGTATGTATTTTCATATGATGTATAGTTTAATTTAAACGATATGAAATATATATATATATATATATTAACATAAACACCTATTAAAATAAAATTATTTATTCATATGATTTTATAATAATTGTATCTTATTATAGAAAAAAATTTAAAACTTGATAATATGAGTCTTTTAACAGTTTTAGCAATTTATACTTGTTCTGAAAAATTCACAATACAACATATACAAAAAATATCTAAATTTTTATTATATGATTAATGTAATTATGTAATTTATTTTAGTAATAAATAATTAAACAAAAATGATAGAAAATATACATATTGTTAGCAAATCTTATTATTTAAAATTATTAATTGCCATATATATCTTAATCACATTAGGTAATTCTGTGGGTTTTATTTAAGGAAAAAATATATAATAATTTCAATTTGATAAATGAATTGTCTATGATGAACATACTATATAATATAACATTTCCTATCAATTTAATTTTAGACCAACAAAATTCTCAATTGATTCTCAAGCTGCCACATAAGCAAAATTAGCATTCTAATTACGTCACAACTCAGACACTTTTTTAATTAATACAAACTACATGTTATAACTTTTTAAATGTTTCTCTATTAATATACAGAGGATATTTAGATTTCAGATGTACTTCTCGTTATGTTTACCCCTTGTGAATATGTAATTTTCCTTCTATAAGTTGTTTGTGGCCTTTGTTGAATTTCTTCTTGAATAATACAAAAGAATTTGCGAAAAACATATTGTGTCGTTATAAAAGATATAAACATTCTTCAAAAAAAGAAAAAGATATAAATAAACATATGTACATATGTATGGAATATGTGGTGTAGCTGCGTTCACAAACGAAAATATCCAATTTCTAAATGATGCCAAGAAATGCATGGAACCGAGCTAGTAGTAATTCATTATTGGTTTGTCACAAAGTACTCATAAACCATACAATTTTAATCGCCAGTGTTGATACTAATATGCTGGTAATTCTATAAATCCAATAACTTGAACCTCACAGATCAAAGATCAGACTAGAAACATTTAGGCTGGCAGAAACATTTTTAGAACCATTGATTTCTTTATTTAAATATAAAATATGACTGAAAGAGATGTCTTTAACCTTTAAAAACTAAAACAATCATTAGCAACTGATACATCATGCATGGATCTACAAGTAAGACTAAATGCGCTTAAGAGTAAGAAGTAGCTAGATCGCAACATATGGAAATCTGTTTGGATGACCGCATTGCAAACTTTTCTCCGGATTATCTAAGTTATATTCATCTTAGAAGGAGATAGATTTTAATCCTAATTTGGATTGGTTTTGTTTGGAAAATGGCCTATTCTTCTATAAACTAATTGTTTCCGGCTTTTTCACACACGAAGTTTTAAACCATGCCAAAAACTACATGAAGAGCAGGAAAATGGTTTATCCCCCTATGAACTAGTTGTTCCTGTTTTTTTCACACACAAACTTTTAAGCCACACTACAAGAAAACATCAAGGATTCTGAGGGAAAAAATCGTCGGAATTTCGTCGAATATCGTTATTCCGAGGAAATTCCGACGAAACACGTCGTCGGAAATAATTCCTCGGAATTTCTTTTTTTCCTCGGAAATCCCTCGGAATTTTCCGACGGAATTCTGAGGAAATAAATTTCCGAGGAAATTCCGAGGATCCCTTGTTTGTCGGAAAAGTCCTCGGAATATACCGAGGGAGAACTTCGTCGGGATAATTCCTCGGAAGTTCATCGATCGATGCGTGTTTGGACATATATACATCGATCGATAGTAGTATACCGACGGACTTTTTCCTCGGTTTATTCCAAGGAACTGTTCCCTCAGTATATTCCGAGGGATCCGTTCCTCGGAATTTTCCGAGGGAGTTGTCCCTCGGAAAATTCCGAGGGAAATGTCCCTCGCTATATTTAAAAAAAAAACGGATCGATCGATGCGTTTTTGTTCAAAAACGCATCGATCGATCTAGTGAAAAATATAATTAATTTCCTCGGAATGTAAAAAATATTAATTTTTTTGAAAAAATAAAATTTCTGAAATTTAAATTCGAAAATATGAAATTAAAAGTAAAATTGAAATCATATTAATTAATATTCAAAGTTTCACAAATAAAAATAAAACATTCCGAGATTGGGGAAAAAAAAAACTACGGGTCTGGCACGTCCGGGAACACCTCGTTCGGGTACATCCTCTGCATCATCTCCATCATTTGCTGGTTCAGCCTCCTCTGTGCCTCATAGCCCGCCTGTTGAGCCGCCATCTGGGTCTCCAACAAAGATATTCGATCATCTTTGTCCTTCAACTGAGCCGTAAGTACTTCTGGATCAACAAAGGGCGGTGGTGCAGAAGAAGGAGGAACCGACCGGGTGCGACGACCCAAACCGAACAAACGTCCCTTCTTCTTTGGAACCGACTGAATAGAAAAAAGCCAAATTTAGAAATTTAAACCAAGAAATAAATGAATTGAACTTTAAAAAAAAAAGAACTTACGGATTCAACGATTTCGTTGATTCGAAACCGGGACAAGTTGGTCGAAGCCGTCGAAGCGTCATCCTCGGTTTGAAGCTGAGACACTTCGTCTACCACCTGAGTTTGGACCAGGTCAACCACGTCCCTCACAAGACCGTCATCAATCTGGCCGGTCTTCTTGTTGGTATACGCCCTCCTCATTAGGGCAAGATCATCGACCGGCTCGCCATCATTTTCTTCCGCCTTGAAAAAAAACATAAAATTAAAGAAACATTAGAAATTAGAAGAAATGCACAATAAATTTAAATTCTGAAACTCAAATAATTGAAGAAAAAGCGATTGAACTTACCATGCGATCTCCGAGAGTGGCAATAGATTGAGCACCCAAGTTATGCTTGTAGATGCCCTTCCCTTTACGGTCGCTCCTGCGGTTGGTGGAGTTGGTGGAAGAAGTTTCTTTCGTCTCCTTCTTATCCCAATGCGCACACAACTCCTTCCAGACCGTGTCGTTCATCGACTTTGGGACCTTTTAAAAAAAAAGAAAAAGTTTAATAAATTAAAAAATAGTTTAATAAATTAAAAAATTGTTTAATAAATTAAATCGAACCTTATTTATTTCCCACTTCTTCTTCCACTCGTGGATCTGCTTCCCATAGTTGTCCATTACTTTATGGACGAAGTGGTGATATATAAAGAGCGTCTCATCGGAATTCCAGTTGAAGTCTTGCTGAAAAAAAAACACAATTAGTAGAAAATTTATATTAAAAATTAAAAATATAAGTAAAAAATTAGAATACTTACCGCAAACTGACGAAACCACAGAACCTGCTTGTCGGTTGGGAAGTGAGTGAAAGTCGGATGTCCACTGTCGAG